>NC_140127.1:62517673-62910173 GCF_964035555.1 Netta rufina
CACTGATGCTGAAGAGAACTGCCCTGCTGTACACGTGAGGTGAACTGAGGGTGATTTTCTTGTTTTATGCCCACTAGTAAACACCAAAACATTTGGGGGAGCTGGAAAGGGCTGGCTGAAATGGGGACAACAGAGACATATTGGGAAATGCAGAAAGCTTGTCAAGTTGTGTCTTTTCTTTTACATTATCTCTCTTTCTATATATATATTTCTCCTTACAGAGAAGGCCTAGTAGCATGTTAAAGAGAATGAACCAAAGTTTATTTAATGTTTCCTGACTTTTTTTTTTTTTTTTTTGGTATGCTATGACTTGGATTACTTAAACAGAGTTTTCTTTTTTAATTAAAATAAGTATAGATTACAAATCACTGTATCCTTTTAAAACTATTAAAGTCACATAAGAATGGTGTAATTAGAGTAAGTGATGAAAACTTTCTGGTAAGGACTTCAAAACACGTCAGATTAATAATGAACAACTTGAGGAAGGTGTTGCAAATAATGTTAATTAAAAATGTCCACGTGCAGTCCCTTTGAGAGCATGTGGATAAATATCTAATAGTTTATATCGGAGTCTCAGTTTATACTGAAAATGAGGAAGTCTTTATAATTCATAACTATTTGGAGGTTTTATGAACAGTCTTTCTCGTATTTCCCACTGGAAACCATTAGATAATCTGTTTTTATTATACAGAGCCAAACATTAGGCTTAATATTTTTGTTTTAGAACAGACCACAGAATCATGGGGATATTAGCCATCTCATAATTTTTAGGGGTGCCTTAAACCATGTACATTTATTCCTGTCTTGAGAGTTTCTTAATGTTACAATCTTTGATTCCTGTCCTCCTAAAAATGTTACCCAAGATACATATAAAACAGGCATTAAAGCAGTTTCCTACTCCATGTTTGTTCATTAACCATCCACCTTACCACCCACCAATCTACTGGATTTAAGAGCCTACATAACCGAGTCCATAAATTAACAAAAACTCCAGGCAGTTGGAGCAACCAAGCAGTAGATGGTACATTTGCCCTAATGTTCTCATGTTAGCACATTAAACAAGCAGGCAGGGAGCTTTTAATAATAATAATTATTATTATTATTTACAGACAAGATGCATGTCTTTCCTTGACCTTCTTTCTTGCAAACCAGTTAATTTTTGGGGCTGAATCTGAATTAACGGAGATAACAAAAAGTCTTGGATTGAAAGATTATTCTGAGTTTCTGAGGAACACTGTAAATAGGAAATAATGAACTTCAGGCACAAACAGAACTGGTGTTCGGTATTCTAACCTATGAGTTATTCAGCATTTCAAACTGACAGCTTGTAAATGTAAATTTTATTAAACACAGAGCAATAAATATTTCTAAGTTTCTGTCATTTTGAATTTTAGTGGCTCACCTTGAGGCCTCCAGCCTTTTAAATCACAACTTGTACGAGCACAGCTCTGTACCAGTCACTATTCTTAAATGCCTGCTTTTAAAAGCCTCATTATTGCATTTGCTCACAAAACATCCTTGTCAGAATCCAGGTATGCATGTCTCATGTCAGTGATAGGCTGACAGGCTCATGCCCTCTGTTGTGTTTACATTGTATGTTGTATAAAGCTTTATTCATTCTCAGAAAATAAAACAGGGTTAGCCGTGATATCATCCTTCAGACTAGCCAGATTTTCTCCTTTGATCTCACAAAAATGCTTTGCATGTGCATGGCAAGAGTCTGGCTCAAGGATCCTTGTTTTGCACTTGAGACAGTCACTGAATGATTCAGGACAAATGAAAACACACCAACACATACCAATTAATGCTTAAAATCCATCAGGAAATATTTTGGGAAAGTTCTTGCGTGACACAGTGAGATCAGTGGAGACCTCTGGTAACACTTCAGTGCATTAACAGAGCTTGAGGAGGAGGCAGTTTTGTGTAGGGAAAGGATCTCAGGAACTCAGCCAAACAGCTCAGACATTTATGAGAGCAATTTTTTTTGTTGTTGTTTTCAGAAGATTACAGCTGCCACTGAAGCACCAAAGCAAAGTGACAGAATTGCACAGCCTCCAACAGGTTTATGATTGCCAGTGAGAATCTAAAATCCAGCCACTTCATTTGATGTGCTCCAACAGTCACACATAAAATGCACATCTGTGTGTGCGGCTTGGGAGTGAGTGTGTTTGTCCATGTAAGGGAACACTATCAAGACAAAATTCAAATTTTCTTATAAAAATGGTTACTCTAGTTAAAAGTAACTATAGCAATCACACCAAACATTTCAATTTGTGTTGCATGGTGAGAAAAATTAAAGACTTAGCACACCTAATTGTATGTCTGAATCTTGGTTTTCTTAGCACTCTAGATGCATATTTTTTCACAGTATTTAATTTTCACTGTATTTCATAGTATTTCACTTGCAATGAACTGTACAAATTCTTAATTTAATATATTGCCAAACTGAAAATCAATCAACCTATCTATCTACCTATCTATCTATCTACTCTATCTATTAATCAGCAAGAATTTTCCCCGAGGAGCAAGTTAGCCAAACCAACAGGTTTAGATTCTATTAGATTATTCTATTATAGTCAACAAGTATTAGATTCTACAGGGATATGTGATGAAAGCCTCAAGACATTGAAAAGAACGCCTAATATCATTAGTAACACCTGCATATCCTCAAAACCTTAACTGCAGTCTACTTGAGTACAGAACTAGTTATGTAAATCATGTCACAATCTTTACTTTTATTTTTTCCTCATGTACTACCCCTAACAATCTCTTACTCACTGACCATTTTCTATACTCCTCTGGCTGCTAACAGTTTGGCTGACATAGATCTGAGATAATCATATCATAAAGCTAATCCAGCTCTGTCAAGAACACCTATAGTTTTGGCAGCAGTAATTTAAGAGGCCTCAAAGATATGAAATTTCCTGGGAGGAAATTAGTTTGGGAGCACTTAGACTAGCATTGAATGAAAGCATTTTGGGTGAGTTTTGGGTAAGTGAGTTTTGATAACACACTAGAAGAGAGTTTTGAAAATCAGTTATCCCAGACATTATTTTGCTGGTCAGACTCATGTATTATTAGCAGTTCATTCTCATTTTAGTTTATTGTATGCAATAAGAAGGATAGACAGAAAGTCTCTGAAACTCTAGCCCTCTGTCATTCCAGCTGAGATACATTATCTCAGAACTGTGAGCTTTACTGTGTTAAATAACACCAATAATATCCAAGAGAGTATGTTTACTACAGCTATGACAGGCCAGCTGCTGAATCTGACCATCCTCCCCAGCTGCCCAGCCAGGACATGAGCTGCCTGGCTTGCTGGATAGCCGAGATGGCAGAAGGGATGGATATGTGCCCAGCCTTGCTGCTCACAGGAGGCTGAGGTGTGACGGAGGTATGGGTACACATTCATTTTTCCCAAACCTCTTGTGGTGGTGGTAACCGTGGGCAGAGGTGTGGTAGAAAATAATGGAGGGAGTGGGGATGATAACATCTCGAGCTGCTGCAGCTGTTTGCTCTCTGATGTGTCAGAGCCCTCTGTCACTCTGGTTGGTGACAAGAATGCCTCTCGGGCACAATAGACATTTCAGAGCCGATTAAGACGTGCTACATTTGGTTATTGAAATGGGGATCACTATCCTGGCAAAGTACACAGGGGTATTTAATATTGCCATCATCTTTGCCTCCGTTTGCTGACAGGTTGCACTGACATGGCTCGGTGGGTGAGTGGCTGGATGGTTTGTGGAGGTAACATCAGGCCCATCATCTCGTGTAGTCTCCAGCAGCAACACAGCGTGAGTGGGAGGCTAATAAATGACACTTTACAGACATTTCAAACTCGTTTTGGACTGGAATAATTGTCTAGTCAAGAAAATCAAGCTTGGGTGTCTGCAGTTGGTGAAAACCTACGTCTCCATGAAGGTGTCACAGAAAAGTGTGCATCCAGCTAAGTAATTAGATGAAATAATTACTTATATACATATATATATATTTATATTAAATAATCAGGCTGAGTTGTACAACTGACAGACTATTCTGCTTGTATAGGCAAGGCAGCCCAAAACTCGTTGTCAGGGATGGGGATCTCAGTTCTCTAGGCGATTTACACAACAAGTCAGTGGCTCATATTTGTTCCATAAAAATTACAACTTGCAAACTAGGCATAAAGAAAGAAACAGGAACTTGCCACAGTCATAGAGCAGAACCAGGAAAACAACGAAGCAGTTTTATTCAACAGGATAGACGACTGTACTGGATCACCAGTACCTTCCAGTTAAGATATTTATAGACAAGCAGGTGGAGCTGTGAAGGACAGGAGCAACAGGCTTTTATCTCTTCACATCTGAGTCTCTGGGTAACTGGACTTGCAACAGATTTTTCCCATACAGTATGGGGTCTTCTTGAAGAGCAATGCAGATGCATAACCATGAGCATAACAAACATCACTTAAAGTCTGCAGAGATCTCTTTCTGAAAAATAAAAAAAAAAAGCTGCTGGAACAGAGGTTCAGGTATTGCCAAGCAGATCATAACCCAGAATATTTTTTCTGTGCTATTCAGAGACTATTAAAAGAAAGCCTAAGAGTCTAGGGAACCATTTAGTTTAGAGCACACTGAAAGCACGGTTGGCATGTGCTGCAGTGAACACAGAATTGCCTGTTTAGATAGAGCAGTCATGACTGTAACACCTGCGGTTTAGTGACGGAGATAAATGTATTTCTGGAGAGGTCAAGGTAGGAGGCCTTGAGCTCTAATCTTGCCTTTGAGGCTGACATCATGTAGGACATTTAGCAGGTCAGTTAGGCTTGGCAGAAAAGGGATGGTAGTGAATTTCCCAGGTCAAGATTCATTCAGCTCATGTATGTGCAGTTCTTGGGACAGATATCAATAAAGAACGATAATTGTTGGAGAGGCCAACTACAAAAATGCTGAAAAGGACAAATTCACTATCAGGGACATTTTAATAATCATTTGCAATTAATAAAACAGATTTTTTCTTCTTGTAAATTGTTCATGAGTAGATCATATCTTCACAGATTGATAGACTATATAAAAGCATTTACTGATGTACTTCCAAGGGACTTCTCTTGGCATAAAGCGTAGTGTGAGAAAAGAAAAATTAATAAGGACCCCTAGGCAAGTAGAAAATAGGATACATTGCAACACAGGTTTATTTCAGGTAGATTGTGTCAGATTGACGTGACAGTTTTCTTTGCTGAAAGATTTTTTAGACAAGAGGTATATAGTAGGTATCATCTATGTGGACTTTACTAAAGACAGGGTAGCTACTCATCAAGTTAGAAAGGTGGAAATCAGTAAATTATCTGTAAGATGGGTGGACTAGCTAAAGGGAAAATGATTATGGTATTACTGAAAGAAGTGTCATGTTGGAAGGGCTGGGCTACCTCAAGGAGCTCTATGTTTCAGTTGCAATCTTGCATTTCTTGATGAGCTGACCACAAAAAAGAAGGATTAGTCTGAGTAACTGATAAGAGAATGTTCAAAAGCTATAGCAGTGTTTCAAGATATTGGGCCAAAAGAACTGGTTGACTGTGGGATAAGATTCAGCCATATATAAATGGCTGCACTTGGAAACTAGCAACTGAATCTTCAGGAGAAGATAACACATCATAACTAACAATTAAACAAGGGAATGCATTGGCTGCTAGATCTATTGGAACTATCTGTCACCATTGTGATTTATCTGTGAAAAAACAAATGCAATCCTAGCATTTATTGGCTGAAGACTTAAGACAGAGAGAAGGGAGTTGGACAAAAGACTGCTAAGATGTTATCTGACTCTCTAACATGCTTACTTGGAGGGACTGGTAAATGGGACTAGAACAAGTGCAGGGAACTGTTAAGATGATCAAGGGATAGGGGACACTGAAGGGAAACTAGAATGGAAAAAAAAGACTGAAGGAAACTGAAAGGCAGTGTTTTGGTTAGACCGATAAAATTAAAGATTATAAACTATAAGACTGCTGAAGCTACAGGACGAAAAAAGCATCAGGCAAGAAACTACAAGACAGTTTAAGCACCAAACATAATGACAGAGAGCTCTGATCAATGAATTTAGCTTATGGTTTAATTTGTAGGCACTAGCTCAGGTTTTGTAGTGTACTGAGTCTGGCTGGGATGGAGTTAATTTTCTTTATAGCAGCCAGTACGGTGCTATGTTATGGATTGTTGACTAAAACAGCATTGATAACACCCTGATGTTTAACAGCATTTGTACAACATCAAGGCCTTTCTTTTTCCCATTCTGCCACTGTAGCAAGTACACTGGGGGTGAGCAATAGGCTGGGAGGGGACACAGCCAGGCCAGCTGACTCTAGCTGACCAGAGGGATATTCCTTACTATATGATGTTCAGCAATAAGAGCTGGGGGAAAGGAGGAGGAAGGGAGGACATTCAGGATTATGGCATTTGCCTTCCCAAGTAACTGTTACATATGTTGAGGCTCTGCCTTCCATGACATAGCTAAACATGTGTTGTGAAGGAATCCCTTATTTTGCTTTACTTGTATGTGCAGTTCTGCTTCACTTACTACACTGTCTTTATCTCAGCCCATGAGTTTTTCTTGGTTTTGCCCTTCTGGTTCTTCTGATTCTATAAGAGGACACTGATGATTCAGGTGTTTGCTTCCAATCCTGCCTTCTTAGATGCTAGAAAAGAGGCTGAGAATTATTTTCCTTAATTATTGTAAGAGGAAGAAAATTTTCATGGCATGGCCTTTCACTAGACTGTCATCAGGTCAACACTGTGAAAAGGACAGCTTTCTCCGTTATTCAAACAAGCACTGTGGTTTGTAGACAAGGAACAAGAGTTCCCCGTGATCCCCGGTGTTCAGGCAAGAAATTCCAAATTTGTGTGACTCTTTCAGTAGCAGTTAGACCTACTTTGTGTGAATGTAAGTTCCCTCTCCTCCAGATAAGTTCTTGTTCTGAAGGTCTTTTTGACCTCTTTTGTTTCTCTAGCTGTTGTTGTAATTTAGCCTGCCTTTAGCTGAATTTTCTACTCTGAGTTGGCTAGCGTGCTTTCCTTCAACAGCGAGAAAAAATGTTTACCACAGTGAAAATGTGGTGTGGCTTCAGTAGCAAATTTGGCTAATGGAAAGACCAGAGAACTTGTTTGTGAGTTCACACAACTGGAGAGCAAGTTTCCAATGTGGGTTTTTCGGGTTAGCTGTGGCCAGAATTACTGTTGGTGTCTTAAGTACTGGCCAGGTGTTATTTAGCTATTTCCCTTTTCACAGTGCAGGGAAAATTTAGCACCTTACACAAAGAAAAAAAAGAAAACAACAACAACAACAACACTGTACTATTTAATTTACTCTTCTCTCGCCAGCACAGACTGGGTAGCAGGAGATGTACTATTTGGGACCAAATGCCTTTTTCACTTTTGCGGGAAGGAAGATGAGGTTAGCCTTCTCTTAAACATTTAGCTTGGCCTCCATACTCTTGTGCCTGGTGAACCTCACTGGTCCTGTTTTACTGGTTATTTTGTGGGGAACATCTGGCTAGCGGTTCTTCCCTGTTTTATTATGCAATGTAGTTCATAAAAGTTGCGGCCTTCAGTTTAACCATATTCCTGTGTGGAAAGTCTTGTTCACTGCAGCGTCTGGGCCAGAGACATTTACATCACTGTAATCAACAAGCACTTAAAGCAGTTATTCCTTAAACAACCTTGGCTTAGCAGAAAGCAAGATGGAAGAATGCCCTTCCAAAAGCAAGGATTTCCAACTTGAGTAGGAACTGTTTTCTACATGTATTAAAAACAAATGATTATTTGCCATTTCCGTTCAGTTGCCAGTCTAGTCAGCTGTGTTCATCACTCAGCCTGACTCAAGGCACAATAATCAAACAGCACAGAAGAAAGATGATCTGGTAAAGACATTAGAGATGATACCAATGAAGAACAAACCATTTGTTGCTGTTGTTTGTTTCTTCGTTTGTTTTTGTTTTGTTTTTATTTGGAAATCTCTACTGCAATGAACACTAACAACTGCTTTCTACTCTGGTCTGGAGCAGGGTGCCAAGATCACCATAATAATAGATGTTATTTATTTTTTATTGATGCACATTCCACCTATTTCTGCAACATGTTCACTTTTCAGGAAAGACACTTTCCTCATTCAAACAGATGTAATAGGAATTCACATCTTGAAGATTAGGAGGGTCTATGGATTTCAGCTGCAAGTGACTTGAAACAGAAGAACTGGTCTGAATGAAGTATATTAGGAAATGAGTGTGTGTATAAGCACAATAAGAAACAGCAGAACAGCATTTAAAGGAGGGGCTTGTACTGGTAATAGAGGACGAGGTTCCCGCACAGTCAAACTGATAAATGTGTTGTTTCCATCAAGATCTGAAGACAACAGCATGACTTGCTAGCTAAAGACCCTGGATTCTTGATTACGGTGGCAGCAAGGTTGCAGAATCTTACACATGCTGTTCCTTTTTCATCAGTCCAGATTTCTACCTCATTGAGCTTGATTCACAACTATTACCAGAATGTGAGAAACATCCACAGGTCTGACACAGGGAAGGATGATGCAAATGATTGATTCTTACTATGGATATTTCCTATGGAAGTAGTGATCTTAGTTTGCAGCAGCAGCAATAAAAATAAAAAAACAAAGCTTTATGGACTCTTGAAAGTCTCAGTTGAAAGTGGAAACCTATGTTGACTAAATTTAAGCCTTCTGACATTTGGTTTACTCTTCTCAACAACCTCCCAGGGACTTCTGCAAGGTGTTTCAAAAACCCAACTGATCAAGAACCATCAGGTTAGGGAATTAAACAAACTAGTTAAGATTGCAATGACAAAAACATTTGAACTTCTCCCTAGAGGGCCTGCTGGAATCGACAACCTATATCACTCTGTAAAATAACCACAGCACAATGCTAATGTGCTTGCTGAACTTTGACAAATAAGATATATAAAGACATGTAGCCTGATTGTCTTCTCTGCTATATAAATCAAAATTATCAAAATGATTTTTTTAGTATAAATCAAAATAACGGTATTCTTTTGTATTTCTATTTTCAATTAAAGATTTGACAGCACTGGGCAACTTTAGTCTCATACACTGATTTTCCTATGGCCATAAAGGATTTTGGTACCTCATTGTTTTCCATGCACTTAACAACTGCAAGAAGGCTTTGGGGGCTGAGTGTTCTACTTATTTTACTCTGCTGTCTCCCCACCTTTCATGGTGGTCAATCACAAACATCCATTTTTTACCCATAACAACTTTTTCTTTTTATTTGCAAAATGATGTTTTAACATACAAACATTTATTTAAGCAGATCAGTTATGCAGCCTTAAGACAATTTTAAGGACATGATAAAATAGTTCTGTATTGTTTACTCACTTAGGTGATGAAGATAACTTTTAATAAGTTCAGATGATTTTCTAGAGGACAAATTAATGTATTGTAGGAATAAAATTATGTTTGGGGAGATGTATTATAGCACAGATGTGTCTTTGTTGTATTTCAAGTGAAATACACGGAGTCTAGAACATTCTCCGACTGTCCGACTGTCCTGCTTTTGCACTTGTGGCCCGAAATCACTCTAAATTATCTTCTCTCAGACACAAAAAAGCAGTGGGGAATTTTTATTTTGCCAGGGTTTAACAACCTTTCTTCTTCATGCCTTCTCCTTAGCCTCTGCCCCTTCACCCTGAGGGGAGCAGCATGCATGCCCAATGACTGCCATGCCACCCCTGCCTCCTGGCAGGTGCCCTGTCAGCACAGGGTCACCATCTTCTCACATGGCCCAGCTCCTTCCCTTCTGGGCTGGGAGCCCGTATTTCCCAAAAGAGAGTTCTCCAAGGGTTGGGGCTGCCGTAAGGTCGTGGGACCTGAGTGGAAAAGTTTCCCCCGACAGAGCTACGGACCTCTGTGAGGAAAAACTTAAAGCTAAGCTCCTGGTGGAAAAAAAATGTAATGAAGGATGAGGAGCCTGGCTGTGTTTTCACTTGCTAACCCATGCTATGAGAGCACTGATATAAACATCTTTTTCTGGAGGAAGGAGGAAAAAAACGCCCTTTTTTTTCATGAGTTTTAGGTAACTTAATTGGGAAGCTTTGAATTTATCCGTTCTGTTCTTTCTTAAGGTGACTGAGGCAGAATCAGCAGGGTTGTGGATAGTTCCACCAATATTTCCAGCGGTTTACTGAAGCATGTGTCTGCCCTGATGAGAGATGTGGAACTTTTAAATGCCTAATGGTAAGTGTACAACAGCTCTGTGTCAGAAGTCTTCAAGGAAAATTCCACATTTGTTGTCCCCATTGCTCTTTCTCCTGAGAGCTGCCATTCAGCTGGGCCCTGGTGCTGATCTTGCTGAAGTTCTTACTTAGGATAACTTGCAGTATAATTAGGCCAAAAGATGATCTGAAGTGGAAAATAGTTGATGAGTAACACGCTTAATTTGTTTTCAAGTATAGAGAGAAAGTGACATAGATGTGTGTCTGTCTGGTTTTCCACTAGAAATTAGTCTCTCTCTCTCTCTCTTTAAAAATGTCACTGGGAAAGCATTTAGCCTCAATTCTGCAGATGCATGGATACATGAGTAATTTTTTTTTTTTTGCATCAGGAACCTTGATCCCACTGAGGATTCAGTAAAACTGTGTACTTGTAAGATTGAAAACTTCTGACATGCATTGCAAACACAAAACCTGAAAGGGATTGAAACAGGAATTATTTCTATTCAGATGTTATACAAAGCTGTATTAAATATTTATAGCTTGTTAAAGTACGTCTATACTTTATACACCTTATGCTGTCTCTTTTGTTCAACTTGCTTAAAGCCTGCACCAAGAATTGTTATCACTTGTCATACTGGAAGGATATGGCAACTAGGGGAGCGTGGTGATCTGGCATTATCGCATGTTTTATGACTTTGGAATAAAGAATACAATTCTTAAATTTACATATAAAACAAAGTTGGGAGATGTAGCATGCATTTTGGAGGACAGTACTATGAATAAAATTATATTGACAAATTTTATAAGTAACCTGAAATATAGGATGAAATTCCATGGGGACATGTAGAAAGCACCACAGTTAAATAGGAATAAAACCATAAGCGTATGAAATTCTGATAACAGGAGAGGATTCAGAGGTTGTGGTGTGTGTGTGTGTTTTTCTTTCTTTCTTTCTTTCTCTCTTTCTTTCTTTCTTTCTTTCTCTCTTTCTTTCTTTCTTTCTTTCTTTCTTTCTTTCTTTCTTTCTTTCTTTCTTTTTTTTTTTTTTTTTTTTTTTTTTCTTTCAGTAAATCAGAAACAGTATGAGTCAGCAATGTCATACCGTGAAGAAAGCAAACATCATACTGGGATATATAAACAGGAGTCTCGTATGTAAGACACATGAAGTAATACTTCCACTCTACTCAGCACGTATAAGGCCTCAACCAAAGTACTGTATCCAGTTTTTGGCACAACACTCAAGGAAAGTGGAGAGGAGCCAAAGGAAAAGAACAAGAATAATCAGAAGTCTAGAGAAGACAACACAGGGAAAGACTGAAAGAAGAGGAGTTGTTTAGTCTACAGAAAAGAAGACTGAAGACATACTAACAGTTTTCAAATATGTGAAAGATTGCTGTAAAGAGAAGGTTATAAACCATTGGCCATTGTGCATAACAAAATAATGGTTTAAAATTTGGTTGGGGTAAGGTTTTACTACCACTTATCTATAGGGTTAAAAAAAGTTCTGAGTAAGTAGCCTAAGGAAACTGTGATGTCTTTGGTGGCTTTTGGAGATTACAGAAACAGCTGTCAAGAGTGGCTGAACTGCAAGTTGAGGAAAATAGGTTGGCATAGGTGTGATGCTTGCTATCATATTTGTTTTCTATGCTAGTACATTTTTAAATAAATATTAATATATCTTGTTGCTGTGTGAAAGCCCAACCAAACAACAGAACAAAGAGCCTTAGCCATGTAAGATGATTGAGCTAGAATGAAAACATCGCTCCATTGTCAAATTCATTACCTTTTAAGCAGGCTCACAGACCATGTTTTTTGTGCTTCCAGAGGAAATATCCAAAGGACTTGCTTATTTTTTATTTTCCTTTTGTAAGTCTTAAAAGTGACTGGCCAGAAAATGCCCTTCGCTGGAGGCCTGTAGGGTAACAAGGTATGCGAGGACTTGGCAGGACATGGGGTGGCCATCCCAGTGGGACAAGTGACATGAAGTAGTCAGTGATTTGGACTGGTGGTGCTGCTGGTTGGGTGCAAGACAGTTGAAACCGTGCTGGTAGGTGAAAAGCAGGGAGTTTGCCTCAATCCAGTGCTTCTCAACTAACTTCCTTGGAAATCTGTCACTCCTTATAGATTAAAAAAGAAAAGCCAAGAATAAATTTTGAAAGCTGTGGATGAAATTGGGTAGGAATTGTGGCGGTGGGAAAGAAGTGTGATGCTACCAGTGCAGAACGTTGTGATACGATCACTTAGACCAGGAATTAATTATATGAGCACAGAACTTTGTGATACGTGACCATCACTGAGACCAAGGATTAATTATGAGTGCAGAACTTTGTGACACCCGATGAGCCACCGACCCGAGATCCCTCGGACCGGGCGCGGGAGGCTCCCACGCCAAATGGCGGCAGCGGGAGGCCAGCGGCACGGCGCAGCCCAGCCCCCGGCCCCGCGCACCCGCCTCGGCCCCGAGCGGCGGGGAGGCTGCTGAGGAGGCTCCCGGGCGGGAGGCGGTGCCGGAGCGGGCCGTTAGCTCCGCCCCCGAGGCGTGGCTGGCTGTGGCCCCGCCCATTCCCCTCGTTGCTTAGTTACAGCGCCGGGCGTCACTCGGCGCTCGGCCGAACCACTCGCCCACCCGCCGCGGGGGGGGGGGAGAAAGGGAGCGAGCCGCGGCAGCTCACAAGTGCGGCTGCGGGGCTCGATGTCGGAATCCCCTCTCCCCCCTCCCCTCCGCTGTCCCGTTGGTTTCGCCCAGCGCGGCCCTTAGCGACGGCGGGGGCGCCGAGGGAAGATGGCGGCTCCGTGACCGCGCCGCCGCCGGCTCCTGCTCCCCTGCTCCCCGGCCGCCGCCGCGCCTACCGCCCGCCCTCCCCGCCGGGGCCGGGGGCCATGTCGGACTCGGACTCGGAGGAGGGCCCGGACCGCCAGCTCAAGCTCGTGGTGCTGGGGGACGGCACCTGCGGCAAGGTCAGTGCCGGCCCCGCCGCCGGCGCCCCGGGCCCCTCCCGGCCTTCCCTGTCGCCTGCCGCTGTCGCGACATCGGGCGGCGCGACCCCCTCGGGTGGTCGTCCCGGTGGAGCTGCTGGGAGCGGGCTGAGGTGGCCTGGGGGTGGCCGGCGGGCTGCGGGGGCTGAGGGCTCGGGGTCCGGCCCGCGAATCCGGTGCGAATCCGGTGTGAATCCGGTGTACAGAGCGGTTTGCGGCTCTTCCAGTTACTGTGTCGGGGCACCTCTGGGCTGTTTTAGAGCGTTTGTGGCTTTTATTTTTGTTTCCCATAGTCAGCATAAGCATCCTTACAGTTTCTGAGTGTATATAAACGTCTTGTGATGTTTGCGAAGTGCTCGTGATCGTATCTATTGTAATATGTAGCCCAAATCCCTTGGTGAGATGCACCCACAAACATTCCTTTGATTGCGTATTAGACAGTCGTACCTCTGTCATTAGCTTGAAGAATACAGTTGTATCTCTGTCATTAACTTCTCATAAGAGGGGCAGGAGGTCTTCCTCACAGGTCAGATGTAAAGTAGAAATACTCACAGAGGTGGTTTAAATGAACCACCTGCCGCTAACAAAACGAAACCCTTAGCAAAACCATGTGTGTATTTTCACTCGTGCAGAGCTCTGCGAAGAAACAAAATGAAATGTTGTCTTTAATGAACCTAAACCCAGCCTGAAGTCGTGTTGTGCTCATGTGAGTCAGTAGATACAATTCCAAGTGACTGTGTGAGGAGAGCATAATAAATGCCCAGGATTGACAGTCGGAGTGCTGTTTCACTGGTAGCTTTCCTCAGGAGTTTTCCATTGAAACTGAGGAATCCTTTCACTACTCCTGTTCAGCACCATGTAGCAAGACCTCTCGCCGAACAGGGATTTTCAAGCATTCTTGAGTTTTGATGTGTGTTCCTGCTGGTTCCTACCTCTCGCTCAGGAGCTGCCATTCATTGAATCTCCTGCTGGCTGTAGGAATCCTGTACTTCAAGTGCAGCTTATTTTCCATGAGCAGCAGCTAAATTGTGGTGGGCTGCTTTTCCTCCTGTCCCCCCTAGATGATGCTGTAATAGAGGCTTCTTCCACTCATCCTGATGGCCTAGCAGCAAACACTGCAATAATAGATTTATTGTAAGATATTGTAAAATAAAGAAGTGATTTGGTCTCGGAATGGAAGGGTAAAATGTGCCTAGTGCCATTTCAAGCACCTCAGAAGGCCAAATTGTTGAGGTTCATCACCTTCATTTGGCTCAATTGTTGAAGCATGTGTATATGTGTGTTTCCAACTCTGTATATCCTGCCTCTCAGGTCTGTGTTACAGCTGGTCTGTATGCTGTACATACTTAGCCTCACATTTACTGTACAAGGCATTGTTTTTTCTCTTCCTCTGTCACTGGGATCATTGGACAGGAGGAGAGTAGGAAATAATGTAATATGTCTTTGAAATATCACATCTCATGTGTTTAGTGTGAGATTTTCAGATTTGACCTTTTCCCACTGCTTGCTCCCCCCTGCCTTTAAACAAAGTTATTTTACTTATTCCCTCTTGGCCATCTGGGGCTGGCTGATCTTCAGTTCTCTAGCAAAAAAAAATGATACTTTTGTGCATCAGCGAGCTGAAGGTGAAAACTCGTGTTCTTTTTCCTCCTCTGGTGTCACACATTGTGTAGAAGCAGTGTGATTCATGTTCTGTGGACATGCTGGTGGCAGTTTTAAAACAAATCAGTATCAGTTTTAAGCTAAGGGTAATGTTTATGTTTCCACTAGCTAGGAATTCCTGTCTGTGAGGCAAGGGAGGGATATTGTCCTTCTTTCTATTCTCTTTTTTTTTTTTTTTTTTTTTGTGTGTGTGTGGTTTCAGTGAGTGTTAGGATACTTTGGGAGTTTTAATGCAAGAAGTAAGTGCGGCTGGAGCAAGCTCGAAGGAGATAAGATTATAAAGGGAAGAAGGAATGAGAGTGGTGTGAGACAGAGTAGAATCTGAAAAAAAAAAAAAAACAACATTAGAATAAAATGGAGAGAGTAAGGAAATGGTAAGTTGTTGAAAAGAAAAATTAGGAAGGCAGGATTGGTCAGTAAGGTAACAGTAAGAGAATGGTAAACTACACAAACTAGAAAACCAAAATCAACCTGAAGGCAGATCTGGAATTGGAGGTAGGGATAATATGTTTAAAAACCAAAACAAACAAACATCAATTATTAATAGCAATCAGTTCCTTGATTTTGATGACAAGAAGGAATGTGGATGCATTAGGCTGTGTATATAGGTTTTAAATCAACCCACTCTTCCCAAGCCTAAATGATTTTCCATTAAAATAAACCATCAATACAAGTATGAATTGGGGTTTGGGGAGGTGGAATGTGGTGGTTCAGATATTTCTACTCTTGCTGGACATGGATTGGTGTGATATGGGAGTATATGACTGTACTGATTTATTTGCTGACATTGTAAAATGTTTCAGGCCTCTGGGAGCTATTCATGGGCAAGGAGGTCCTGAAAACCAGGTGTGTGGGAGGAGGAAAGCGGTTGAGGTTCTGTCTTTCTGCTGTCCCTTGCAACTGGGAACTGAAGGGTGTTAGCAGAAATGGCTCATGTTATCTAGTAGTAGATGATGAAAAAGAAGCAGGTAATGCTCAGCCCGGTGTGGGAACTTGCAGGAGTTGAAGCATAGGCTGGAATACAGAGGGTTGTCTTACTCCCTTGAGGATTTGGTGGGATAGCACTTTTATTTATTTATTTTTTTAATATTGTGCTAATTCTGGATCTAATTGTCATGCTTGGTCTCAAAAACTCAGTAAATGTTGGCCAATGTACAGTCTTGCAAAAGGAAAACCGCATCAAGTGTCCTGTCCTGTGCAGATTGGCCTGTCTTCACACCCAAATGTCTAATTTGGGAAAGTCTTGGTATTCTCTACTTCATCGAGCAAAGTTTCATTAGTAATTAAGAGCGGAAGGACTATTAGATGACAGAACTGCTTCCTCTGTTAGTATTCCTCAAAATACTTCCTGCTTCTCGCCCTGCAAAGCGAGGCTGTTCTGTCAGGAGTCCTCTGTGCTGGACAATTACGAGCTTCTGTGCTAGCTGAAGCATTTCGTTAGTTGGCCTAACCTTTTCACTTAGCTTGTCTTAAGCTTCTTGCCAGTAGGGATGGTATGTGAATGTTGCTGTGCTTGGAGAAGTAGAACTAGGTGTTTAAGAAGGGAGGGAAGGAATAGATGGATGTTGCTGTTTGGAAAGTGAATTTTTCTCAATTGGTTGGTGAAGTTGGTATGTGAATGGAGATTTGTGGCTCCAGGATTCTGTGCTTGCATCCTGCTGACTTTTGGCTTCGGTTTTAATTTCTAACAACTGTGATACTATCCTTTGGCTTCATTTCTGAAAGCATTCTTCTGTAGGAATCTACTCAAAAGAATTGCCTTTGGCAGGGTGGGTAGTTGGAGCTGCCTATCATTGCTTGTTCTATTTGGCTCGTCTGCTACTATTTCATCAGTATTTCTTCTTTTTCAGTTTCTCACTATGTAGGTATTTAGGAACGGCGTGTCGGCACAATTTATAGAGTTAGCTGATTGCACTGAAAAATGCAAACAAGAAATTGTCTCTCCTCACCTGCAAGGTTTAATTGTGTCTTGGTTTATTTCCAGAAGAACCTCCCAAATAGCCCATTATATTTCACGCTTAGACAAGTGTTTATATTTGTATTTTTTTTTTTTGCGTGCCTTGATTGCTGTGTGTTAGAACCAGATAACTTTTATTATCTGAGAGGGGTATTTGTAAGATTTCACTAGTGCTTTTTTGTTCACAACAGCACATGAAGATTGTTTGAAGTATTAAGAAAAATGTGCAAGCCTGCCAAGCTGGGTCTCATGGCAAGTCTGCTGTGAGAGGTGATGGCATCTCTCTTAGTAGAGATGTCAAGGAAGAAGGCCTTCTTGACAGCATGCTGTCCCCAGATTTCTAGATTAGTGACTGAAACCTTCTGAATCCAAACTTATTTTTGTAAAGTGTTCTGATCATTGTATTTCTTTTGAAAGCTACAGTTCTGCTGAACCATTATTTAACTTCCACTGTATTTTTACATAGCTCATCCCCATCATATCTTTACAGGTAAAGCTGTTAGGCAGAGTATTTAATGGGAAGCATGGTAGAGAACAATTTTAGGACCGAGGGGAGTATTTGCATTGTAGAGGTACCTGAATATACATTGAGAAAACTCCTCTGACTGGCGTGGAGGAGTTTGAACTGTTGCTCGTTTTGTGGATAAATGGTTTTTCTGTGAATGAATAGAGAACTCCAGTCTGGTAACCCAATGCCTTCCGTGAGCACTAACATTCATTAGAAAAAAATTAAAAAGGAGTTAGTCAATGACTTTTCTGCTATAAATTCCTTTGCATTCAAGAGCACAGTGGAAGAAAACTATTTAAGAGAACTTTGCCATGCTGTTGATTGCTTGCTGCTCTTATGGGCTGGTTGTTAATTGAATGGATGTTGTTTATTTTTACTAACACCCTTAGAAGCCCTCAGGGAATATTGAGTGTCACAGAGTGATAAAGCTAATATTTACCAAGCCCTTAAAACAAGAAGGGAGTGGTTGCTTATATAATAGGGATCTAAATTAGCATGTTGGAGAATACAGCACACTATGATAGAGCCAGATGATATTGTCGTCTGTGCTTTGGTACTGATTTCCTTTTATGAAAGGGAAAAATTCAGGAAGACTGTTATACTGTATTTATTTCTGCAGTGTTCTTATTTTTATCTACGTCTTTAAGGTCCTAAAAGATTAAAAAGGTCTTTGTAATCCTGAAATGCTACCTACTGACATTTTTGTTTTTTTGTACTACAGTCTAAGTTTGTATTGAATTTAATTTGTGCGTGTAGTTGGTAGTACTGTTATGTAGCTGTAAGCAGAAGAATCTTTTCACAATTCATCCTCTGTGGTCTTTATCCTTTACACAGTGATATAAATATATAAGCATACTTGTGCTATTTCTAGTTTACTTTTTTTTTTTTTTTTCTTTCCCCGTTTACTTATTTATTTTTAATTCTCTCTGGGCTTGAGTTCAGTGAAGTAAATGAAAATGCTGCCATAGTCTTTAAGTGATTTTTTGGATTACTTCCTGAACATATCTTCTGATCCCAAAATACCACTTAAGCATATTCCTATCACTGTCATATTTAATGTGATTAGAACCAAGAAAACAGTATATCTTCTGTTATTTACTTCACAGGTAATTGTGTAGTTCAATAGATGTTTGCCTTTTCATGCTAGAGCTTTAATGCTGGAGCTCTTGTGGTCATGTTTTCATGCAGAAAAAGAGTAAGTTACCTTTTTTTTTTTTCTGTGTGTGCTTGGCACATTACTAGTATAATTTAGATAATTGTTATAACAGCTCTATTAACAGAACTTGCTGATTCTTTTTTTTTTTTTTTTTAACTGTTGGTGCTATTTTGCTATTGCATTTTTAATTAAATGTGCTCTAACAGCAATTACTAATAACAGTTGATGTGAATCGCTTTTTCAGGCCTTGGTGAACTGAAATCTGGAGGAAAAAAAAATCCTTCTTGCTTATTTATTTATTTATTTGTAATGACTATTTTTTATTATTGTTCCAGGGCTTTTGTGAGGCTCTCAGTCTTCCTCCCATACATGTAAATGCATATTTTTCTGCAATTAGTTTCTTATATTTCAGATGTCACACCAACAAGAAATTCCTAAGCATGTGCCACAGCTGGATGTAGGATGTATGTTAGCTACCTGACATGTCGTGGTTCCGCTCGAGTGGGCAGCCGAGCTCCACCACAGCCGCTCTCTCACTCCCCCTCCTCAAAGAGGAATGGGGAGAAAATATGTGAAAAGGGCTCAAGGATTGAGATAAGGACGAGAAAATCACGCAATAATTATTGTAACGGGCAAAACAGACTCGGCATAAGGAGATAGTAAGATTTATTGCCTACAACTAACAAGCAAGAGAAGTGAGAAAACAAAGGAAAAAAAAAACAAAAGCACCTTCCCCCCATCCACCCTCTTCCACCTCCTCCCCCCGAGCGGCGCAGGGGAACGGGGAATGGGGGTTATGGTCAGTCTACAGCACTTCTTCTCTGCCGCTCCTTCTCGGTCACTCTCGTCCCCTGTGCTGTGGGGTCCCACCCACGGGATGCAGTCCTTGATGAACTGATCCGGCGTGGGCTTCCCACAGGCAGCAGCTCTTCCAGAACTGCTCCAGATATGGGTCCGTACCACGGGGTCCATCCCTCAGGAGAAAACTGCTCCAACCTGGCTCCCCTACGGGCAGCAGCTCCTGCCAGATCACCTGCTCCTGCGTGGGCTCCTCTCCACGGGCTACAGGTCCGGCCCAGAATCTGCTCCGGCAGGGGTCTTCCACAGGCGGCAGCCTCCATCGGTGCAGGGCCACCTGCTCCACCGTGGTCTCCTCCACGGGCTGCAGCGTGGAACCCTGCTCCACCGTGGTACTCCATGGGCTGCAGGGGGACATCCTGCTTCACCATGGTCCTCACCACAGGCCGCAGGGGACTTCTGCTCCGGCGCCTGGAGCACCTCTCCCCCTCCTTCTACACTGACCTTGGCGCAAGGCTGTTCCTCGCTCCTCTCACTCTCCCGGCTGCTGTGTGGCGCAGCGTTTTTTCCCTGTCTTAAATATGCTCTCACAGAGGCGAAAAACAACATCGCTTATTGGCTCGGATCTGGAAAACAATGGGGCCCTTCCCAAACATGGGGCAGCTTCTAGATCTTTCTCACAGAAACCACCCCTATGGCTCCCTGCTACCAAAACCTTGCCACGTAAACCCACTACATTCCACCCCTCGCCTCTGTTAAAAGCATATTTAAGACTACTCACAACATACTCTTACTTTACAATTATCACAACAACCTTCACAAAATTCACTTAAATCAAAATGAAAAAGAATTCACCACACCAAAATAAACATAACATCATCACAGCACCGACAAAGTGGACATTTTACACACACACACCACCCCTCGTCCCTTCACCACACTAACATATCACAGTTACTGCTTTCTTAAATTCTTCACAACTTGTACATTCCTAACAATCATCCTGCACATATTTTTGCCCGTTACTTCTACTAACTATCATCCTTATCTCAAATTCCTCGAGCCCCACGTTGGGCGCCAAAAAAGACTGTCGTGGTTCCGCTCGAGTGGGCAGCCGAGCTCCACCACAGCCGCTCTCTCACTCCCCCTCCTCAAAGAGGAATGGGGAGAAAATATGTGAAAAGGGCTCAAGGATTGAGATAAGGACGAGAAAATCACGCAATAATTATTGTAACGGGCAAAACAGACTCGGCATAAGGAGATAGTAAGATTTATTGCCTACAACTAACAAGCAAGAGAAGTGAGAAAACAAAGGAAAAAAAAAACAAAAGCACCTTCCCCCCATCCACCCTCTTCCACCTCCTCCCCCCGAGCGGCGCAGGGGAACGGGGAATGGGGGTTATGGTCAGTCTACAGCACTTCTTCTCTGCCGCTCCTTCTCGGTCACTCTCGTCCCCTGTGCTGTGGGGTCCCACCCACGGGATGCAGTCCTTGATGAACTGATCCGGCGTGGGCTTCCCACAGGCAGCAGCTCTTCCAGAACTGCTCCAGATATGGGTCCGTACCACGGGGTCCATCCCTCAGGAGAAAACTGCTCCAACCTGGCTCCCCTACGGGCAGCAGCTCCTGCCAGATCACCTGCTCCTGCGTGGGCTCCTCTCCACGGGCTACAGGTCCGGCCCAGAATCTGCTCCGGCAGGGGTCTTCCACAGGCGGCAGCCTCCATCGGTGCAGGGCCACCTGCTCCACCGTGGTCTCCTCCACGGGCTGCAGCGTGGAACCCTGCTCCACCGTGGTACTCCATGGGCTGCAGGGGGACATCCTGCTTCACCATGGTCCTCACCACAGGCCGCAGGGGACTTCTGCTCCGGCGCCTGGAGCACCTCTCCCCCTCCTTCTACACTGACCTTGGCGCAAGGCTGTTCCTCGCTCCTCTCACTCTCCCGGCTGCTGTGTGGCGCAGCGTTTTTTCCCTGTCTTAAATATGCTCTCACAGAGGCGAAAAACAACATCGCTTATTGGCTCGGATCTGGAAAACAATGGGGCCCTTCCCAAACATGGGGCAGCTTCTAGATCTTTCTCACAGAAACCACCCCTATGGCTCCCTGCTACCAAAACCTTGCCACGTAAACCCACTACAATATTTAATACAGCATTTCATTTTTTTTTTTTCCACAGCATGAACTTGTGTATTCTTTGTAATTGCATGTTTCTCTCTTTTTTCTTTTTTCTTTTTTTTTTTTTTTTTTTTTTAAATGGTGGGGCTTCTGTCTAGAAATCTTATATTGCTAGTGAAAGAAAAGAAATGCCCTGCTTCATTACTTTATGTAAGCTGGGTATCCTTTCAGCAGTATGTAGCAAAACCTGATTCCAACAGTGTATTTAATAAATCCATATAACATAAATTGAAGAAATAAGATTCGAGAGTTCTCTTTAGAGGAATGTTTCTGTAAATGTACATTCTTAACCCGAGTTTAGTCGTTTCTCTGTAAAAGTGTGTGCAGTCTCTCTTCCTATCTTAGACCGCATGTAGTTGCTGATCCGGAAGCTTTGATGCACAGGGGCAGGAATCCTGCCACACCTTGGAGCCCCTGTGGGACTGCGCTGTGCAGATATCCCTTCCCTCACAGAAGGCTGGTCTGGGATTGTGGTGTTATGCAGCAGGGATGGACCCTTGTTTGGGAATTTAATACTTTTTTAAAATAGTGAGCTTTCCAGGTATGGATACTGTCATTTAGCTTTGTGTCAAGTTGAGCGTGCTGTTGGCACCTTACTCAATTTTGTGTAATATTTTGTGATATGAATATCAGAGTGTCTTTGAAATGCAAAGGAAATACGCGCCTTGCTGATTTCTGCATAAATTAGTAGCCATTGCCACCTGCTGTTACTAAGCTGAAGCTGGCTGGAATGCTTATCAATATAAATTCATGAACACTGGCAGCACACGTTGATTTAAAACTGTTTACCTGTGTTTTGTACTTCTGGTTTAATACAATTTAATTTGCTGTTTAAAATGACAACGTAATATGATACTGTTCTTTTTTAGACATCCTTAGCCACACGTTTTGCCCAAGAAACTTTTGGAAAACAGTACAAACAAACCATAGGACTGGACTTCTTCTTGAAAAGGATAATATTGCCAGGTAAGAGAATAAAGATTCTTAATGCTGAAAGGTTGAGATGCAGTAAGACTCCAGAAACAGTCTTCAAAGTAATGTATACTAAATAAGCTTAGTACAGTGCTTTTTATGGCAAAGTGAAACAGGCTATTTAGAGAAAATTTGCTTAGTATGTTCTTGTCAGGTGACAAAGGGTTATGCATTTGCAACATATCTTTAAGTCTTTAAGTTAAGCACTGCATTCAAGTAAAAGGAATGCTGTGCTATTTGTATTCATGATTTTTATTATCTCTGTTTGAGCATACTCTCTGTTCATGTGAGTAGTGCAACATAAAACAGTGAAGTAGAACTTTAAATGTATTCGTTGAAAATGTATATGTATTTTGAAAGAAATAGTTTTATTATTATTATTATATTTTTAATGAAATACACAACTTGTATTTGGGTTGTGTGTGAGAAGCATAATGCAGCTATGGAATCGCAGGGCTCTAATATGTGAATGCTGTTTTATGCAAGGCAGCATGAAATTGCTGGCATTTAATAGACCACTAAAATTTAGGGTCCCTCGGCACTCATAAAAATACAGTTTGAGCATTCAAGATGTTTCACTTCACGACGGCAAAGAAACTATTTAGATGCCAGTTGCAGCACACTGCATGGAAAATGCAGAGAAATAATTAAAAAGAATAGTTGCTGCTAGAAGCTTGTTTCTGAACAATTGGAGGTGTAAAATAAGGCTTTTCACTGAGTGCTTTGTTGCTCAGTTTCCAAGCATGGAAGTTTTTCGATGTAAGCATTTCCTCCTGTTTTCTGAAATAAAAATTGGAAAAAATATGTTTGGTTAAAGTTGTAGTGAGATTTGATAAAGTTGATGCAAGTTCTGTGTTTTTTCCTTGAGGGTTGGTGGGAGAAGCAAACCCAGATATTTAGTATTTCAACTGTAACCTGATGTCATAAGAAAATACAAGGTCCTTGAACTTATTTTTGTGAAAAAATTATATTGATGATAATTTTATGACTATGTGTTACTCTGCGTAAACAGAGTAGTCTAGTCAGAATATTCCTGTAAGCACTGTCTTGGTTTGGCCACTTTGCTGTACTTCTTCAGTATCTGCTGAGCAATATAGTACCAAACTTCAGTGCTTATTTCTGCATATCATCAACTGAATGTTTTCTTATTGTCCTGCTCATTCCTTTAAAAATACCAGTATGCAGATTACATACAGCAGTACTTGCAAATGGAATGTGTACACAAATCATGCAGTGTGAATGCTGAGAACTTGTATTTTGCAAGTTTTTTTCCAGCTGCTAAGCATACAGAAGCTATTAGTACATTACTGGAATTCTAAATATTCTTCTTGAGCAGGAAAATTAGAAAATTATCAACTGTTGACCCATTAATAATTTACTTTGTTCTAATTTATTCTTTCATAAAATCAGAATGGAGATGCAAATAGCACCAAAACAACGACAAAGTCTTTGCATCTATTTTCTTTGTTTATCAGTAACAAAATACTAACGGACATGGAATGTATTCATATTTAGAAAAAAAAAAAACCAAACATTTTTCTGTAGGTTGTCATTCAGGTTTTGCCTTTGAATGTAGGGAGATATAAATTTTGTGTTTTATAGGTAACCTGGACTGGTAGGGGGGAGTGAGAGGGAAGTAAGGGGGGAGGTAATATTTCTAAATACTGCTATGGAAAGCATTACTTAAGTAAATGGATTTTTCTAATTTCTTGATTAGTTCTGGGTTTGCAGAGCTGCTATGTTTACTTGTAAGGCTAATTCATACCACTGCACAGGATTTATAATCTGCATATCTGTAGGTAAAAGAGTCCTGATTTCTCTTATTTAGTAGAATAGTTAACAATTGCCTATGTTACAGTGTTTGAAATGCGTTTTTCTCCTTTAAATGTAAGCAAACACTTCAGAACTTAAAATTACTGATTTCTATAATTGCACAGAAGTTTATATAATGATGCATTAGAAGTCCATTTTAACTTGTAAAATAAAGTACTGGTATTATAATTTTTAATAAAAGGTCTATTTATCTCCAGTTCTTTTAGTAACTGATGCAGTCTTATAGTGAAAGAGGAAAATACTTGGTAAAACGGTATGAGTTAATACAAATAGTCATTTGACTCCTATTTATTTGATTACTATTTAATTGATGATTTAAATTAATCTTTGGTTGTGTGCAATATGATACATTATTTAGGTGCTGAAAATTCTCTTCATGAAGTTTACTTGAAGTATTTTTCTCACATGCAAATCAATTTCAGTATATTTTGTGACGCAGTATGTTGTATAGTCTGGATGCAACCACGGTGCAGATTTTAGTGCTTAAATAGTGTATGTGTTAGTCTGAGCTTCGTCTGATAGAGATCCTTAAGAGCCATAGTCAGAAACTTTTAGGAGGGTTGTGGGTGCAGTTCAGTAAACAAGATTCTTCCGTGAGAAGGATTTTTTAAGTTGTCAGTGCAAGAAGTGGGCAGACATGTTCTTAGCTCCATCTTGACTGTGCAGCACTTTAAGTAAGGTTAACCAATGCACCAAGTGTACCTCCGCAGGGTTGCTGTTGAATCAGCCCAGTGGCTTTAGTTCATACCAAAAGCGATCTAGAAACCTGCACTGTGTTGCTTCAGCTATTTTATCTTTGTACTTGAACAGAGTAAAAAAGTGTTACTGTTTTCTTGTTCGGTGTATTATTATTGCTCCAGGATTCTTCAGTTACTTTTATTGTGTGTTAACTTTGTTTCTGTCTTAATTTATGCCTTGTTAGGTTCTTTTTATTTTGTTCCTGTTCTCCAGTTTGTATGTTCCTTTTAAATATATATTCAAAAAATAAAACAGATTTCAAACTTTTTGCAGAAAATTTAATCTCTTGTTCTCATAGTTATTAATTGAATATTTGCTAGGCAAATGATCTGATGTTCTTCCTTCTGTCAAAATAATTTTAACATCCTTCTTTCTCCCCCAAAATCAATCTGAGCACAAAGCAAATACTACAGGACCTGTTTTTTAGAAAGGGGAAAGTAAAACATTGCATAAGGGACAATCGATATTAATTTCAGTAGTTATTGAGGTCTTAATAAAGAACCATTTCATGCAAATGAACATTCCAATATTTTTTTCTCCAGTCTTCTGTTGTTAGTAAAGGAAGGTAAATAGTAGGTTTTTAAGTTGAGGCAGACCATTTAATTTAATGCCCTGTAATAAAGTTTCTCAGATAATCTCCAAATCCAGGTACTAAGCCCAGTTTGCTGTGCATGGTTGCTACTCTTGAAGGAGAGAGAGAGGATGAAGCTAGATTTAAAGCATTTGAACACAAAATCAGGCATCCGAAAGTTGTTGGGTTTGAAAGTGGTCATGGTTCTAAAGCTTTTTTTCTAAATAGCTGGTATGAATGATGTGCTAAATTTCCAGTAGAGTGCATGCAACCAGGTTTGGGTACTTGAGCGCTGTGGACTTCTTGAGCATGTTTCTTTTGTTTACTCACTAAGGATGCGTGGTCACTTCAGGCGTTGGGCCAGCTGATAAGACCAGCTTATCCATGACAAATGCTCTGTAGAAGACTCTTACCTGCATTGTCTGCAGTCACTCCTGCTCTAAGCTTTAAAAATAATCAAATAATAAATTGCAGTAGGTGCACTGTCAAAAGAAACAAACTTCTTACTCTGTAAAAGGTTGCCTTTACTGGAGTGTTAGACGTATTTGCTAAGATCCATTCAGAATTTCTTGATCTTAATGTTTGATAAAACTTTAAAAAAAAAAAAAAAAGTTTGAAAAAACTTAAAAGTACTCTGAGCAGATTGTCCCACGTTCATCCCTGCGTATTTGAGACCAAGTTACCGGTTTAGGAAATCTGTGCTTTTAACCAGATAAAAGCAAGATACATCATAAAAATATACTGCATTACATTTAATACCACAGGTAGTATGTATTCAGCTATATAGTTCTAACTTGTTCTTTATAGTCACGGAGTGCTGGGATATATTTCCAAGGAGCGCATTCACTTGCATAACTAAGGTGGTTTGTTTTAAACTGATGGCTGAACAGATCACCTTGTATAAAATAAGGTTGGTAATAACACAAAATAGCTGAATTAAAAGCATATCTTAACAGCCCCAAATACCCTTTTTCACTCAACTCAAGTTCTGTGATGGGGAATTTCTCTCTCTCTCTCTTTCTCTCTCTCTCTCTCTCTCTCTCTCTCTCTCTCTCTCTCTCTCTTTCTCTCTCTCTGTGTATACACACACATATATAGGAATAAAATTCATAGGCAGTTATGGTTGTTTTTGAGTACATTGTTGTCATTAATGTGATTTTATGGAGATTAGAAAAACTTTAGTCAGATCTTACTGCATTAATTTGGTGATTCCAGGTAATCAGTACAGTTTTGCAGTTTTCACTGCAAAATGAGTCAGATTGTACTTTAAAATCTGTAAGTGTGTTGTGACAGATTTCTCTGTGCCCATGTTTAGTCTGTGGGTTTGCAGGGTATGTATGACTTGGAGAATATTAAATATTCTGCATTTACACATATTTTTTTTTCTTGTAACTATGTTTTGAAAGCCCATTAACAGTTTTAACATAGTTTTAATATCAAATCTGAAGACTGTTTAGAGTAGAAAGGAAGATCTGTTCTTGGTGTAGATTCTTGGAAGATGAAATTATGTAAATCACATTCGGCTTAGTTGCCTGCTTTGGGGTGGTGGATGGAGGAAATAATCATAGTCTGCATCTTCGGTGTAGACTTGTATCAGCATCTCCAGTTTAATTTGTCAACTATATAATTCTTTGTAGTACTACTAAGAGCATCATTACTAAAATACAATTATTCTGTGCATTTTCCACACTTCTAAATTTTCCTCTCAAATTTTGGAGGTGGAAGAGAAAGGGGACACAGTATTACCTAATTTGGTTAGGTTGATATTAATTGCATTAACTTTCATTTCCAAGTGTTGCTCTATAGAACTTGCTTTCTCTGCAAAGCTTTATGCATTTCTTTAGTAAAGTATGTTGTATAATTTCTAGTTAGGAATCTCATACTTTGTGCAATTTTAATTCTTTTCTATGAGGTAACTATATTGGGAAGTTAATATTTAGCTATGGTTCTATGGCCTTGTAATGAACTACCTGGACACAAGTGATTTTTTTTCCAAGTGATAGTCATTTTTATCTTTAAATTTGGTTACGATTTCTGCTATACTCATAAAAAGCTATTGCTGTTGATATGCTATGGTGTATTACCTGCCATGATAATATATCTTTAATTTATTTCTATCTCAATTTTCCAGGTTATACAATATCTGTGTAACTTTCTTTTCCAGGAAATTTGAACGTTACTCTTCAAGTGTGGGATGTTGGCGGGCAAACGATAGGAGGCAAGATGCTGGATAAATATATTTATGGAGCTCAGGTACAGTATAAATGATTATAACTATATCTGTAATAATTATATAGAATTAATTCAAACTTTATTCTCAAAATTATGGATGTCTTGCATCATATTGTTTTCTAAATCTCAGAAATGTTGAATCTCTGAATCTAAACTTAATTGATATAAATATACAATTTTTTGGTGTTGATTTAAAAAGAAAAGGAAGGGTGTGCGTTTGTAGATCTGAACAACTCAAGAACAGATGTATGTTTCCATGCTTTTTGTCTTGAGTTAAGAAAAGCAATCATAGTAAATAGTAAGAGCTATTTGGATATCCACATGGTAGATATAGTGGCTGCTTTTAGAGCAGATGCCTCCTGGGGGGAAGAAGTAGAAGGAGGAAATTAAGAGCAATCCTACACCATTAAACTCATACATGCAACTGAGGTTATAGGAAGGCAAACAAAAGGAGGCAACCAGGTAGCTAAATGTTTTTGCAGAACTCCAATCCAATGAAAATTTATTTTATTTTTAGGTTAACTAAGGAACATAAAGTGATGGTAGGTTTAGGTAAGAGCCTAAATGTTATAATAGTATCTTGAGTTATGAGCTGATTTAGGAGGATGCACTGTATGTCAGACTTTTTAAAATGATTAATCCTATAACGTACTCTGTTATTTAATTTGGAGTTTTTAATGAGAACAATAAGCATGATACATTTCATTATACGATATTACATTTATCAGAAAATGTATCTTTTTTCTGCAATAATTTATGAAGTACGGAATCCTAAAACTTGATTTGGATAGAACCTTTATGCTGATAAGTGCAGCACAGGAATGGCTAATTTTAAGAAGATTAGGAATTACTAGCTGATTGGATAAAGATAAACTTAACGTTTTGTCACTTTCAAAACCAAATACAAGTGTTTTTAGCTGTTGCATCTGTTTTATAGGGGTTTTTCTTATTTTTAATAAAAAACACTTTGCTGCCCTGTGAAAGATATACCAAGCAACAGGAGAAACTGGCTTCCATGACAGAGAGAATTTGATTAATCACAAATTGTTGCCATATGCCCAAAATGAACTCAGTGAAAGAAATAAAAGGCTATTAACCTTTTTCCTGCACTGCATTTGCTGATAAACTCAACAGTTCCTTATCCCTTGTTCCTTGATAGTACATCAAAAATTAATGACAGTACCCCAAACTAGGTGAAAAAAATGATATCAGTAAGTCTAAAGTCAGAATAATATGACTTGTAGCCATTCTGAGCATATTAACAGCAAAAAACCCTACATCCAATCTCTTCTTCACTTCTACTCAACCCCCTCCATGTCATTGCAAACCTATTTTTTTTTTTTTTTTTTTTTTTTTTTTTTAAGGAACTAATGGCTACTCTCACTCCTGGTATTGGTGAACAATGTCAACTTCTGTAACAGGCTTCTTATTGTCAGAGCTGACTTTCAAGACACTATTCTATTAATTTTGTAACAGCATCTTTGGAAGTCAGATAAAACTTACCTTTATTTTTATCTATTCACGAAACACTATGAATAATTCTGAAAAGCCCTGCTTTTAGTTTATTTCCAGACAAATGTTTATTTCATGTTGAGCATCTCTAGCCGTGTAGAAGAAAAAGAAGAAAGAGGAAGTAGAACAAATAGGAAAACTTAGAAGGAAAATTCCTTTTATATACACAGAAAAATCCAGTGAATGGATGGCAAAACAGCAAGAAAATAATTAGGAATAGCTAGCATGGAATTATCAAGGGTTAATTTTGCCCAACCAATCTGATTGCCTTCTGCGGTGAGATGACCAGCTCTGTGGAGAGGAGAGCAGTCGATGTCGTTTACCTTGACTTCATCAAGACCTTTGTAATTTCTCCTGGTACTCATATAGACAAAATATATAGATGTAAATTGGATGGATAAACCATAAGGTAACTGAAAAACTGAACAGACAGCTGGACTTAAAGGGAGGTGGTCCACAGCTCTGTGTCTTACTGGTGTCTGGTTATGAGTTGCATTCCTTAGGGGTCGATACTATTTCATGTCTTATTAATCCTGTGAACAATGGAACAAAACATGGTGTGTAAGTTTGCAAATGGTTCCAAATGGGGGAGGAAGGGTCACTGTGCTGGAGGTGAGGGCTGATACTGCAAGAGACTATGACAAACAAGAGGAATGGGTCAAGAGAAATGTTGTGAAGTTCAGTGAAGGCAAATGAAAAGTACTGCACCTAGGACAGAGTAACCTCAGGCAACAGTACAGGCTGGGAATCGACTGCCAGAGAACCAGCTGGAGAGTGTCCAGCAAAGAACCACCAAGCTGCTTAATGTACTGGAGCATCACATGTGAGGAAAGGTAGAGAGAGCTGGGACTGTTGCTTCTGGAGAAGAGAAGGCTTATCAGTGTGTATAAATACATTAATGAAGGTGGCTAAGAAGACAGCTGAGCTCCTTTCAGTGGTATCCAGTGACAGACAGTGGTCACAAACATAGTACCATCTGAATATCAGGAAATACTGAAGGTGTGCTGAGGGGTGACCAAGCACTGGCACAGCTGAAAATGTGAAAATACCATTTCTGTTTATTTGCAAGGTATCATAATGAGGTTACTCTACTAAAGTTAATATTAGAAAGAAAAATACAGTTTTGCTCTAACACTTCATGAACATTAAAAAACAAAATGAAAATCGTAGTTCATTCATACTGAAATCCCCCATAGGAGGAGGGCAGCTGAGGATACGCCTGAAAACCAAAACAAGTGTTTTTAGTTATTGTTCTCTGTAGCTTTCTCTGATGTCCAAGATTTACCACAATAAACTTGACACCTTTTAAATGGTGACTGTCCACTATTCAACCAGTCACTGTATTCATACTGTTATGACACTTCCATAATTGCAGTTCTCTTGTATAATAGCGCTACTGCTGTTTGTGTAGTAAATATTTCAGAACCACTCCCATCTCTCAGCTGTAATTGCTGACCCTATCCACATATCTAGTTTAAAGTATCCTTAAAAGCTGGCATATGCTACCTCATAAATTGGCTTGTTAATAGTAGTAAAAGTACTGCAGACTCTGCCTTCTCTAGAGACCAGCAAATCATTTCTGCAATATTCTAAGTTTCCAGTGGCCTATTTTTTGAACATATTCTATAATTCTGAAACAAAAAGCACTCACATATGCACTAATGTAAGCAAAATGTCCCTATTACTGGACTGCAATTATGCAAGCAGGGACTATTTGCCATATTGCTGGAGACTAGAGAATTAATACACTGTTCTCAGCATGTTGTCCTCCATGTGTGCCAAACCTTTTTCATGGCAGTGAAATGTGCTAATTATTTAAAATAATAATAATAAAAAGCCAGTGTTAATTTTCCATCTCAATTCCTCAAGCATAATAGGGAAATAACAGGCTTTATACTGTCTACTCCTTCCATAGTAGTCCCTATACTGTAAGTTGGTGGAAAATAATGCATTTTTTGGGAAAGCAGTGATGGGTTTTCTGTCTTAAATAAAATAAATAAATAAATTTTAGGTGCGGAGCTATGGCTAGTCCTTTATTCACATCGCATTAAGTTGCTTACAAAGTGCTTTTTTGACATAACTTAGGCAGGAAGTATTCTTTATGAGTTGGATGATGTGGTGCCTTTTTTCTTATCTCTGAGATACTGTATCTGTCAAGTACAACAAGTATTCACAAGATTTAAAAAGAGAATAATTAAGAAAAGAATATGCTTTCATGGCAGTGTGTTAGGTCATGCAGAAGGGTGGAAAAAAAAAAAAAGGAAGCTAGTTCCAAACTTTGTTCAATAATATCTTTCATGGTAAATCTACAATGAATGCCCTTTCTTCTGAAGGAATTGGCTACACTTGACTCGATTTGTAGCAGTGTAGCATTTTGAAGAAGAATTAGTAGAAACAGCTAACATTAAGTGCTTAACTTATCAGTGCTGAAGATGCTTTAGATTTTTGCAAGGTGGTGAGAAGAGGACTTGACTGCTGGTGAAAGAAATGTGCTGTGTGCTTTTTCTCATTTACAGCTTTCAGCTTTTTTTTTTGCCTTTACAATACCTGTCCTTCAGTTCAAATTTCCAAGAAGCATTTAATAACACATTTAATAACACAGGCTTATGTTACGAAAGACATATATACATACAAAATCATTTGGATAGTTAGAAAAGTGTTCAGGAGATACTGAGACAAGATATTAAGGGATAAATTGTAGAATAGTTGGATGAGGGAAGTGGATGTTTAATATTAGATTTGAGTAGTGAAGTAAAGGAAGAAAGATAGAGAAAAGAAGATGGGCGTCACAATTTATAACTTTCCTAAAGTAACTAGTGAAAGCTGTTCTTCAGGAAGTAATAGTTGATATACCAATGTAAGTCACAAGAACTCAGTTTGCCAAGGAGTTGATGGCATTGAAGGAAAAGGGGATTTTCCGTAAAGGGGATTTTTTGTGTGTTTTACTGATCACAGAATCATAGGAAGGTTCACGTTGGAAGGGGTCTCATGAGGTTTCTAGTCCAACCTCCTACTCAAAACAGAGTCAACTGTGAGATGAAACTAAGTTACTCGGTGCTTTATTGAGTTCCTTCTTGAAATCTCTAGGATGGAGACTTCACAACCTCTTTGTACAGCCTATTCCACTGCTTGGTTCTTCTCATGCTGAAAAAGCTTTTCCTTGTATCTAGTCAGAATCTCTCGTTTCAACTTTTACCCGTTATTTTTCACGCTCCTGCCATGCACTATTGTGATTCTGTCTTCTTGACAGACTCCTCCTGGCTGGAGAAGGCTGATTTTAGGTCCCTGCAAAGCCGTCTCTTCTGCATAATGAACAAGTTTCGTTCCCTCAGCTTTTCCTGTTAAGACAAGTGCTCCAACTTCTGGTCATTTGGTGACCTTCCACTGAACTTACTCCAGTTTACTGATGTCTTGTGGTATCTAAGACTGGAGTTCAGATGTGATTTGACAAGTGCTGATATTAATATGTCCCTCAATCTAGTGGCTGTGCTACTGCTAATGCAGCCCGGAATCCTGTTGGCCATCATTGCTACCAGGTTCCTTGCAATGCAGGCTCCTATTTGGCTTGCTGTCCACCACGACCTGAAGGTCACTTTAAGTTGCTCCCCAGCCTGCACTGTTTATTCCTCCTTAGCTGCAGGACTTTGCATTTGTCCTTGCTGAATGTTGAAAGGTTCTTGTTTGCCCATTCCTTGAGTGTGTCTACATGCAGACTGTAGCCCTGCCCTTGAACATGTTGGCTGGTCCTCTGAATTCAGTGGTGTCTGCAAACTATGCATAAAATCATATAAAAAGAGATCCACTGATATCTTCTCTCCAACCTTTTACCAGCATTATCATGCCTTTCATCAGTCTTGTGTTTGTTGAAGCATTCAATTTTTTTCAATTTTCTTTTGTCAGTTATGTTTTCTAAACCTCTGATACTACTAGTTATCTTCTAGCCTATCCTTTTCTTGACATTGTGTCCAGAGTTGGATGCAATATTTCACCTGAAATGTTTCATGCCAGTGTGATATTTGCTTTTTTTGTTACAAAATAAGCTTGATTTATATTCAACTGTGATCTACTGTAACTCCTTGATCCTTTTCTATAGAACCTGCTACAAAGCCAGATGTTTCCTATCCTCGTGCAGCTGATTATTCCTTCCTTTGAACTTGTCATGGTACTTATTGAATTGCGTCCTATTATTTTTAGATTGTTTCTCATTTTATAATCTAAACTGTCCTCAAATACTCTTGTAGTCTTTACCAGTTTGTATAGTCTGTGAAATTAATTTAACGGTTACATTATATTTTGTGATCTAAGGCAGTCCTTATAAAACTATCAAGTAAAGCTCGGCCCAGACAAGCCTTTGAAAAACTTGACTTGAAAAATCTGTATGTATTTGTATGAATTATATTTATTAATTATTATTTTGAAATAATATTCATTAAAATTCAATATGAGAAACAGTGCTTGGTTGCGGGGATCTTTTCCAGATGTGAACTCCATGAAAACAAGCACAACAGAATCCAATTCTAACTTTATTCGTTGTATACAAGATTCTCAGGAATGCCTGTTTTGAGTATTCATTACCTGTAGCCTGGTCCACAGCCTCTGAAATGCATGGAACTACCTTCTTCTTGACTTCTAACCATTTTTAATTTGTCCTTTGAAAGTTAAAAAGATTGTTAGTACTTCTTGCTTGGCTTCTATAGCAGTAAAGGAAGGGAGCTGGACTTTCTTCCCAAAGGAAAGCAGAGATGTAACAAGTTGGGCAAATGTATGCTTAAGCTGTTTTTTTTCTTTTTTTTTTTTTTTTTCCTCAGGAAGGGAATAGTAAACTACAAATAAGATTAGCTAAAATAAAAGTCCTTCTCCAGTGTGATTTTTCTCTTACCATTAGTATGAAACGCTTTTTAGATTTTTCACAATGCATATGTAGTTTGATGTATTTCTAATGTAACTAATTGTACTCTTTCCTGAATTGCCATATTTTTCTCCCTTTGTAGTTCATCCAGTGTCTGAACTTGGAACACACATAGTGCAGATGAAGTACTGTAGTAAAATTTGTTTATTACAGTGGCTTACACTGACTCTTGTTTAATTCCTAAGAAGATAAAATGTCATTAATTGTAAATGCCCTATTTTATTATAATAATAAATTAGACTAATGCAGATTTTGCCATATTAAAATATTTTTACAACTTGTAGCATTTTAAATGTATCTTTTTCTTTAGGGTATTCTTTTGGTTTATGATATTACCAACTGCCAGAGCTTTGAAAATTTAGAGGACTGGTATAATGTGGTAAAAAAAGTGACTGAAGAATCAGAAACACAGCCACTTGTGGCCTTGGTTGGAAATAAAAGTAAGTTATTCATATTTAAATATTAATTGGAATACTCTGGATGTTGCTCTCTAGTGAAGAAATGTCACAGGGCATATATCATTAGTAAAACAAAACTAAATAATACTGTCTTGTGCATTACTGCTGTGTACAGATGACATATTTGGGTGTACCTCAGGGTTCTGGGCAGTTAAGTTGAGGAACTTTTTGCAGCCTATCTGCCTGTGTTTTCTTTATTTAGAGAGCAGCACACAGCAGTGGAGAGATGTCTCATCCATGTTTGAATTTGATAGGGCTTTAGGATATAGCCATGGCATGCATCTAGAACGGAGACCCGAGAAGCATTCCTGGCTCTAATAACAGATATTATTTCATGAATATTATTTATACAGAACATTTCATGGTTCTGTAGGTCAAGAGACTGGTATGTTAAGCACTTGTACCTGTTACTTAAAGTACACTAGACACAATATTTGAGTTGTTTATAAGGCCTTTTTACATGCTATCTCTGATTTTGCACGAGTTTACTTATTTCCTGTTCTCTGGAATTTTTTTAACTTGTCCTCTTATTGATCATGTAAGTACAAACTAGCTCCTTTAAATAACGATCACCTCATTAGTTCCCTAATTAGCTGGATAACAAATTCCCCCATTTCCAGTTAAGAAATTTTCAATATTATTAGCATATCTGAGGTCTTGATCCTTGTTCTATTACCCTTTTTCTATCAAAGATAAGAGCAACATAAAACAATTTTATAAATAAATTCAAGTGGTAGAAGCAGGTACCATTTTTTTAACAATTTAAATATATTTATTTGAACAACATACAACAGACTTTTTCTTTTCACTTTCCGATTCCTTTGTGTCTGTGTCACAATGTCCACATCAAGAACAAATCTGAAAAAAAAAAACAAAAAAACAAAAAAACTAAACAAACAAACAAACAAAAAAGCCATTCTCATCCAGAAAGGTAATATTGTTTAAAATAATTTTAATACAATCTAGAGACAACGCTTTCATTCAGAAACATTAATGTAATGTTGCTACTATGATGCTATAACATTTTACGATCTTCATTGTGAAAGAAAACAGGGAAGACATTGGGAAGAAAACAGGGAAGCTCTTAGAGTTACAATATACAGATAACATTTCTGAAAGTATAACATAGTGTTGTTCTGCATCAGACCAAAGTCAATAATACAGATTCTGTTGAAATTCATATGAAAAACATATTTCACTGATATATATTTTGTCCCAAAACTGTACTTGCTAACTGGAGTTCTGCAAATCTTAAGAGGCATTTGTAGTAGGATACTTTGTAACATAGGATAAGTAAAATTCTTTTGCTAGAATGACTCCGTAGAGGTACTAGATCAAACTCTGTTTTTCATTTGCAATTAAAGGACTTTGTTTTGTAATTATTACACCTTTAGTATGTATTTTTTTCTCACATACATGCCTCTGATTCTTTAAAATCCAAGTATTTTTTGGGGAGCATCTGCAAACAAAATATGGTTTTGTAGGTGAGTTTCCAGATAAAGACTGATGCTGACTAGGGAAATGGTTTTCGTTTCATGGTGATGGCAGCTGAAGGAATAGTGTACTTGCTAACTTGCTGTTCATCAGAAACTGTGTATAAAGAAAAAAAGCAAACTATTGCTTTCGTGTGGTCCTAAGGATACTTGTTGGTTTTGCACACATTGAACCCCTTGGTATCTCTCAAAAGAAGGCAGGCAGGAGGTAGTTTTACAGTTGTCATGCTTTTAATTTTATTTCAGCATGATAAGAAGTTCAGCTTTTAGAACTGCATTACTTTCATGAATTTGATAAAACAGAAGAATATCTATTCTTCTAGAAGAATATCTCAGTACTTCAATAGCCTGTGAGAGGTTACTGATGTTACAGAAATAAAAAACAAGGTAAGTGTTTATATAGAAGTATGGTATTGATTCTTGCATATTATGAAAGGATAAAGCTACTGATAACAAGTTCTTCAGATGGAATCACTGTGTTCAGAATAGCTCAGCTTTACTCAGTAAATTATAAGAGATCTATGCATGACATAAGAGCAATAGGTTTGAAGTCAGTAAAAGCCATTTGATGAACTAACAAACTTACTTGACCTTGTACATTGTAAAGAACAAATTTCAGTCAGTAGTTTGGCTCAGAACTGCACTGTGTTTTTGGAGCTATGTGTGTTTTAGAAAAATAGCCAGCTATATTCGCATCCCCAGAGAAGTGATTCATAGAGTCATAGAATGGTTTGGGTTGGAAGGGACCTTAAAGATCACTCAGTTCCAACCCTGTTGCCACGGGCAAGGACACCTCCCACTAGACCAGGTTATTCAAAGCCTCATCCAGCTTGGCCTTGGTGTTGATGGCAAACTTGCTGAGGGTGCACTCAATCCCACTGTCCACGACAAAGATGTTAAATAAAGCAGGTCCCAATACCAGTCCCAGCAGAATGCCACTCATTGCTGATCCCCACCTGGGCATTGAGCTGTTGACCTCAGCTCTTTGAGTGTGACCATCCAGCCAATTCCTTATCAACTAAGTGGTCCATCCATTAAATCTGTCTCTCCAATTAGAAGACAAAGATGCCATGTGGTCTTCTCATGTTGGCTGTCACAAATCACCTCCCTCTTTTCCATGTGCCTTAGCATAGTTTCCAGGAGGATCTGCTCCATGATCTTGCCAGGCACAAAGGTGATATTGACTGGCCTGTAGTTCCCCAGGTCTTCCTTTTTTCTCTTTTTAAGAATGGGGCTTATGTTTCTAACACTCAATCTAATGCTATTCTAATTCTATTTTTCTGGTAAAAGTTTTAAAAATATTTCCAAGAATAAATGAAGATAATTGTGTGGCATTTGAAAAGTTGGGCCAGCATTTAGATCCCTTTAAGAATTTTGAAACCTTGCTGAAACCATGCATTTTGAAATTTGGGTGTAAAATAAGTGCTACTCTTTTAAGCATACTTAGTTAAGTTTTGGCTCTCATTTGAGTTTTTTCACTTATCCGTTTCTTACAGACAGTATTTTTCTGTTTTGGGGTGAACACATCTGGGATCTCTGTTGTAGTGCTTCAGGAAAAAAATAAAAGAAATAACTATATTAAAAAAAAACAACAAAACAAAAACAACAACAACTCAAAATCAATTGTTTTCTCAAATGATCTTGTTCTTAAACACAAGTTACTTTAAGTACAGTAGTGTATGGTGTGTAATCATGTACTAGCTGTTAATTTGGCTATAAAACTTCATGATTTATTGGTGTTCTGTTACATCAATTTGTAGTCAATCTGTTAATTTTTTTAAGTTTCCTGCAATTTCTTCAGTATTCCACCAAACAAACAAAATGTTCAGTGGTGTTTTAAATTAATCAGTGCTAGTTTTGACTATTCTATTTTGTTGTACATTGCAATAGATTGGAAGAACACACACAGTAGGTTACTGTGTGTCTGTTGAAAGCACGACAATTGAGCATCCCCAATTGAGTGATGGCAATTCATTAAAATGATGTGATTGTAAGAGGTTAAGATTTACTTATGAAACAGTAGAAAGATAATTTCTACATACAAAACTCTAATCAGTCTCCAGTCTCATCTATCAGAAATTTATTTGAAAATAATGTAATATTATGAATTGAGATCTCCTAAATTCTTGAGAATTTAAGTCATCTTAAGGTGCCTATTCTCCTGCTGGGTGCTTAGTTTTATTCTTCACTCTTCCTTCCCATACATTTTTTCTCTAACAGATTCTGTAAGAGAAAGTAAAAAATTGATTTCATTTGGACCTGCTGAAAGTCAGACCTTACCCAGACCTGCTTCCTGCAGTTATGTCCTGTTGTCAGTTAACCTGATCTTTCTGTATGCATTTTGTGGATGAGCAAGGAGCTCATCAACAAGATCAAAAAGCAGGTCTATGAAATGTGGAAAAAGGATCTGTCCTCTTGGGAGGAGTATAGGAGTATTGTCAGGGCCTGCAGGGATGCAACGAGGAATGCTAAAGCACACCTGGAGAAGAAGCTGGCAAAGGAGATACAGGATAATAAGAAGGGTTTTTTAAAGTATGCAAACCTTAAAGGGAAGACTAGGGATAATGTGGGTACCCTGCTGAATGAGAGGGGTGTCCTGGTAACAGGGGATGCTGAGAAGGCAGAGATACTGAATGCCTTCTTTGCTTCGGTCTTTGCTTCAAAGACTCTCCCCTGGGACTCCTGGACCCTGGAGGGAGGAGAAAGAGTCTGGGAAATGGAGAGCTCTCATCTGGTTGAGGAGGAAGTGGTTCAGGAGTGTCAGGGTGGGATCAATGCACACAGATCCAAGGGCTCCAATGGGATGCATCCACATGTGCTGAGGGAGATAGCAGAGGTGATCGCCAAACCGCTCTCTATCATCTTTGAAAGGTCTTGGAGAACAAGAGAGATGCCCGAAGACTGGAGGATAGCCAATGTCACTCTGGTCTTCAAGAAGGGCAAGAAGGAGGATCTGAGAAACTACAGGCCTGTCACGCTCACCTCTCTGGAAAGGTGATGGAACAGCTTGTTCTGGATGCCATCTCCAAGCAATTGGAAGAGAAGGTTATGGGGAGTAGTCAGCATGGATTCACCAAGGGGAAATCATGCTCGACCAACCTTGTAGCCTTCTATGATGGCATCACCAACTGGTTAGATGGGGGGAGAGCAGTGGATGTCATCTACCTTGATTTCAGCAAGGCTTTTGATACTGTCTCCCATGGCATCCTGCTAACAAAGCTGAGAAAGTGTGGGATAGAGGAGTGGACAGTAAGGTGGGTTGAGAACTGGCTGGCTGGCTGAGCTCAGAGGGTGGTGATTGGTAGCGCAGAGTCCGGCTGGAGACGTGTGACTAGTGGTGTTCCCCAGGGGTTGATGCTGGGTCTGGTCTTGTTTAACATCTTCATCAGTGACCTTGATGAAAGAAATTTGTCTGCCCTCAGCAAGTATGCTGATGATACAAAGCTGGGAGGAGTGGCTGACACTCCAGAAGGCTGTACTGCCATTCAGTGAGACCTGGACAGGCTGGAGAGATGGGCAGGAAAAAAACAAATGAAGTTTAACAAGAGCAAGTGTAGAGTCCTGCACCTGGGAAGGAACAACCGCAAGTATTAGTACAGGCTGGGGGATGACCTGCTGGAGAGGAGCTCTGTGGAGAAGAACCTGGGGGTCCTGGTGGATGGCAGGTTGGCCATGAACCTTCAGTGTGCCCTGATGGCCGAGAAGGCCAATGGCATCCTGACGTGGATTAAAAGGAGCATGGACAGCAGGTCAAGGGAACTGATTTTCCCCCCTCTACTCTGCCCTGGTCAGGCCTCACCTGTAGTACTGTGTCCAGTTCTGGGCTCCCTGGTACAAAAAAGACAGGGATCTCCTGGAAAGAGTCCAGCGGAGGGCCACACAGATGTTACGGGGCCTGGAGCATCTTCCCTATGAGGAAAGACAGAGATCTGTGTCTGTTCAACCCTGAGAAAAGAAGACTAAGTGGGGATCTTATTAACGTTTATAAACACCTTAAGTGTGGGAGACAGAAGGATTTGGCCAACCTCTTTTCAGTGGTTTGTGGGAACAGGACAAGGGACAATGGCCACAAAATGGAGCACAGGAAGTTCTGCACCAACATGTGAAAGAACTTCTTCATGGTGAGGGTGATGGAGCACTGGAACAGGCTGCCCAGGGAGGTTGTGGAGTCTCCTCCTCTGGAGTTCAAGGCCTGTCTGGACGCCTACCTGGGCAACCTGCTTTAGGGAACCTGCTTTGACAGGGGGGTTGGACCTGATGATCTCTTGAGGTCCCTTCTAGCCCCTACAGTTCTGTGATTCTGTGACTTGTGCATTTGATAATAAATAGAATTTTAAATGTGTAAAGTTGAATTTCTTTTTTTGGTTGTTTTATATTAGTTATAAATTGTAAGATGATGCTAATCCCAAAACTTACAGTTAGCGTGGAATCTTAAATTTAACTTTCTTTGTAACTTACTTTGCAGTAGTTTAATTTTATTTAATGTCACGTATATCTGAACCATGCTTACTTCTGTGTGGCTATGTACAACTTCAGTTGCACCAGTGATAAAGGTTTAAGGCTTATTGTGAAGATTAACAAGTACTTTTGAGCTTCAGTGCAGTAACTTTTATAGACATATTACTGTGAAATACTTTTGAGTTATATTGTGTAGTATAAATTAAGCTGTGGTCATCAAATGAATGTATTTTTTTCACTTATGATGTTTACTTAAACTTAGGATTGATTTAAAGTTCAGTAATTCACAGTGGATCTTCTAGTTGTTAGTGTGAGTTAGAGAGGTTTTATGGTGTTATGTGTGACTGATGTGTTTCTTTCCTTTCTACCTTGACTACTACTATATATATTTTCCTCTGCACTAATCTATAGGCAGAGTCCTCAAGTGTCCTACCAACTTTTTCAGTGGATATATTGTAAACAAAAATTAACCCAGGTTGCATGGGAGCTACACTCATTTTGATTTATAGCTACCTAGATGGTCTTAGGGCGGTGGTTATCTGTAGCTTATATAGGGACTAGGAATTATCAGGTACTGTTGTATAGTGGATGGATGAATGATTTCTATCCCTAGAGATATTAACCAGACCAACTCCTCAATAAAGACTAATAACTCAGATTTTTAAACAGTCTTCATGACAGATGAGGGCACAGAGGAGAATGCATCAACACTAATTAAGAATGTTGACCATTTGTTCGTCTTAGCCATGATTAATTGATCTTGGAGTGCTATCTCTGAACAGGAAGTGATATGCTGTTACACTGTGAAGTTGAAAGGTTACATTTTAGTGTATCCTTTAACTTGCATTTACATACAATGTAAAATCTTTTTACCTATCTTATCTGAGTGCGGAAAGAAACATTTTCCAGCCCTGAACCCAATGAACATTTGGCGTACTGTGTACTAATGTGAGTCTGGCTGGTAACAGGACATAACCAGCCTGCATTTGTACTTGGTTACTGCCTTAGCCACTTAGTCTCCCCAGTTGTACTGAGAACACTACTTCATTAATACTCTTTCTGGGTCTGGCATATTAAAGTTCAGCACTACACATTTATTCTCTCGTCCTTTCCCACCTCCCCCAGCTGTTTTCTGTTCTTGTTTCCTGTGGGCTTGCACTTGTTAGGTCATTCACCTGTAATTAAGACAAGTGTTGAACAGTAAAGCAAAGACCCCTGTTCTTTTGAGTCTTATGCCTGATTAAACTAAAGTTCGTGTATGTCTGACAGCAGGTCCCATATGTGCTCCTGGGATTGGAGGGTAAACTACTTACATGTAGAGACTCCCTTAAAAAGAAAACCTTGTCCTATGCTACGGTCAATTTACCCACTCATTTGAATAAATGTAGAATGCTACCCTGTTTTAAAATATGTATAGAATGTTTGTCTCGACTAACTTGTAAGGTTAATAGAAAATCACAGTCTTATGTATTTGTTTCTTTCAGTGGTCAGTTAACTCTTTAAAAATTATTTTTATCAAGACGCTGAAATTAACGAATGGGAAAATCACAGGTGAAAATGGTCTTTTATTCATCGTAATGATAAATTTCCAACTCAGTGTCTGAATGTATTTTGCATTACTTTAGAGATGGGAGCAAGGTGAAAACATACAAATTCTGGAGTGATAAAATTGCATTGCTTGTCTGAGAAAACATCTGTCTTGAAAGATTTTGATCCTAAACCGTGCTTGTTGTAATAGTAGTGGAGCTGGCTGTCTTCAGTGCCAAAATGGTCTATTTAATTATTTCTGTTACGTTGTCATGTGGGCAATACTTAACTGTGATATATGCCACACAGGGATAGAAGCCACAAGTGTGATTCCTTAGAAGGTAACTAAGCTCACAGAAATTTGTATAGAACAAAAGGAAAGGAACGTGTGGGGAAGGTTTACTGCTGTTCTGTAGTATTTACTTAGTATTCCATTGCCTGAGAAGGGAAACCAGCTGAAAGGATATGTCACAAGGATCTGGACATACATACATAATGAATTCTGGCCCAGATCTGTTGTGATAAATGTTGCTTCTGGCCACAAATTAAATCACAGAAAATCACAGAATTGTAAGGGTTGGAAGGGACCATGAGAGATCATTGGGTCCAAGCTCCCTGCCAAAGCAGATTCCCTGCAGGTTCCTTGGCCACCAGGGCACACTGGAGGCTCACGGTCAACCTGTCATCCACCAGGACCCCCAGGTCCTTCTCCGCAGAGCTCCTCTCCAGCAGGTCATCCCCCAGCCTGTACTGATACTTGCGGTTGTTCCTTCCCAGGTGCAGGACTCTACACTTGTTCTTGTTAAACCTCATTTGTTTTTTTCCTGCCCATCTCTCCAGCCTGTCCAGGTAAAAAATTAGCCCATGTTATAATTGTAGCCTTCACAAAGAATCCTTCATAAAGTGGTCTTGTACATGGGAAGTCACAGAGGACACAGCAGCTGCTGAATCAGGTAGTTAAAACTAAATTTCAGACTTTCTGGACTTTCTTCCATTGCCACAGCCATTACTGTAATATCTATACATGATGAATTTTGATGGTGACTCTTCAAGGATGAGAGCAAATAGTCTGTGCCAGAGTGGTAACACACGCACATGCACACACACACACAGAAATGTTTTCTGTTGTGTTGCTCAAAAGATCATTAATGATCATTGGCATCATTGTTGTGCAAACTGCTTGCTGAAAATGACATTTCCTCATTCTAATTTTACGGTGCTTTAACAAAAAGAGAGGGTAGTTTTGAACTAGTCCAGCCAATAGACTGTTCTTATGTTATGCTTCCTTACTTCAGTGAGTGTGGGTAAGTTGGTTTCTTCTCCTTCCTGCACTTAATCCCGAGTCTGCTTGTCACTTTTTTTTTTTCATTTGCTCACATAAGTTTTGCCTGCTAAGACCAACCAAGAACTGAGGTCAATTTCAAAGATCTGGTAGAATATTATTAGTGTGGTTGGAACTCAAATGCTAATGTGACAGAAGTGCCAGTAAATAATATATTCTCATTCACTAACAGTTATGCTTAAATTCAGAAAAATCTTTAAAGATGTCATTGAAAAATGGAAATAGAAGTAAACCGTTTAAATACAAAGGTTAGAACAGTATATGTATCCTATTTTTACAATAATACACAAACGTAATGCTGAGAGATCTCTTACTGTTTCCATGGATTTTGTCTTTAGTTTATTTAGCAATGTAGACACACGTCTAATAAAAAAGATGCTGCATAAACCATAGTCCAGGCTGAATGTGCTTCTGTTTTTGGTTTAGGTAGAAATGTTTTTTCTGGCTGCGTCCTTCATACTTAGGTCTTCTTACAACAAATGGAAAGCCCTTAATTGTACCTAAGGGAATAGTTAATCTACGGTGGACATATGGTGGACAAAAGCTGAGTCTAGTAAATGAAAAAAATTATAAACAGAAAATGTGTGAATGTCTGCACAGTCTTGAGAGTCATGGGAGATATTGTGCTGTAGCATTTTAGCTTATCGTAAGTTATTCTGCTATTCTTTTCTATTATTATGTTAATGGAATTCAGTGCAGGATAAAATATGTGATTAAAAAAAAAAACAAACAATTTCTTATCTATTTTATTGGATTGAAAAAAATACCTGTTTTTAAGATAGGAGAGAATTTATTTTCTTTGCAAGTGTTTCTGCTCCCATCTTTGCCACGTGCTGTAAATGCAGTTTGATTTCACTAGTCGAGTGAAGCTCTCTGAAATTTTTAAAAGTTATAGCTTCTGATTAGGGGCAGTTAATCAGTGTTAACCCTGAACAGCTCTTGGGCTTTATGGATTCAAGCATTATATGTGGTTGCACTGCTCCAGCAAAAGGTTAAGTATTAATGGAAAATGTTCACAGCTCTTTTACTCAAAGAAAACATGTTACTTGTAAGTTTTCTTTTGATTTTACTTTTACAGTTACATTGAATGTCTTCATTCATTTAGCCATCCATAAAGCAAATATTGTTGCACATGCAGTGGATAATAAGTCTTTTTAGGACTACTTGTGTGGTATGTCACAGATCATTAACTGCAAGTAACCACCTGACTTGAGGGAAGTCTGGAAGCATCATTACAGTGAAATAGGCTTTTATTTCTGTATCACTGCAGCACATTGATTTGTAGGAATGTCTCCATTAGCTACCGTGGAAATATATTCTCATATATTATTATTGAAGGAAGTCGATGATAGAGGATAACCAATGTTCAGGTGTGAATAGGACATTAGTACTCGGATTTCGGACAAAGTGGGGAAAAGAGACAAGTGCTATTGTAGCGTTATTTTCAATTTAAAACCTAGATAAAACTTATCTTTTTGTAATGCCTCATAGTTTTAGGGTCACACTAATAAAATATAGTAACAGTTGCACTGTATTTATGTGTACACTACAACTTCAACTGAAATGTATGCAGTAACTGAATATGTTTACTACTCTGTACAGGCAGAAAGTGTGGAAGAGAGGTTTCTTCCTAACCAGGAAGGAAGACTTAACCTTTCTCCATTTAGTTCAACAAACCCTAAACATTTCTGATTTTTATCAGAAGTAACCAGTAATTATTTCAGATCCAATTAGAGAATTAGAGCCTATTAGATAGGCTTTGTCAATTTGGAGGACAGTCATAACTAATAACCTCCGTTAATAAGATTAACAACAGTTTGTAGTATGCAAAATACAATTCTGACACAATGCCCCGAAAGTACTTTAGAAAACTTGAAGTTCTTACAGAGATTAAAGTTAAGATAATACTATAGGATTATCTTGCTATGTTGATCTTTTGCAAAGTAATTTGCTGTGAGATCCCATCTCATCCAGATGAGTATTTTTAATGCTTATTTTTTTTAATAGTGTAAAATGAGCCATACCATGTTTTCTGCATTCTTTTGTTCAGTGTGGGGAATTGTTGGCTGTAGGATAAAAATTGCAGTTGGTTATGTACATATAAATGTGGAGCAATTCTAGGGACTTTATTTAGACTGCTCCAAGTTTACTCTGATATATTCATGACTAGCTCATAGATTGTAATATTCTTGTGGATTACTTTTTTTTTTTACACATCATATGTTGTTTCTTTTTCATGAAATATCATCCAATAGGTTTACTTAATTTTGTGTGATAATACTGTAGATGTATGTGATGATAGAATCCCTTAATATTTTGAATATTTTGAATTAATATTTTGAATAAAAGAGAAATAACATCTTTTTCTGAGACTAAAGAACTTATTCCTAAGCATTCCTACATTTATAAAATAAAAATCATTTGAACACTGCCATCAGGTTTATTGCTATTATTTTTTTTTTCAAATGCTGAACAAAAACAAATTCAGAAAAGGTGTAGGCTAAACAGCTTAGTGGAACACACAGAATACTAAACTCCCTTAAGAAAGGCTTGCTTTTGGAAAATACTACGAAAATTATTTTGGAAAATCATTATGTGTATTGAGGGCAACTTTAAAATGCCTGATTCTGAAATCTTAAACATTTTTGTGGTGGATAAGTTAATTTTGAATGAAGGCTGGAAAAAGGTTAAGATCTGTACTGATAGTGCACCTTTGATATTATTGAAAGAAGAGAAGAGAGGCCCTCAGTTGCTAAATGTTTACTTTATACATTTACAGGAGAAGTTTGTATGAAAATTCATGTGGTGTAGTCATGTAAAGGAAAAAAGCAGGGTGTAAGAGGTGTTGGTCAGGCTGTTAAGTAGGACTGTTCCTAAAAATGTTTATGTTCTATGTCCACATAGAAAATTGTGGCATTTTAGAGTCTACTGAACACTCTTCAAAACCATTACGGAAAATCTTTATGTATTTTGATTTGGAGATGCCATTGCTATATCATGGGAAGTCTCTTCTTATTCTCCTACAGGCTGGGCTCCTTACACTGTGGTTATAAGGGCTGTTTTTGTTTTGATTTGTTTCTGTTTTCTCTTTGTCTTCCATGAATGATGAATCACATCGTCTTAGGTATGGTAGGACTTTGTCAGAGTAACATGTTACAAATATTGTCTGATTGGCAAATCCAGACTTGGGAGAAAACAACAGTGCAAGACACTGGCTAATGATTCTGGACTTGTCCAGTTGTAGAGTATTGCCAGAGGTTTTTTTATTTTGATCCATTGTTCAATTCTAAGAATGCTGTTGGGGTAGTTTATTTTAATAACATAACCTGTACTTGCACATATTAGGGGCAAAAGAAAAAGCTATATTGCAATTCTGTGAACTTAAAAATTGAAGGGTATTAACAGCTCTTTAAGAGGAATATTCAGTAACTTCTCATGATGCTGTAAAGATATTTTCTAGAAAGCACCATTTAAGGAGTCATAAAGTATGCAATGCAAGTTCAGGGTGTAGAAAAGTTCTGGGTTTTCCTAGAAGTTATTGTATTCTTTACTCTGTAAATTCTTTTCATGCTAAGTAACTGTAACTTTCTACAACACTATTAATGTTTATCAAGAGCAGTTACTGAAAATGTGTGTACTTAATGACATTTAACTTGTAGTTGTTTTGTTTGTTTGTTTGTTTGTTTTGGGAGGTGTTTTTAAAGTGAAGGCTTTTTACTTCTTAAGTTGTCCCAAGCTACAAAGTACGAGTAATGGAAACAATATAATGGAAGAATAAAGAATGATCACTGTAGAAATCTCTTCATTGCCAGCTAATGCACTGCAAAATTGATAATTGTTAATTTTCTTGAATTGGCTTTTTAAAGAACATACATTAACAGCTCTTCTTCGTACACAGTAAGTTTTGCAGTTTAGTTTTAGGAATGGTGTATCCAAAGGGTTTTTAGAGAATAGTTACTGGTGTAGTTGCATGTTTAAGTGGTTGATCACTAGAGCAATAATGCTGGTTTCTGAGCACAGCCAGTACTTTTTCCAGCTGCTTTATAGTGATATCTTGAAGCTTAAAATGTAATCTATATGGGTAAGCCACAAAAGCCACTATATATTAAAGCAGACTCTGACAGTAAATCAAAATTGAACAGCTGGCAACACTACTAAAGTCATAAACTTATTTATTAAAAAAACTAAACAGAAGAATTATATTAAAAAGAGAGGAATATGTTCTACAGACCAGTGGATATAGCTTAAAACCTGGAAAGTGCTGTAGATTAAGGGCCCAATTTATGAACATCTGTTCTGGCAGTTTCTGTAAGATTCTCATGTTCTTTACAATAAAAGTGTGAAACATGCTTCCCCCCTCCCTCCCCATACTAACCATGCTTTTCTGCAGTTCATAAAAACTTGCACTTGAGCCTTATGTAACTGGGCCTGTCTGCTTTACGCACTTGCTGGAGTAATTACTATTCGTGAAAGAGCAAGGACTACAGCATCGTCACAGTCCCACGGCATGTAGTTCTCCTAGCTTGTTCCAAGCGGTCTTAGTGACTTCAAAAGCAGTGAATGAACACCAAAGTTTCCTTCATATATTTAGACTTAAAGTGTGGCAATGAATAATGCAGGCAGGCCACTAGAGAGCAAAATGGACAGAAAAAACATCTTGTACGTGGTCATGATGTTCTTGAAATGTACTTAAGCGCATTGAAATGTACTTACAAATCAGCTGTTTTGCTCTAATGTATTTCATATCTTCAGACACTCCAATAGTCACCAGAAATAACTGCTAACACCCCTCATCTTCTAATTTTGAGATAAATTATCCTATAATGAGTAATAACATTTTGTTTGTGATATTTCCACTGAATTCATTTTTTTGTCATATTGACAGCTGTTTGGAGATAAGCTTTAGGATGTTCTTAATTCTGCTTTGAGAAGGAGATGAAAAATAATGCATTCAAAACTGAATGTCCCATTCTGCTGTCACTAGTGCTGTTTTGCCTGTGACATCAGTGTGACTAAGATTCATTTCAGAGATTTTAGCTACAAGCTCCTTTTTATAACGAAGTTCGACCTACGCAGCACAGGTGATAATATTTTGCTGGCTAGTTCTTGCTTCATGTCTGGTATTTAGATTGCACTGGAGTAGATCACTGTCAAATGTCAGTTTTATTCTCACCCAGTGCAGCATCTGCTAACATCCCAAGCACTGCTGCCATAAGGAGACAAAGTCTGTCTCTTTACAAAGTCAGAGATTAGGAAACCGAGGTGCAAGGAAACCGACGAGCAAATGTGCAATAAAACCACTTTATTTGTCCTAAGCAGATTATAGTCCTTTATTGATGAAAATGGTTATGCTTTCTTTTCATTTGAACTTGAGTAGTTTCACCACATTATGCCTTTGTTTATTAGGTTGGATATATGTTATTATAATTGTTTAACCTGAGAACACTTCTAGCTTACAGCAGGAAAAATAGAGTATTTCTGTTATCTTTTGGACAAAGAAATATCATATGGGATCGAGCCATTTTCTGTTTCCATGTCATCCACTTTTGAGCATTTTATAATGTGAATACATCCCTGTGGTCCTATTTATTGGGCATATCCATTTCTCAGAACATTTAGCCATTTTTTTTTTTTTCTTTTAAGCTAACTTATGGAATATTAAGGAACTGTATTTCTGCCAAGTCTTTATTGGTCATTGATAGCTCCTTATGCCTTTTTATTAACTGATGCTATAATAATTGATTTATATGTATTTGTAGGGCTGAGGGGAGCACTATTAGACAACTGAACAAAAAGTTACTTTACTTAAAGTTACTTTTATAACCACTTCATAGTTATGAAAAATATAGTTGGGAAATTATTATTTTTTTGGCCCTGTCTAATATGAAACATGTTTTGTTAATTGGTTCACTGTGAATCATTTTATCTGTCAGGGGTGTACAGTATATTAATCTCAGTTCTCAAAGCATGCCTTCATTCAGAGAAGGTTCAGCAACATTAATGCTCTATTTGCTTTATCAGCATGTTTCCCTGTAGTGAACTTCTGTTTGTTGGGTTTGCTATGTTGAAGTGCACCAGTGTAACTTATATGCACCTGTATAAAGTATTTCATATGACCTCTGTTTAATTTTCAAATTGTGTCTTGGTTTCAGCAAGGGACTAACCCAATAGAAATCAAGGCTTCGTATCATCAAAGACAGTATCAGGTTATGTCTCTTAGGCAGGGGTCTGAGTTGTAGTGTGCTTATTGACCTGGCTAGAATACTCTGGATTCCTGGTTTTGATTAGGTCAGCTGGTCAAATTTGTTGTGAATGCTTTATGTCTCATCCTTGAGTCTGTTGTATGTGTGTGGACACTGGAAGGAACAGAGATCACTAAAATTTTCCACTTGCCTTCCTCTACTAGTCACTGCTGGGCTGGATTACTTCTTACTCTTCCTACACTACTTTGTCCTCTCCATTCTCTCTATGCTTAGTCCCTTTTACTTAGTGCAAAGGGAGCGCCCTTAGTGTTGTTGCTTTTCTTTTTCATTCATAGATTGGTGCTTCATCACTAGGTGTGAACACCAGGTTCTTGTTCTTTTTAATAGTATCTGCTTTTGAAAGTACAGGTTGTTCTGCATACTTCTTTAGTATATTAGACATCTTCTAAAAATTCTAGCAGTTTCTTTGGCTGAGTAAACTTGATGGATGAACTATTAAGGTCTTCTGGTTTAAATGGTATATGTACCGCTGCACTGAAAAAGATTTCTTCTGGAGCTGCTACAGTCTGCAGTGTATATAATCCATGGGAATTAATGTGGCATTTCCTTCATAATCCTATGAGTTTTCTGCCTTAAAAATGTGTGTATGTTTTTCCTGAATGTTTGAGTAGAAAAGACCCTTTAAATACTGTGAAGATATCTAGAATTATTTTATCGTCATTGTGTGTTTTTGAACTTAATGTGTATATGTTGAACTATGTGTAATGTGTATATGTAGAAATATGTAGCTTGACATTTTTACTCTCCTTTAAAAAAAAAGTCTATAGTGCTATTTATTAAGTAATATTAAACTTTCATGAATTTGCCAGTGCTAAGAAATGTAGATAGCTGTCTGATGGGATTTTCAAATGTAGCTAAACCATTGCCTGGTTGCCCAGTAGTTGCTTTGGTGCTTTAAAATGTCCCTCTAGGCATGCCTGCATGCATCTTTCAGTATCCCAGTACGTTTGCAAATCTGATTAGAAATGTTTAATTATTCCAAGAACGGATGTAAGTGGAAGTCAAATTCCTTTGAGAGCCAAAGCAGTAAATATATGGCAATATTAGTGAGCTAGTGCTGATTTGTGTGTCACATAAGATGTATTTGGGAGTAATACTGGAACCTGCAAACTCACTTCATTCTGGAATTAATTTTAGGATTGCTCCGAAGGAAGAGCAGAGCAGGTAGCCAAATTCTATTATATTTGCAAAATATGACAGTTTAATTTTCGAAAATATTTCTGAAGAAACATAGGGTTAACTTTCCACTAGCTAATAAAGTCTCATAAGTGTGGTGTGCACTTAGTTTTGTGAAACTTACTTGGTGTGTTTATTCTACCTCACTTCTTGTTCTGGAATTCTTTTCCCTAGCATCAGCACAGCTGCATCATCCATTTCCACAGTCCTTTTAACCTCCGCTTTTAATTAAAAAAAATTAAATCAGATGCTGTTTAAAGCTTCCCGTTTAGTTTTGGGAAAATAAAAGTTCACATCTAGCTTAGGCGTGTGTGAACAGCTGTTAAAAGCCACAAGCAAAACGATACTTGTAAAAGTGGTGGGGGGAATTTTAAGAGCAAGCTGCCAGTCTGACTGTACCTTTCAATAGCTCTTCACTTTCAGCCAAATGGTTTTAACAATAATTTTCTTTGAAAAAAAAAAATATCCAACCTGTGTTTTATAGAAGCAGCAGCCCAAGCAGTTAGGCCAGTGGTAATAGGAGGCAACTTGCCATTTCTCTTTAACTTTTTATGAAAATTTGCTTTGAATCTGGGGAAATTGCTCATTAGAGAGGTTGGAAGGGCTGATGTCCATCAGCGCCCACCCACTGCGTGGGTACATCTGTCTCCATCTGATTCTAATGAGGGACCTTGTACATTGAAATTCCAGAGTTCCAAGTCTAGGCATAGGTAATACTTCACTTGCACTGTATTTTACAGGTATTATAGTCCTGTTCACAACCGCAGCATTTTAAAGTAATTATAGAATTTCTGTTTGAGTCTGAGTTACCAAATTTGGTTAATCTGCTGGATAGAAACATGCAAAGAACTTAATCAGATGCTGACTATTTAAAGGAAAGAGGAAAGACTTAGAAAGTTATTTATCCAGTCCACAACTTTCAGAGGCAAAAAAAGAAAATAGATTTCCTCCAAAAATGCTTTGGCTTTACTGGTGGTGAGGGGCAACAGTGTGAAATAACCTGTGTCCTAATAAACTTATATGCGTATCTCTGGAATTAGTGTGGGCAGTTTTCTCTGGGCCTGTGATAGTCTGTTCTATAAGTGAGGTGTCTTCAGTGCAATGCCTCCAAGAGAGGCCTGCCCCGTCCCTGAACAGGCTTGCCCCGTCCCCCCACGCTGCAGCATGGCAGGGGGAGAATAAATTGGCTTTGCTCAAGCTTCCTGTGTCTCTATGCACTGGTACTCGTGCAGAGCATGCCTCTGGCTGTAGAATCATCTTCATGCAGTTTGTAAGCCTGACAGATTTTTGGCTGTGGAACCAGCCTGGGCAATGTGTGGAATATGGATGTGAAGCGTGAGTGTGACAGAACAAGCTGGTGGTAACTCATGCTGAGCCACTGAGGTGAGAGGTCTGCTGAGCCACACTTTCTAATTAAGTCTCTTGACTTTAACATGGGGCAGCAGAATGATAATAAATGCTTTTCAAATCTCTGCAAAGCTGCAGTTTTTTATTGAGGTTATTGAGGTGTCTGTTTTCTTTTAATCTCAGCGGATTATGGCCTGTGCTAACTGGTGCTGTCAGTAAAATGGCTTGGTATGTATTGCTTTGTTATACTGGTAGCTGCTGTGTTGGGGTTTCCACACTCATGCTATGCCTTCAGTATCACTTTTGTTCCCAAGAGTGTAGCCCGCAGTGTGCAGCCTAATGTTTTGTGTTTAAAAGCTCAGCATGGCTGTCATTTGACATGGCTGTCTTTAGAGTATGCCAGTGCTTTCTTTGCTTGAGCAGCTAGTGAAGAAGTATTGGATAGCACTGTTAACTCTATGAAATTATTTTATGTCTTCACATCATTATTAGCAAGCAAGATTCAAAAAGATTGTTAATTATTTCCAACTTCTTGGATGTCTCATTTTTGCATCATTTAGTCAGAATTCCCTAAAAATTTCCCACCATCTTTTCTGAAAGGGAAAGAAGAGATGAATACAACAACCAAAAAATGCTAGGTTTGTTATTTCCGCATGTGACAGGGAGTATCCCTCAAGCCATATTGCAAAGCTCCTGTAGGACTCTGTCTATACTGGAATTAGATTTTTGGGTATAAACCCCAGAATTATCCTCAAGAATCAAGAAAAGTTAAGGTGGTCCCAGGCTGCACAGTGTATATAGGAGAGCAACAACAATCAGAGGAATGGAACAGTTTTAGTATGAAGAGAAATGAAATAGTTGGATTCCTTATCATTAGAAAAAGAGACAAATATGTGTATGCTGTGGAGAAGAGACTAAAGAGCAATTATTTAGCATCTTGTCATGAGATTTCCTTAGTTTTTGAAATTTTGTTAAACAGCAAGCCTTAAGCAGATTAAATTATTTTCTTACGTGGTAAGTAATTAAACTGTGAAAGCCAAAATAGCTGTCTGTTGTAAAAGCCATGCATATGGGTTCAGAAAGGGACTGCAAAGATTTGGGAAGGGCTGAACCACCAGTGGCTAGTAAATATTTCAGCTGTTTTCCTAGCAGGTCAGAGATGTAGTATCAGGCTGATGGTGTGTATCAAGGAACAGTCACTATATTAGCTTATTATTTGCTTATGTTGCTTTCTAAATATCTGTTACTGACTGCTCAATGAGGCAGGTTACTAACTGGGTAAAACCAGACCTTCAAATATCATATATATATATATATATATATATATATATATATATGTATATATATATATGATTTTTTTTTTATATTCCTGACCTTGAGCAGTTACAACCCCTGCTCTCCAGCCCCTCCAGCCTTCCCCTGTACGTCCAAAATAACAAGAACAGCCAACAAAACCAACCCACTCACTGTTTTGCCATTCAATGCCTTACGTTGTGTAGCTGAATTTATATGTATTACTTTGTGGCTGGTTAGTGGGAACAATTGAGATAAGTGAATCTGGGTTCTGGCTGATGGGCCATGGTCTGAACTGTTCTATACAATTCAATGTTTCAATGATCAATGTTTTTGGATGAAAAACTTGAAAACTAAGAAGTTTGTGGGCTAGAGAGAGGAACTCTGTATTTGAGCAATCACTAGTCATTAATGTTATCTCCTCAGGTTCTTTACAGTATCTGCTATGAACAAATTCAGCTGTGGTAGTCACTCAAACTCTTCTGAATACCCAACTTCTTGTCTATAATGTATTAAAAATGTTTGTTTCACTGGAAAGATCTAGAAACCTAATGTGTTGTTTAATACATTTTTATAAAAGTGTTTTAGATGGAAGTATGTTAAATGGTAGCCTAAATGGATGTCCAATCATTAGCTAAAGCCAAAGCTTCTTTGCCATTCTAATTATGAAAATCTTGGCCGTGGAAATTATGCCCTCCTAATATATTTTAGAAGAGGAGTGTATTAAGTCATAAAGAAAATAGGATAGGGCCACGCTAAAATTTTAATAGATAATATCTTAGGGTTGCATACCCCAAGATATTTCTAGCTTCTTGATTCATTCTCCCTTTCCTTTTCAAACCTAGCAAAGGAAGCGTGGCTTATCCTTGAGGGCTCCTACTTATAAAAAGTAGAGTGGGTTTGTTGAACTGTTTCAGGTTGTGACAGACCAAAGTGATCTGGAGAAACATGCTTAGAGCATCTAAATTCCTCTGTAAGTCAGATGTAGCTGATTGCTTTTCTGTAACTTCAATAAAAGTTGAATGAGGCAGAAACTCTTAAAAAACTTTGCTTTTAGAATGATTTAGGGAAAAAAGTTAAAAAAAAGTTTACAAGTAGGAGTCCCAGATTAACCTAACTTGCTTGCTTAATATTTCCAAATAAAAGTGATTCTTGACAAAAATAAAAAAAATAAAAAAATTGAGTGCATACATGTGTGACATTCAACTGCTCTCAGCGTCTTTGCAACACTCAGGCTCTAAGAATGTGGTTTCACAACTGATTTAACTCAGTTTTGCTTTTGTCAACTGTAGGCATGGTAGTACTGCACAGAGGGTTCAGTTCATTGATCCAACCTAAACTGAACAGAACAAAGGGAGGAGCTCTTATTTGCATGAATTTATGGATTTATCTTGTGTTGTGGTGGTGCTGTCACATAAGAAGATTTGGAAGTGCTTGGCCAGCAGCAGCAGCCAGGACCATCCATTTGACTTGCAGTTAGCTTAAACTGCTGAAGAAATGACTGCTTTCTAACCCTAATTTCAAGCTAGCCTCTTCAACTGAACATTTCTTGAAGTAGGTTTTTTTCCTCAGACTAGTAGAGTCTGAGGAAATAGGATTGCTGTGCACAGCCAGGTCAACGAGGTAGTTTAGAAAAAGAGTATAAGAGGCTGCTTTGTTAAATCTGTAACAATCAAATAATTTACAAAGTATTTTTCTTACGTCTTTGGATTCTTTATGTATTATGTATTTTGTTCAGTCCCTTGTAAATAGCCTGATGAGTTGCTTCCCCTTTCTCATCTGCGAGTTGGTAATACTGTAATGTTGCAAGTGTAAGTGTACTCTTAGTTTATCAACTAACTGATGTTTTTAGTTTGCTTAGACAAATAGTAGATACAAATGTTGTAGAAGATTTTTTACATTTTTTCTTCAGTATTTTATATTGTATTCATTATATTATATTCAGTATATTTTCTTCAGTATAATCAATTATAATTTTCAATTAAGTTAATGAATTTTTGGACTGAAGTGTTCATGTCATGATAGAAAATTGTCAAGAAGAAACAAGCTATATGCTGATTCTACTTGGAGATGAGAACAGCTTTACACATACTGTGATGAATCCCTTATTAGTAGATGTATTAAGTGAAATTATTATTATTTGCCTGGGTAACTCCTTAGTATATTAAAATACATGAGGTAGCAAATGTGAAAGATTTGTACAGACCCACTTCTACTGCCTGGTTTGAAATCATCCAGTTGTTGAAATATAAATAGTCTGAATTCAATTCTTTGTAGCCTTTCAATTGCCACAGATTGGTTTAAGAAATAGCTAATAAATTTACTATCAATGATCTGAATATACTTGATGTTATTTTCTCATTTTATAGTTAATCAAAGTATATTTCTTTACTAAGCAGTTTTACTTTTTATAAGAAAGATTTTATAAGAAAAATTTTTCACTGCCACTTGAAAACAGGTTAGCTGGTTAATAATTAGTTACAAAAGCTTCCAAATGGAAGAAAATCTGGGCTGCTGTCAAGGAGGATTTGATACACATGGAACAGTTAAGCAGTAATAAATTGCTTAGTAACTGAGTAATTTTACTCAGATATGTGCCAGTCTTGCATCTACATTGGAAAAAGTTTGGAAGAAGAACTGAAGTGATGTTTTAAATTGCTTAATGCTGGAGTTTTATTATAATAATAATACTGACTTGGACTGATCTTTGAACATGTAAGGCTTGTTTTTATATCCTAGTGAATGATTTCATGTTCATTTATAATTTTTGTTGTGGGAGAGCTCCCAGAGGGCTATGTAGGAGAAGCAGTAAGTGTCTCCAACCCATTATAACATCTTCTGGAAGCAACAATGGAATCAGGCATGGAAGGGCCCTGGAGGTGACTTGGGCTGGCTCTGTTGGGAGCAAGCAATTCAGAGTATTGGATGAAAACACCACACAAGTTTTTTAACATGGCTGTTTGTCCTGAAATGAACAGAAATATACCCAGAGAAACAGTCTGTATAGATGGATGGAGCAGTGGCCATTAAGAATGCTGGAGTGGCTCCTGTGAGGAAGTGTTATTTATTAGGTAAATGCTTTTTATAGGGAGAAGTTTCTTATTAATTTCCATGTCTTCATGAAATATGTTACTCTTTGTTCCTGCCCATTCTGTTGAGAGAACTGTTCCAGGAAGTGCTATGTAAGGATAAAGCGTTAACCTTGATGTTGTAGTATGTCTGGACTTTCTATTTTTGGAAGAAATTACTTGTACAACTGTACCTAGCTTACAAGATGCTATAGAATGCTTGAATATAGACACAACTGCAAATGTGCCAAACACTTCAGTGTAATTAAAACAAAAGCAAACAAACAAACAAACCCACAGAGAACCATGTAATCACAAATTGCATCTAATCTCTTAATAAGGAGATATCTACCTTTAATAACCTGAAAGATTTAGTTTTCCATTTTCAGTAGTGAGACTGACTTTGTTAACATGCCTGCTCTTTTGAATGCTGACAGGAATTCAACCCATCAGAGTTCCTGAAGGCTCTAGTTCCATGGTGGTTGGTTTTGCAACAAAGCTGGTTTACAGCTTGAAGTTAGCACTGGTGCCCCACAGGAAATCAGAAGGGTGACTTGATCTGGGTTAAACAGAAGATAGCAAAAAAGAAATGGTTATTTTTAAGATGGATCAGCTCACTGAGCTTCATAAGCTCATACAAGCTGCGTGGCCTCCTAAGCTGGTGAGGAGAGAATAAGTGCATTGTGGCATGAGGATGAGAATGAACAACCAGGAGTGAGACAGGATGGTGATATTTTTTGAGCTTTGGTGCTGACATTAGTTTGTCTTGAAACTGTGGCCAGAAACTCCTGTTGTTGCCTGTAGAAGACAGATGGGAGTGACTTCAGGTAGGATTCAAGAAACATACAAGTCTTCACAAAGATCCCCAAACCCTGAGTTTACAAAATTATAATGAAATTTATATTTGTTGGTTGTCAATCCACTAAATCTTCATGAATTTGAGAATGACAAAATCATTTAGTAGTGTTCTTAGCATTTAACTAAAGGTGATTATACCTTTTCCTGCTATTGACAAATTCAGCCATGAGGTAGTGGATGCATCAAAATTAGTTAAAATATTTGAGAGATGAAGAGAAGCTGATCCATCTGTGGCTTGCAGATATATTGGACTAGCACCATCTTCTGAATGTTTGCTACATTACAGCTTAATGTCTTCACTAAGGTATTAAAGACCACATTAAAAAAATCACTGAGCTTTGAATTTCAACGATCATAGTACTGTAATACATTCCTTTTACACTCTGTTGAATTTATGAACTTGTTCAATTAAACCAAGATCAAGAACATCTCCACTTGAATTAATGAGAAATCCACATTTTTAAACACTTTATCTTTTAATCTGCGTCCTAAAAAGCAGATCTAATCTTACAAGGAGGGAAATTATTTTGTGAAGAAAGCTATTGAAATATAGCAATTTGTCATTAGTAGTTCAACTCTATCAGTATAAGCAGTTTTTAATGTTGTTTCAGTAATTCTGATTAAAAAAGTTCATGCTGAATAAAAACAGTTCTTGTTTTTTCTGTCAGTAACTTTTGTTTTAGAGCGTTTGGTCAGTTATTAACATTCAGTATGGGAAAATTTGAAAACTACTTCCAAAAATGTTAATGCGTAATCTAAAGAGCAGCATATGTTTTTGAGGTTAGGCTCATAGAAATTCATTTGCACAGAGGAGTTCATATGAATATTTAAAAATGCATCTTGCAGTCATCAGTGTTAAAAATTTTCTTACAAGATTATGAATCAAGCATTCTGTACTTCTCATATGTTGTTCTGTGTTTGTGAGAGGAAATGTACATTCTAAATGGCATAACTTTTTCTTTCAAAGTATTGCTGAAACACTGGCAATTAGAAAATGAAATACCATTTACAGCTTTTTTGAGTGTTTATACTTAGTTATGTCGTTATGAAGGATGCTGGAGACAAAAAGTGAAATATTGCGCTTATTATTTGTAGAAACTTTTACGTATGTGAGAAGAAATGCTGCAGCTGGAGTTTTAGAAGTACAAAATAATTACTACAGCTTTTTGTGCTGTATTTCAGTAGAGTTTCAGTATTTAATTAACAGAATTGCCGTGTCCCTGAGATGGTCACCCTAATGCTATTATGGTATTATTTCTAATTCCACTAGCTTTTTCATTGTCCACTGCCAGTGTGTTAGAGTGGGACAGAGGGGACTGGAATTCCAGTCCCTGTGTGATGTGTTGATGCTGGGCATCCTGGATTATGGTTTGCGTGAGTATAGGTTGATTTGTTTTGTTTTGCTTTCTTGGTGTTGTTCAGTAAATAAGTCTTTCCCGACTGTGTTCGTGTGCCATGCTGTCTGTTGTGCCTGCCCGGTGATTTTTATGGTTGAATTAATACAGCAAGGAAAATCCGTCTGGAGGTGTTCTTCTCGTCTGGCCACACTCAGTTCTTTTTATCTCCAGGAAATAGCTATTTATAAGGATGTTTGAGTCCAAATTAGCAGCTTTAACTTAATAAGGAAGAAGAACTAATTGCTATCAAAGTTCTTGTTGGCACAAGGATTAGGAGACCCAGCCACAAGCATTAAAGAAGATGAAAGATGATTTAATGCATAAAGCGGTAAAATTATGGTTCAGTGAAACTTCATGTGATCTTAGGCAAGGCTTCAAATTTATCTTTTCATCCGTATTTCATTTTTCATTTGTAAAAATATGGACAGTCTGCCTGATTTACTTGGAAAAGAATTAGTCAGCAAATAATCTGTTAGTAATTGCGAAATGCTTCTAAATGATGGTGATAAGGGCTGTGTAAGAATCTATCTTAGTTAAAAGGAAGTGAGCAAACGGTCTTTTCTCCTGGAGTAGTTTATAATCTCAGCACACATTTCACTGTGGAAAGTAAAAACTAATTATCCAAAGGTGTGAAAATAAAGAAGGTTAAAGCCCTGTGAGATGATGCTTTTGAGAGAGAGTGGCATCAATTTGCTCACACGAAGCTGTTCACTCTCCATAACACTATCCAGAAAAAACGTCTCGTGTTCTTTCATTCACACCCCCACTTGATGTCTTAAACTTACCCTAAGGGCTTGCTTGTTTAGCTATGTACACTGCAGACAGTAAACAGAGGTACACGATAAGTTCATCTGGGCTGCCACATCTACACCCTTTGTGACCAGGTTAATGCACTTACTTGGTCATCTCTTTGTTATGTCACAGTCTGCAATACAGATATATCTCCAGTGCACTTAGTCTCACTGGAGTTGCAGGACAGGGAGATGCATTTCATCTTCCTCTTGCTTTATGTGTCCTTATGATACTCTTCTAAAAGAAAAATAGATAAATAGGAGAATAGTTCCAGTAATATTTTAATCCTGAGCTAATATTATAAAGTAACTCAATTGCTATATTTTTTTAATAATATCTCTTTTGAATACTTGCTTCCAAAAACATCTTCACTAGGGATAGGGATAAGGAGTATAGGTGCTTAACAGTGGACATTAGATTGTAACTATTAGTGCAATTGTAGTCTGTTCAAATGATAAATGGTTGCAAAAATTTCTGCAAAGAATGTATTGAAAAATAAAAATGGGAATTGTCTAACTGAGAAAAAAAAATATGTATTCTCTTTAACTGTCTATTCAAGCTGTGTCAGCCAATCATCATCTTATTTTTGAAAAGAAACTTTGGTGTATTCTTTTATTCTTTTTTTTTTTTTCCCTTCACAATAAATTTTACTTTGGTATGAAAAGATGTCTGCAGTTTATATTTGCAAAGGTTAACATATCTTCTTAAAAATGACCTGTCATCTATCAAACATACATGCTTGTTCTTAGGTGAGAATCTTGTCTCATTGTGTCCTCCATTGTCAGCTGCACTGGGTTTGCTGAGTAGCAAAGACCTGCTTCTGGCTTTTTCTCTTGTTATTTCCTACATTAGAAAGAGCTATTAGGACCAACCTGATTTTATTCATTTACCTTTATCACATGAGCTCATTACATTTTTTTTTTTTTTTGTAATATGTTCTTTGAGAGGAGAGAGAATTCCACATAAGCTCTGTACAAATAAATGCAGGCCCATAAGAGAGGTATGCCTGAAAGCAGGCAAACCTCACTTAATGGACAAGATGCCTTCCTGCTTTTAACTGAAGAAACCTGGGGATTGCACACCTTATATTTCCTGTATTAAGCATACACTTTTTATTGTTTATTGTTTATTGTTATATTATATTATTTTTTATTGTTTCTGTAGAAATTCATGTCTTGGATCAGAAAGAGCTCAGATCAGAGATTTGACATTTTATAAGGTTGACGTACATGTTTGTTGATAATTCTGATTTTTTTAGAGGAGGAAGTGTTACAATGCTTTGTGTAAATCACAAGAGTTTTTAAGCTATCCATTTTTTTTCTTTCTGAAACCAGTGATTTCCTGTTGTAGCTGGAAATGTTAAGTATAGTTTTTTAAGTATTAAAGTACAGCACCAGCTATTATTATTCTGCTTTAGCAAGTCTTCTAATACAACATTTGATTTGTTACTACATCCTCATAGGGAAGCATCAGCAGTAGAGTGTACATGACAGTGAGAAAGTAAACACATGCTTGCAATCAAATTAATGTATTTCATCTGTCTTCAACTAATAACAATCTGTCATGCTATCTATCTGAGAAGGGGCATAAACAGTTTATTTTGTGTTTGGAATAACTTCCTGGAGGTAGTTAATGTGACACGTAGTTTGTCTGACATGAGTATAACCAGATCAACACTCTAGATGTTTTCTTGATAACCTAAAAAAATTACTGAGAAAATCTGTACTGGAACTATATTTATATTTCGTTGAGCTTCCTTAAATCAGACTAGAGGCATAGTTTTCAGGACTTCCATGAAGGAGTTTTCTTTTCTTGGCAGCTATACAATTTTAGTGTGAGAAAAAGATTGAAAGTATTAAAAAAAAATATACAAAAAGTTGCTGTTTGTACTCTGGCATTTAGAGTGTTGAAAATTAAGTGCTATATTAATTTAAAAATACCAAATCAAAACTGATTTTTTAGAAAGCTAAGTAATGTACAGAGTCTTTTAATACTGCAGACTCATTGCAATTTGTTGCAATTGATTATTGTTTCTGCATTATTCTAGTTAGTCTTATAGTATTATGTCAGAGATTAATTAGTTATAATTAGTAATAATATCAGATAATTACTATATCAGATAATTATTTACACAGAAATAACCTTTGTGTCTAATTAGAAAATGAAAGTGCACTTGCTTGAAGTTCCAAGTAACCCATTAAAATTCTCTTGAAAAATTAGGGCTTAATTAAGCTACATCTTTTAGTGAGAAGGTTACTGGCAAGCGGGACAATAAAAAGCTGGGGAAGTGCTTTTTTGTTGTTGCTTTTTTTTTTTTTTTTCTCTATTTTCTTCAGAGTGACGGCAGGGCTGGAAGAAAAGCTGGGTGGTATCATCTAGTGCAGACGAGGCCTGGATGACTCTTGGTGGCCAGCGCTGTGGGGCTGACCAGGCCAGGCCCTGCTGAGGGGCCTGCAGAGCCCACTGCTCCCAGCATGTGTAGGGATTTCTGGTTTATTCTTTCGAATAGAGCACATGTCGGAGAAAGCCCCTTTATATTCCCTTTTTCAGGCACTTTTACTTAGGTAGAGGCGAAGCAGAGCCTTCATGCCCTGCATCAGCCGTGCATGCTGCGTGAAGTGCTACAATACCGCGTAGCACTGCTGTCTGCACTGCTCTGTCAGGGCTTCAGGTGCTCAGGCTAGGTTTGTTCTTAAGAAGTCATTTTGAAATTTTAACAGAAAAAGGATGAAAAAAATTTTCATATACAGCCCCCTCCTCCCCTTCTTTTTTTTTTTTTTTTTTTTTTTTTTTTTTTTTACAGCCCTGGAGTATTTTCAGAAGGGAAAATATGTACATAATTTTAAGCACATGTAAATCAAATTAATAAATTATTAAAGCATTTTACTTGTCATGTCTGTGTGGGCTAATCGTGATAGCTCATTATTTAAACATTATGTAATTGTATACCTTGTGTGAACAGCTGCAAATACTTTGCAGAAAGATTTATATTTCGTTTTTCACAGCACACTATAAAAGAATATATTTTTGTGCACTACCATAGATTAATATAGATGTTTACTCATAACTTTCAAACCACCTTTAATTATACTAAAATATAAAAGTTATGCATGATAATTATGGATCAAAATAGTTGTAAATTTATGTAAGTGTTAATACAAATTTTAATGGTAGATACTATAATTATCAATAGATAAGTTCAGCTTAAACTGGAGAACTAGCCCTTTATAACAGATTCCCTCATAGTTATTACCCTTGCAAGCTTTGAAAGTGAAAGACTATCAGATTTGGGTAGAGGGGTGTCTTTTTTACTGAAATACTCTGAACTCTAATATTTCTTTTCATAGACATGGTTTAGCAAGATTAGTTATCACTAGTATTATCAACTGAAATGACTGTATAGTGCCTTATAGTTTGCAAGTATAATCTCAGGGTCCAGGAGAAATGCCAACAAACTATTAAACATTCAGACTTGCTTAACATGCATTATGCATGCCACTCAGCTGTTTATGGCACTCTGAACAAGTACTGTCACTATTTTTTTCAGCTGCCTGGAAGTACCTGTACAAGTTATATGTTTGTTTTTCTTCCAGACTTACCTGAAAGAAAGATTCTTGCAAGAATGTGTGTTTTCTGACTTAAAGGAAGCTTCTAGTTTTACATGGAGCTCTTCTTCAATGAAAGAAGACACTGGCAGTCCTTTGGGAAAGGGAGATAAATAGCAGAAGTAGCAGCCTTTACATTCTGCATAAATGATGTTCTGGTGTCCTTTTAAAATATGTGCAGTTATTTGCTTTGGTGACAATATTTAAATCAGAATAAACTATTATTATTTGTGTTTTGAAAGATGATGAAATCAGAACATTCATCATTTCACTGGTTAATGATGCATATTTTAAAATGTTTACTAGCTTCCTGTTTTTCCCAGTTGTATTACTCTGTAAATTGTTATACATATTTTATTAATACCATAATTTTAGACAATACAGCTCTGGGATTTGATATCACACTTTATTACTTGAAGCATTACTTTATTACTTCTGGTGAGCTAATTATGTTTGTGATAGTTCATTTCAGTGAACTAAACTAGTATTTATGCTGCTTGACTATTGGTTTTCCACTTATAAGATGTATTGGAATGGAAAACAGAATATCCTGAGCTGGAAGGGACCCACAAGAATGATCTCTTGCTCCTGCACAGTGGTGTGAAGTGGCTTGTTGCAAGCCTCTGTTATCTTAGAGTGGTATATACGTAGACTAAATAGTGTAACAGAAACACATTTGACATTAATTTGTTTACCTTTAGTAGTTTCAGAGTCTCAAGTAAAAATAGCAGAATGAATCAAGATTGTATTGCTATTGAATGGTTACGTGTGGTGGAGATTGTGAGACACGTATTTCTGTTAGCTAGCACTTTCTAGTCTCTTTGTATTTCCTTGCTGCTAACCAATAAACTCAGATGTCTGTGGTTTACTCCTAATTACTCATGTGAAGTTATATAAGAATTTGTCTTACAGTAGACTAGCTTATATTGTCTCAAGTGTTTACTCAGAATTTTTCCCATTGTCATATGCTTTCTAGCCTTGCAGACAATCATTTAAAATACACATCTACTCTGTTTCCTTTTCTGTTTAAAATTAGCATTGTCTCTCAGCGATGTATATCAGCAACTTGAAGGATGATGAAAAAGTTGTTTATATGTCACCTGAAGATAGGATCTAATTAATTTTCTCCAGTTCTGACTTAAACACACTCTTTTGTTCTTGTCTTCTTTGAACTGTCATTTGCTTTCCAAGAAGCAACTGTGATGTTTACATCTTTTTCCTTATATTGATTCTGCAATTTTCTTCTTACCTGCTTTTCTTCACACACTTTCAGGAATGTCTTGGAGGGGATATCTCTGGGACTTCAGTGGGAGATCCAGACCTCTCCCCTTGGTTCTGTTGTCTTTGTTCACTTCATTAGAACTCTGGTCTCACCTACAAATCAGAATTGAACTCTGCAAAGTTCATGAGAATCAAGTCTTATGGCAAGTCTCATCTCTTGCTACAGCAGACTGATCTATTCCAGTTTCATCTATGAGTTCCACTTGTATCTATCTGGCTAGGTGGAAGTCATGTCTGAATTCATGAAGTTCCCAATCTACTTCCGTTGTGCCATTATTTTTATAGGATCTCTGTGCATACTACATTTATAGATATGTTACTTAAGGAGCAGCAATTATGTCCAAGCTTTGACTGAAGTGACTCTTCACACCAGACAATTTAAAGGTAAATGTTTAGTTTGATCCCTTTTTGTTTTTTTTTTTAAACAAAAAGTTAGGTTCTTCACTAGTTAGAAACAAAGTTGCACAAGAGGAAAAATAAGGCAATGGAGATAATTTTTGGAGCACATCTGGGAAAAATGGTATTTCTGTAGTTGTCACACCAACTTTTAGTGTGTATTTCAAGAATAAAAAATGACCAAATGGCAGCAACCTGTGTTGTTCTTAGGAGAGGACTTCAAAATGACTTTGGAGGCTGATGAGACCAAGACCGGGTTAGGTGAGGCCCTGAGCAACCTGATCTACTGGGTGGTGTCCTTGCCTATGGCAAAGGGGTTGGAACTAGGTGTGGTCTTGAAGGTCCCTTCCAACTACAGCCATTCTGTAATTCTGTGAGCCCCTCTTTCTGTCCTCATCTGGCCAGTGAGGGAAACAATACTGGGACTTCTCTCTCACTCCTGTTGGTTGTAATACTACTCTGCTTCTCCTGCTTTCAATTTTATTGTGGTCTATTACTCCATTTGATGTAAAAGTACTACATTTAATGCAAATGTGCAAAAGTGGTCCCCGTATAACCAATGAATTAGTAATGTTCTTGTATTCCTATTAGATTTTAACTATCACTTTACTAATTTTTATACTATCTACCACTTCCCCTTGGCCCCATTTTTAAAACCTTTAGAGTTTTGAAGATATATAAAAGAAATATCCTTGTTGTATTCTTCAAAATTTACTCATCTTGGAGTTTAGCTTTTTATGAACAGAAACCATTACTTATTAATATAGATAACACAGTTTGTATGCAAGTGTTTTAACCAGAGTACCGGTTTGTAACATTTATGTATTCTAGGGTTGTGATGTTTGTGAACTGTTAAATCTCTTTTCCATTTTCAAACAAAATCCCTGTGTCTCCTTTTGACATCTCATTGTGGATTTCTAGCCATAAACATCAATTCTACTTGGTAAAAATGGAGCTATTAATTTCCTCTTGCTATTGTCTTCTCCCTTGTTCACTTCAGATGAGGAGGATGATTGAACCATCTGGCAAGTAAACTTCTCTTGGCCTTTCTCTAAATGTTTGTGTTCAATCCGTGTCCAAATCTTAAACATTCTTTATTCATGACCTTTATTAGATATGGCCTATGATAACTGCTATCACAGTTAAAACGTTCTTCTTTTGCTTTGTAATTGCTGAAATTCCTTAATTTTGGCAAATGCAATGTTATCTAGTCATTTAGAATATTCTGCAAGACCATTTTCCTGGTTTGTAAAATCAAACAGTATTTATATATATAATTCTCTTCCTTCTATCCAAAAGTTATTTGTCTTTGCCATCAAACTTTTCATGGCTTAAGTGCATCCTTGTTATCATCCTTCATCCCAAAGATACCCATTCCTGCTGTTAACTGGCTCATCATACCAGACCACACTGGCCAGCTGTTTTTCTTTTTTTTTTTTTTTTTTTTTCCTATGAAGTTCCTACATTCCTTATAAACATCTATTCAGAAAATCATTTTTCTCATCCATATCCCTCCTACAGTCTTTTACTGTCATGTCTAAAAAAAAAACTAGACGAGAGTTATCTCCTGGTAACCAGAAGTTCTGCCTGTTTAGCTGACCAACGTCAGATGTTCAAAAAATCAAAATAAAAGAAAAAAGAAAAGGACTGGAGGGTAATTGCTCACTTCATTTTAGCAGATCTTCAGTGACTCTATGATTATGCCCTTAGCCTGTGGCAATGCAATGTAATTTGAGTTAGCATAGTCGTCTTTCATTGACTGCAAACAGCAACTTTTTATAGTTAAATATTTATTAACGCTTGAAACCCTTTTCTTGTACTAAAACTGTGCCCTCTTTCATTGAGGGCTAATGTAACATGAATTGCCTTGCATTTACTGTGGGCTGAGAGTGTGCGCATGGACAGTTACCTGGCAGTTATCTAGCATAACACTAACTGTACAGTTCACAGCAGACTGCCCATAATTCAGAAGACATGAGCTGAAATACTCCTAAGTGGGGAGAAGGACTGATAATCGCACAAAATTCAGAAATGCAATTTCACTTTGATTTTCACTTCCATTCTGTTAGATTTTTATTTGCTTGAATAGAAAATAGGAGGCATTTGGGGGATATGATTTCCTACATGGCAGAGGCATTTTCTTCTTGAAAATTCATTTACATTTCTGCATGCTCCTGTGTTCCTCTGGTCCCTATTCTTTCCTCCTTGGGGAAGAGATTGTAACTTCTAAGTCTGTAAGCACAAGCTCACATTAGTATGCCATGGTATCATCAGATACAGAGTAAATATTGGTTGACTGGATCAATGGTTGTCATTAAATTGAAATTGTGTGGGGGTATTTGGAGTTTTGGTACAGTTGAAGAAATACAATGTTGTGAAATTTGGAGGTGGGGTTAAGGTTCTTCAAATAAACATATTTATTGATTAATTTTTCCCAAAAGATTAATCTTACTGTTGTGCTTTCCAGGCTCCACTTAGCATAATATATAAAGAGTAAAATTAATATTTAATAATGACATAGTTTAGATAGCATGCTGTGCTTTTTTTTTTTTTTTTTTTTTTTGTTTTCAAAAAGCATTTCAACAGAGGCTCTCTCCCAGTAGTTACTTTTAAAGGAAAAAGTTAAGTAGCTGTTACACAGACTGCATGAGGTTTTTTTATCGACTTTGGGATTTAGCTTAATAAATGTATTTGTTCTTCCTGTTTTTTGTGAAACTGTATAACCTACATTTAGTATTATGAAATACAGTACTACAAACGTTCGTGTTAATAGCTTAGTATTTTAGTCCTTCACAAATTAATGCCTGTGGTAACTGGATGATTTTAGGCCTGTTCTTGTAAACAAGGCCTTACTGATGTGCAAGGAACAGTAATATGTGGCAAAAACTCCACATTAACCAAAGTAAGCAGTATAAATGGGGTATAGGAATCCCCTGTTAGACTAAAAATCTCCAAGAGAAAATCTCCAGAGCCTACAAATTAAAGACCTCCAATATCATTTTAAAATAAAGCCTTTTATGTAGTATGAGAGCATTTTTTCAGCTGATAATCAAATGACACTATTATGCAGGCTTACTAGATTTGCAAATTTACAAGTTTTTACAAGTCAGTTGGGTCCCTTCCTCAGGAAATCAGTTTAAGTTTTTTTTTCCTGTATTGACTCAAAGAGCCTGGTTGTCCTTAAATCCTTCTGAATATATTTGCCTTATAATTTGACGGCATTGAGTCAACACCCTTATAGGAACTGTAATGCAATAAAAAGAGAAACTGTTCAATATAGTTTCCAGTTACCTTAGGATCAGATTTGGAGAAACTGGAATGTACACAATAAAACCCGTGCGAGACTTGAGTTCCATGTTACGTTGTAAGCAACCAGGGATTTTCAACAGAAAATGCCATTTGAAAGCTTTACCCTGCTTCCAATGGTTATAAAATGATAAAAATGAAAATGTGTGAGACTTGAAATATGCATTTTACTATTCTTAATTTTTGGATTCATACCTTTTTGGTACTGAAAACTTCACGTACAAGTAAATAAGCACATCAAAGTTTTTATTCAGTTCTTTTTTATTATAGTGAATGTTTTTGCTTTACCGTTTTCTGCAATAAAATTCTTTACAACTCATTTACATTTTTTAACTTAGAAAAAATATGTAGATTTATCTGTACCTTGTGAACTCTATTTTAGAAGAGTCTTTACATTTCAATAGATATCCAGCATACATCGTGCTGGCAAATGGAATGCACAAAATTTAATTGTCTTTTTTTTTTTTTTTTTCTTCATGTAGTTAGCAGGAAAGTTTTTACAAATTGCTTGTGTGAATCCAGAAATAAATTTGTCTTTTAGTTCAGATATGAATTTGTTGCATTTGGTTGCACAATTTTAATTGTGGTTTCATTTTTATTTATTATTATTGTTTTCTGGCATAAGATTATAAAAAGAAATGTGTATTTGCATATGCAAAGAAAAAGATTACATTTGATGTATTTCCATTGAATGTGTTTTCTAAGACAGGTAACTAAATAAATGGTCTCTACTGTAGTAATTTATCTTTTTTTCTACTTGCTTTTAGTTGATTTGGAGCACATGCGTACAGTGAAAGTTGACAAGCACCAACGATTTTGTCAGGAAAACAATTTCAGTAGCCATTTCGTGTCGGCCAAGACAGGAGATTCTGTAAGTATGAAAAATAAAGTCCTTGTAGATTTTTTTTAAATTTATTTTGTAGAAAGTTGTTATTCTGAGATTTATTATACTTCACATATTGAACACTGAAGAACTCTGGCTACTGCAGGTCCTTTTTGCCAGCCTGCTTGCATGAAAATAGATCTTTTTATGAGTGCATATGTTTTTTACAGTGGCTTCTCATCTGATTTGTGGTTTGAGGTATAGATCTTAATATGGAAATGCTCTGGCTTATACATCAGCATGAGAAATGTGACCCGCTGGATCTCTGCTGTCAGCCAGTGACTAAACATGTTCCTTAGTTCCAGATGAAGTTCCATCTCTAGAGCATCGATACAGAAATTTTTAATAGTCGATAAAGTCACAGGATCCTGTTATTATCACAGTTTTAATATGGGTCCTGAGTCAGTAGTCATTCTCTCTCTGGGTCCATTGAAATTTGAACATTCTGGTATTTGTAATGCTTTGCAGAGTGTATTTTTGAACAATCATTTGACTCTGACCTAGCTGGGATATTTGTTTTAGTTGGAAGTGTATGGAAGAAAAGGTTCTCTTTCGGTTGACTGTATCCGTCAGATTAAATCACATTGTATTGTTTTGCTTGATTTCTGTCATATGCCTAATGACTTTGTCATTCCCATGAAAAAAAATAAATCAGTATGTCTCAGTAATGGTATTTATGACAACATAATTTACTTTATTTTAATGTTATTGAACAGTAAGACCATGATCAATTATATGGAAGTATAGTTCTGTAACACGTGGACTCACTGATTGTTTTAAGATCTTTGATGAAAGATCATTTACTTCTACAATGGATTGTCAAATTTTGTAAGTTAATTATTGTGTTACACTGCTGATACAAGTGCAGTGAATCCTGATTCTCTTGAGAATTTGTGTTAAATCTTTGGCATAATTTTTTTGTTTAAATGGGAAAATGGCTTTTTATGCTAGAAGAAGAAAAATTTTATAATACTTTATGCAGTGAAGCTTGCATATGGTAAAATATATTTATTTCTCAAGGAGACAACTGTTTGGTGGGAACTGGTAATAGGAAAACCAGCATTTTTATAAGATTGATATAGTTAACATTATAAACTATGAAGGAATCTTTATTATGTCTTTTTAATTGATTCATGGATTGCAGCAGCATCCCACTATATATACTGATTATACTTTTTAACTTGCTGTTTAAAAACAAAAGGAAATCTGAATATACCTAGAAAACACTAACCAGAAGTTTCTGTTTAAATGGCTACTAACAAAAGAAGGTATGAGCTATAGTTTACAGTAATTCATTTTGAGTTTTGGTATAGATTTGAATTAACTCTTTCTACCTACTACTGCACACTGGCCTTTCAAAATCTTCCTAGTTAATGTATTTGGGTAGTTGTGTGGAAAAGACAGGGTGCCAGTGATTTGAGAAGAGGCCGTCTGTTGCTACTGTGGATAGAGACTAGGGAGTCTTACATACTCAGTTAAGGTAGATGAAGTGATTTGTTTGGTTTACCTCAGATCTTTCCAACAAACTCATTTGCAGAAGATAATTTTATATACTTAGAAAAACCCAAATGTCTCCTCAGAGGAGAATTGATCTTCATGAAAGACTTCTTGCTGCTTAACCATCAAACTGCCTACCTAAAGGGTTGAGCTCATGCCTCATGTTTTTGTGAACAAAACATCCTCATGGTAGGTGATCTAGTTTAGTACACCTGAGAGCCTGGTGTAGGTTAAAGTAGGTCTCTGGAGGTCTGCCTGCTTCAGGTTGCCTTCCTTGCTGTGTGGATGCTAGTAAAATAGACCAATACTAGACCAAGGAGGGCAGAGTAAGAAAAATGGTTTTTGGAAGCTACTTTGGCTTGTTTGTTGTGCCACTTATGTGCTACCAATTTCCACCTGAGCTGTAAGAAAAGACTGCGTGAATGGTAATTTTATTTGACTTTTCATTGAAAAGGACTTTTATAGAGGCCTTACCTTTTGGGGGTGGTGGCTGTATGATGAAAAGCAAGGTATGCTGGTGGGTTAGGTTTTGTGCACCGTGGCACAGCCACATAGGTAGGATGCAGCTTAACAATGCAGCGAGTTCAGCAGTGATACAATCGTAAGCTGTTCCTGTTTAATGTCTGTTCTGTTCTTTAATGTAATTTAAAATGCAGCTGCCTAAACAGTCAGATTGGTGGACTGTATTGAGATGAAGTATAGGAGTTATTTAAGATAGCCTTGCCTCCCAATGTTATCTGTCAAACCGTGTTTGAAGTCTAACTCTGATAGACTGCTTCATGCCATACAACATTTTGCTTATTTCCTAAATACTTCAGTTCAGTATAACGCATTTAATGCTTTGTAAGACTCTTGAACAAATGTATCATTGCTTGGCATTGGTGTTCATAATGTTTTAAAAACGTGTGCAGCAGAGATTTTTGTGATGTTGATGCACAGTTCCGTTGTTCTTAATTTCAGAAATCTACATCTCTGTTGCACAATACACCGGTAAAATATTTTTGTGCTAAACATTAGTGAATACCCTTATTCATATTTTATAGCACTGAGAGTGGTATTTGAGAGGTGGGTTGTGTAAAAGCTTGTTTAAACTTGAGTCTCTGGAGGCAGAGTAGAAGTGTTGCCTAACAATCTAGCATACTGTTCATTCCTCATACCATTGTTGAATTATTTTCTCCAATTTTTAAACAAAATTGAAAGTACCAGATGAGGTTATTTTCAGATCTGCTTTGCACAGGTCATAATTTTGTATATCTCATTGTTTACAGTTCAAGAATGGTTTGATATATTTGAAAGAACTTCGAGGATGTCTGTTTTTAATCATTTAAATGTGATTTAATTTTTTTTTTCCCCGTAGGTCTTCCTGTGTTTTCAGAGAATTGCTGCTGACATCCTTGGCATCAAATTAAACAAAGCAGAAATGGAACAATCACAGGTGATTTCCACAAATACATGTTTTTCCTTTAATATTTTGCTTAGTATTTAGAAAAAAGAACAACACAGATCACGTTGCAAATTATTAACTGTCCTATAAAGCAAACTACAGCTATTGTTTTAGAGACAATGATTTACTTTTACAACAGCCTTTTAAAAACATTATCGATCTTTATTTATCCATCATGATAAACATGCTGAAGTAAGAAAATATGTGTTCAAAAAAATAATAATAAAAAAAGGTTTTAGATCTGTTTGTTTAAAAATAGTACATAAAAATTTCTTAGAAATTAATGTGTCTATATGTTTGCATATACAGGTAGCATGGAAGATTCTCTTCTATATACATGAATTACTGTACAATGATGTCAGATACAGTTTTTATGATAACCTTCCTTTTTAATTCTTTTAAATATTAAATTTAATTTTAGAATACTACAAACTTAAATGATAGAAGGCATAAATTGTGAATGGAAATCTTCTAAATCAATGTTCAGTGTAGAAATACAGGAAAAAATATTATTTGTCAGTCACAGAGTCAGGAATTAACTATGTAAAGTCCTTTGGTTTGGATTTTAGTCTTCATTGTGTGCGTATATAATACAGGATAAGGATACTTTCCTCAGTGGTGACTGCTTGCCTCAGAGAAAGAATGCTGATTTTGTAAAAGCACTATTTCCAATTTTGTTTCTGATCTGCAGATGAGAAATGAATCCTGTTCCGTTTCAGTATAGCCATTCTCAACTGTATACATACCTGTGGAATCACATGTTTTGGTAGCTATTGTGTCTCCTTGCCGTATGAAATTGTTTTTTTCACCATACCAGTCCCAAATAATCTCCCCCTAAAGGAGTAGCGTAGTTTTCTTCCTTTGGACTTTGTGTTTTGTTCTTTGCAGTGAGTTGGGGATTTTCTGCCACCTCCTCTGCTGTATGAAAGGGCTGAGAGAGAGGACAGTGCTTCCCAACAATAGGTGGGAAGGTCATTAAGAAGGATGTCCCCCATTCTCTTATATTGGTTAGTAGTGAGTTAGGGATATGAATGCAGTGATTTTACTGTGTACACATGTCAAAACCCTGTTGCATGTCCTGCTTTAAACTGTAACAGAGCTTTTTTATTTTTCTTTAAAGAATATTTCATGTAATTGTATGCAAAATAGCTCTAATGAGGGCAGTTTTATAACCTTTTAATTTAGTGGGGAAAAGATGTTTTCCGTATTTTTTTTTTTAAATTTGAACTCTAATTTGATTAGCTGCATTTAATAGAGTTAAACCATTTATTTAATATCAGTGAATGTTCAAAAATGTGTTAATTGTTCAAATAAGCAAGCAAGCAAGACATTTTCCACTATAACTCCTTTTTCCTTACCACCTCCTTCTTCCTAGTTCCTGCTTCTAAAAATAATTTTGCTGCCAGAAACCTATATGCATAGGTTTAAACCAAAAGGATTTTACCAGTTTCAGAAACCTCAGAAACAAAGATTATACTACTGAGACAACCTTTACTGTATAAGGACGTTTAAGATTACAGTACACTTATTATAAAATTATTTGTTAAACTAAAAGGTGGCTGAGCTGCTGGCATGGTATCCTGGAATTGCTAGTTGCTGTTAATATTAAACAAGTACTCCAAAAAAAAGGCAATAAGTTTATTTAAAAAACAAACAAACAAAAAGCCAACACAAAACACTTCTTGTGTATACAGGTTGCTCTTCTGCTTTTTGAAATATACACTGAATATGTAATTTCTGTAAGTGTTTCAGCATGGCAGCGTTTACAATCTTTGTGGAAGTGGTCAAGAAAACTGTATCGCAAACAGTAAAATGGCAAAATAGCGTGCACATCTAACAAGTAAAGCAGAAAAGCTTCAAAAAGCTATGATTTATAAGTAGAGAAATATGGAGCATATCTTTTTAATATTCTTTTACTACTTAGCCATCATTTTTCTGTTGTTCTGAACCCTATAATGGCTTGTACTTAAATAATTTATCACAAATATTCTTTAATTTTTCTTTGGATGTTTAGCTTGGATTGGAACAGTAGACTCAGATCTGTCTGTGCTATTGTGTCCTCATAAATCAGGTGTAAACTTGTAGATAGGTATGAAAATGCCTTCAATTATAAAGAGAACATGAGTAATGAGGTTATACAGAATATTGTAGCTTTCTAAAGAAAGTGTCTGTTTATAGGTTATTTTTAAGGTAACTGATACTGGCTTTTTCCTTTTTACCTTTTTACCTTCGTATAATAATCACAATTTTTAATTATGTTGACCAGATCAATGGAATATAAAATATGAGGATAGGACAAGGTTGATATTAAGCAAATTACAGTAGCAATAGCCTCTAAATAATGTGCATAATATAAATACTCACCGTGGCCCACACATTACTGTTAGTGTGAATCCAAGTTGTCAGAATTAAAAAAAAAAAATAAATCTGAACATAAACAGTAAAACCAATAACAAAAGAAGAAACAAAGCCTGTAAATGGAAGTGGATAGAAAAGAAACTTAATTGTCTCATCATTTAGGTACAGCAGAAGTCACTATATGGTGATATGCTTCATGTAGCTAAAAGGTGTAAAAAACCTGTCCGTCTTTGAAAGATTCTTCTAATCAACCATAGTATCAATCTATTCTGAATAAGCAATAATTTGCCGTTAAAGCTATAATGTTTGCTCCCTTTGAGAGTGCTATTTTGAGTGGGCAGTAGCAATTGTCCATAATTAAGTCAGTGAGAAACCAATGATAATTGTATTTGAGAGTCTGTCTGTTAGCTTTATCTTAAGGTTCATTGTTGTTCATTTGGTATGGAACCAAATTGTCTGGTCATTTCCTAAGAACGGGAAGGAAAAGTCTGCTGGGGAAGGAAAATGTTAACCTTCACAGCTTCAGAGAGAGAAATAGAAGGATGTTTCTTGAGAGAAATGTATTAGTCTGCAGTGGAGAAGCCTACCTGAAGTAATGTGTAGATGCTGTTGTCCAAAAGCATGGGTCTGGTCTTTTGGCTGGGAGGAGGTGATGTTAAATGATATTACCATTACTTGGGTACTGGTTTACTACAAATGTTTTTGTATAATAGGTATAGATTCTACAGTGTGCGTAATGGGGGGATGTTTGCTTTTAAATTTCTCTCAAGTGGGCATTAGGCTTCCTTAAATTGTAGAATGGCTATATGGTCATGCTCCTAAAAATTTCTGGGACTTTAATATTCTACCTATTGTGCTATAAAAGTAGATAGATGGGTAGATGCTATAAAGGAACAAAACAAAACACAAAAATAAGTGTGACGTATCCTTATCTCAGTAAATACGTGAGTAATGAATTGAATTTCATCTTTGATCAAAGAGTAGAACACATTTTAGTTTTACAAGAGTGCGCTGTTTACTACCTGGATTATATCTTTGAATTTTCAGTATTTTGTGTAATGTGAGGTTTCTTCATTTTGGAAAATAAGAAGGTGTCTGCTTGAGTATGTTTGTCAGAGAACATCAGATGTCTTAATTCAGTCTAGGAGGTGACAAAGTGTAAAATGAAACACTGAGTTTGAGTAAAACACGAACAGTGGAACGCTGTGTGCTAGTTACAATCTGTTATGTATTTATTAATTAATAATCATTTCTAGCACTTGTGATTCTATGTCTGAAGATGCTGTTTTCTTTGTTTAGAAACCAATTCTAATTATTGCAGTCAGTAAGAGGACCCTAGAAGTGAGTCACTTCGTTGGAAACAATAGGAATCCTAAACACATTATTGGAACTGGTGTGAATTTGGGGGGGTTGACTCATGTCTTCTGAGCTTTGATAACTTGCAGAACTGCAGCAATCCATGTGAAAGTAGATGGGGTTCTTGGTCCCCTTCAAATTAACGGCTAAACCATTAATTAAGTGCAAGAACAAACCATAGCAATTGAACTATTTACCATGCATTGTTATAGAAAATGGCTGCAGCAGTTTAACATGTAAATGCGACCAAAGCTATTTGTTACTGCCCTTTTGCTGGAATTTATCGCTCCCACAGCAGAATCACAAAATGGAAGGCAATCATGTGCCTTGGCCACATCAGGGTAAGTTCAGCAGCTTAGCTTAAACTGCTGATGAAAGTTATTTTTAAGTGAAGTTGCCAGACTTTGTGCTGAAGCGGATGAGGTGCAAGTACACGTTACATTCCACCAGCTTTCCTTTGGCAGCAGTGATCTCCAGCAGAGGACTGGAATAGACATTTGGGGGTGGTAAGTTTTTAAGCTATCTCAGCTAGAGCTACTAAATCTTGTCTGTTCCCATGCTGAGTTGACTGTTAATCAAACCTTTATTTGGTCAGAACTGTGGTGAAACAAAGGAATAGATTACTGTTTGTGTGTGACTGGAACGTGTTTTTGAAATGGAACAGTTCCAAAGTAAGAAAATTGCAGATTCTGACTTATTTTCAGTCCTCAAATTCCTCTCTTTTAAATCACAAGGGTCTGATGAAATTTGAGGAAATAGCTCCTTTACTAATCAAATGTTTTTCTTTCTATATTTTTTACTTTCAACCATAGTATAAAAACTGCATGGGGTACAGCTTTGTTCCTTGGCATTGGCAAGAGGTAGCGTTTTTGTAAGTGATGTGTAGTTTTCTCTTTAACTACATGCCAGTTCAGCAAATGAGGGTGTGCATGTGCCAGCTTTGTACAATAAAATGTTTGGCAGATAAGTCAGATTGGGAATTCGGAGCACCTGCACCAAGTAAGTTTCTTTCTCATTACCAACAGTGGTTTGAACCTTGGCAATGATATGCCTTCTACAGATACAGATACAAAGAGGTTTTTAATTACTGTGGAGTTAATAAAATAAATGCTGCAGTGTTTTTTTTTTTTTTTTTTTTTTTTCTTATTTAAGTGAAATTCCTTGAGAAAATCCACGTCATTTATGTTAGTCAGCTTCTTGCTACAATGTGCCTAAACAGGGGTCACTAACCTAGCTCTGTTTACATGATGGGATTTAGCCCAATGTTTTGAGGAACAATTAATTGCCTACTGATTGCAAGATTTTTTTCTCAGCTCCAGTCAAAAGATTGGTATGAAGAAACTAGGTCCTGTGAGGTCAGATAACACTGTTTAATGCTAAAACTCCTACTACTGCCTTACATGGGATTTGGCAACCTTTCCCTTGATAACATCAGGCCAGGAGTCTATTAAATCATGAGCGTTGTCTACTAGATAAGATAATACGAACGTGATCAATTAAACTCAAGAAGAGTACATCAGCAGCTAATAAATCCAGATCCTTTACCAGGCAATCTAATTATTATTACTTGTTTGACATATAGGTTTTATGTACAGTGTACTGATTATATGTTCATATAATCCATTTATGTATTCTTTTCTTCAACATAATAACATAATTTCATTTATCCTAACCGTGAAAATATGTTGTGTAAAAATCAAAGTATTTTAAGAAAAAATAATTAAATTGGTTTAGCATATCTTTCATAGCAGACCACCTCTGTAGCTTTTTTGCTCAAGTTATAGTATGAATTTTTCTCCCCTTTGTATAAACACTGTGTTAATAAAAAGCTCTTAACAGTTTTGTTTGCCTTTAAGGGGAAAAACGACTTTTTTATGTTTTTGAATTAAGTAAAAATCAAAGCTTGCAGCACTTTGATGTGAGGTTTTAAATTTGTCACTGTTTTTTGATTAATATTTAGTTATAATGTAATAGCTATGTAATGGAAAAGATTGATGCATACCCCTAGTAGACTTGTTACAGTTGCTGATAGGAATCTGACTACTGTAAAAAATTTATGTACTTTATGCTTAAAAGAAGAGGCCATTGTCATCTTTCCTTCCACTGTATTGCTTTGCCTTTTATTCTGTCTCTTCCTCTGCTTTAACACATTTTTGTTGATTGCATGTATGAATATTTCACTTTGATGCTTTGAAAGTTGCATGTCCTTGAAGAAGCTTGAGAACCAGCTCAGCTGCTGTTAGTGATGCTTTCAGCTAAGCTTGCTGCTCTTGTTCAGCATTCGACCTGAAAATAAATGCATTTTGTTTTTGCTTCTGCATTGTCATTATATGTCATTCATTCTTCCTTTTCGGCTACTGATCAGTCTTTCCATTTTTTTCCGTCTCTTCTTTTTGCCTTCTTCTCCTTCACCTCTATCCATTGTGTTGATACATCATTAACAACAGCATGTTGTCAGGGCAGAACTAGTGAAATATCCTGAAGAAGATAACCAACATCACAACACTTCCAACTGCCAGAGCAAAGTCTGCTCGATGCAGTAGTTCAGGTATTGATGTAAAACTTGTATTTTTGAAAGCTGCTTTGCTTTTACATGAAGTAACAACTACAGTAAGTTCTATTGGGAAAACATATTTTATATCTGTAAGCAGTAATAATACTTAATAGCGTCTGAATTTGAAACAGTGTGCAATTACGTGGTATTTCTAATAACTGGTTAGTTCATAGAAAATCTGTAATAATTCACAATAGTATTAGGAAAGGCTTTCAGTGCTGTATGTTCGAAATGTTACGCTGCTGCCTCAAATGGAAATGGAGACAAATTGGAATCTTTTTTCTCTCTCATATATGAGAGACCAACAGTCCTGTCAAATGCTTTGTAAATAGAATGTGTAACATCTGTTGGATTTATAGTAGAAAATAAATATTTATAGTATGCAGAAGTTCTTTTTTTGTTAATCTTTAGTCTGCATGCCTGTTGAAGCTTTTTTTTTGAAGTATGGTTGTATATGAAATTTGCTTTGTATCCTATCTGTATTTCCTCTGAAAGTGCTTATAGTAAAGAGTGAAAGACAAACTTGCCTACAATTTCCAGTTATAATTAAGGGAGTTATTCTTAAAGAATGCATACTATACTCTTTGTAAACTTCTATTATTTACATACAAAACAATTCTCATAGAAGCATAACTGTATTCATTGCTTTTGCAAAGGAGTTCTGTTTTGTATTAGTCCTGTAAAATTTTTATGAAAACCAACCTTCCTTCTGTTTGGTATGAATAGACTGGTATTTAGACTGAGACCTGATAAGACTTTCTATAAGGTGCTGAAGAGAACTGAACTGTGACTGTTTTGCCTAATTGTTTTTTTTTTTTTCTTTTATGTTTCATAGTAAAATATCTCTTGAATGCTTTGCCAGCATCAATATTGTATTTTGTTTCTCATTATTGCTGTGTTTTCTTTTATGACAGAGGGTGGTGAAGGCAGATATTGTCAACTACAGTCAGGAGCCTGTGACAAGAACCGTTAATCCTCCTAGAAGCTCAATGTGTGCAGTTCAATGACCATATTATTTCCCTTTGGTTTGATACCTTTGACTGTTCTCCTACCTTGACACAGGCTCTGGGATTTCCAGGAACTTTTAACAGTGACCATCGCTACAATGCAATTCAAAAACATGTTGTACCATTGTTCGTTGAGAAGCAGCAGGCATTTTTTTGACTGGCTGAAATGAAATGTTAGACCACACACTTTGAAAAATTGAGGTCTATATTCTTTTAAATTATATTTCAATAAAACAGTATAACTGTGTTTATAAGTTTTCTCCTACCTGTTTGACTGGTACTGGAATACAAATGGATGAAGAAGTCCTGCATTTGAAAGCTTTTAAAAGCATCACTACGGAAGGGTATTTTGCCAAAGTGGTTTTTTATTTTTTTTTTCTTTGTCTTTTTTTGCTCCTGTGATCTAAACTAACATTCAGCAAACTGTTACTTGGAAAAGCTCTTGCTGGAATAATTTTAGACACTAATATATTTTATCAGGATAATTTGGAAAGTACTCCATAAATGTATCTACATAGTGTGAAATGTATAAATTGTATCCAGGAAGAAACAGTGCTTGAAATAAAGCTGTAATATAAAAATAGTTACTTTTCTGAAGTCTCAAATTGTCTTCATGGATGCTCTGGAAAATGCTAATGTTTTGTGTATTTTTATTAACCAGCATTACTTCTTGCAGCAGCAGATAGGCTCATATGTCTTCATGAATATGGATGAACCTCAGTCGGCAGTTTGGGCTGTAAATGTTGAGTGATATATTCAGCATGCATTAGAAACTGTTGATAGATCAATTAGGATCAGTCATTTTTAATAACTAATTGAATGACTTACTTTTGGACTGGTATTCTTTTCTTTCTAGTTCAGAGTAAAAATAAAAGGTGTCTCCTTTGTGATCACATTTCTCCTCTGTTCTTTTTCTAGCAGTCTCTTATACATGCAGTTCTCTACTGCCACATCTAAATGGAAAGGTAAGGTGAGAAAAAAAAATCAAGCCAACCTAATTCCAAGCTAGAAAGCTTTTCCTGCTTTAACTCTAGAATGTGTTTTCTTATAAAGTATGACAAAACATCGTGAGATTTAGAAAATTAATGAGGCTAAACAAAGGAAACTTGTGTATTGCAAGTGGAAAAAATGAAGAGGTCCTTTAAGAAAATATTTTTGTTGAGCTGTTCAAGAAAGGGCCTAACAGTTGGAACAAATATGTTAAAAAATTACAAATGGCATGAATACGCTATTTATTATCATTTTGGTATACTCAAAGTTAACTGAAAAGCTAAATCCATTTTTAAACTGTTCAGTATGCAGCTTGATGCATAGCTCTATAAAGTCATGATAATGACTTTGTGTTGTGATATTTTAGCATCAAATGCGGGAAGTTTTCTGAAACAATCTGTGTTACTGAGAGCTTGTACACTAGAGGTGGGTGTGAATTTTCAATAGATTATTAATTTCAGAACTATAGTCTGTGTTCTTGCTTCTGTCCCATGGAGCTCATGTCCCACTGCATAGCATTTACCTTACAGTTAAATGCAACTGAACTATCTTCCACTTGCCACCAGATGAGAACATCTGCCTCAAACATTTATTCTGAAGTAGCTGATGAATTTATAAGTTTATATACTCCAAAGCGTGTGGTAAGTTTTTTTTGAACCCTCAGATTTTTTTTTTTTTTTTGTGTCCGTGTCCTGAACACTGCCCATATGCTCAGATATTCATGAGAACTAAGAACCTCTCTGAGATCTCCCTAGATCTTTTTCTAGCATGTGAGTCAACTTCATAGTCCTGCTTCCCAAGTAATATGTAACATGGTCTTAAAATGTTTTTTGGCATTCCAAAAACTTTTCCCCACATTTTATAGTAAACTAAAATCAATGGTTTTTAATAAAGTTATTTGAAAAATGGTAGAAATAAGATGCACATCAGTTTGTATTGAAAGCCTGTCAAAGATGTTCAGGAACTTAACTGGCAATTATCTTCCATTCTGTTCACTCTGTTGGTGTTGATGTTGAGGAAGTTCTGTGTGCAGGACCAAGACAGCAAATGCTATGAAATTTGTTTGCTCCCTGTATGCTTTTGGCATGCAGGTTCAGATAGTGGGAGGATTCATAGTCATACAGACAGGTCTACTGAAGACTTTTTGCAATGTAAATTGAGGCATCCAACTTTGAGCTACAGAAAGTCAACATGACAAGCCCTTAGCAATTTCGATTAAAAAAAAAAAAAAGTTTGTTTCTCTTAAAACTTTTTTGTAATCTCACTTTTCACAAGAGAATATTTTTTTCATAACTTGTTAAGCAAAGCCCCTTACTACCTGAATAGTCAAAAACTTCTGCTTTTACATTTCCTGGTCCAGGCTATTTTACAGATAGATTTTGTCTCTGTCCCTTTGTGATCTTTTATTCTCAATGTGTGTTTTTCTAGCTGTCTTTACTTTTACTTCCTTTTGTGTTTTCTTCCCATTGATCTCTTCACCATTTTTTATGTTTCAGTCCTACCTCCTCTGAATGTGTTTTGTTTACATTTGCAAGCCATTCTCATTCTTCCTACCTAACAAGCATGTGTATTATTTACGCTAACCATGAATCTCTTGTCTTCTATGCCCCCAGCCCCTCCTCGTGCTGCCCCTCTTAACCTCCTCAAAATTTCTGTGTTGTATACTCACTTCCACTCTCCCTGCCTTTCCCTACCTTAGCCACCCCATTTAGATCCATTACCTGTCCACATTTTAATCCTTACAAATGAGCTTTGCTCTTTTTTGCTCGGCCCTGGGGACCCCACCCTGAGTCTTTGGATTCCAGCTGCAGCCTAAATCCTTGGCTGTGGTAGCTGCCTTTGAAGTATCGCAGCAGCTGTTGCTGGAGATTCACGGGTGCCTTTGTCATCTGTATGGCCTGTGCTCCACCAAGCTGAGCAGAGAGGTCAGAGATAATTCTGGAGGATTAAGCTACGTGGAGAGAGGGAGTAGCCTGTTCTGCAGACGAGGCAGGGGCTATCTGGAGGCTGAATGATAGGGAGGAACTGATTGAGTCAGCAAGGTGTGTAGTGGGGAAGCAGGCAATATCACCTGCTGCAGGTAATATTGCAGATCTCCAGGGTGTGCACACAACTGAATTTAAGCATGTACCACATCAATGAACTTAAAAGTTTCTTGCAAGGTGAGAATGGGTTGAGAGCAATTCAACAAACAGTAATGAGGTTAAATAATGCAGCACTCTCCTGAAGTGAGGCGACATATGCTTAATGTCCATTGACATTGGGGGGCGGGGGGGCAAGCATGTTCTTTCCTGAAGCTGAGGCCAGATGAAGGGAAGAGGCTTGTTTAGGCCCTGATCTTACACAGATGCACACTGATGAAGTGATCTGCCTGCTCAGAGCTGTTGTAAGTAATCACTGAAGTAACAGCTCTGCAGCTAAAAATTGTTTTTGAGTTCAGCTTGCCACTGCAGTTAGCCGCACGTGCTGTCCTGGATGGCAGCGGCTATGTTCTTGCTGATGGTACATTCAACTACCAGTGTTTTTAAACAAGTATTTGAAATGTTGTTGTACACATGCAACTTTTTACTCTTGTGTCTCTAAAATTTGGTAGGGTCAAATTTAGTCTTTTTCCTGAAGTTATTTTCCCTTATGACCAACTGCAATGAGTGCCAGAACCTCTGATGAGTCCTGGATCTCCTCTCCAAGTATATTGTTCTTTTGACAGTTCATAAAAGCTATGAAAAGACATGAATTTCTTTTTAACCAAATAACTTTTTTTTTTTTTTAAAAGGTTTTAAAGGACACATACAAGGTCAAAATTACATGAAGTATGCTCTTTTGAGGGTTTGAAAATTGTTGGTGCTATCTATCTGCATCATTAAGCATCTATTTACCTTAAGAATTTGTTCCATAAAGCACTGATTGGGTTTCAATTAAAGTAAAGGGCTTTTGGATTAGGTTGTTTCTTTGAAATGAAGAGCTAAGTTGATTGTCATAGTAAGTGCTGGCAAATTCACCTCATGATGAAACTAGTAGCCAAAGTTTTGTAATAATTTTATAATGAAAAAGGGCACAGTGCTATTTGATTAAAGTTGGCAATTCTTTTGCTTTTTAGGTGATACGGTAATTTAAATAAATCAAACTGTGTTTTTCCTTTTTACATCTACCCTGTGTTAGGGTTGCATTTTAAATGGCTGTGTTTTCATGAAAGAGCTTTGTAATTTTTGTTTCAAGATTATCATGACCTTTTCATAGTAGTTATAGCATGGAGTACTGTTTAGGAGAGGCCCCTATTTCATCACTGGCACAGGCTGCCCAGAGAAGCTGTGGCTGCCCCATCCCTGGAGGTGTTCAAGGCCAGGCTGGATGGGGCTTTGGGCAACCTGATCTGCTGGGAGGTGTCCCTGCCCATGGCAGGGGGTGGAACTGGGTGGTCTTCAAAGTCCCTTCCAACCCAGACCGTTCTATGATTCTATGATTCTATGATTCTATGATTTGTGTGTTGACCTGAGACCCAAGGTTTAGGCCACTGGACAAGAGCAGCAGGCGGCACTGAAGCATGGTCAGTATGTACCTTTGCTCTGGTCAGATAATGGCTCTGAGCTGGCACAAGAGCTGTATTTTACTGGTAACAAAACAAAACCCCTTGTAACTTTGTGTCTTTAATTCTTTTGAAATACATCTTGGTATATGTGACCGGAACTGTGCTGTTCTGTTTATTTTTTATCATTGACCAAAGACTAAACTGCTGTTCCTTAACATAATTAACAATTCTACAACACTGGGAATTTTTCTGTGAGAGGATTTTTCTCATTCAGAATACTTGCATTCATTCCTGCTGGTAGTTGTATGCTGGTAGTTGTATGATGGTTGTGCTATAGATGTGCTTAAAGCAGCAATGACTTTTACAGAAATTATGTTTGCAAAACTGACATGATTAACTGCTGTCTTCTTTCTTCTGGAATTTTAGTGTTATTTCCCAAGCAAAGTTGTTCTTCTACAATGTTGGACTTGAATTCTTATTTTTCTCAGTTCAAGTACTACTGCTTAGCATATCATCTGATTTCTTTAGGCTGTCTTTATTTAAAAACAACTCATAACCACTTAAAATGTCAAAATAGCTGAATGCTGCTGAAAAGAAGCAGCCAAAACATATCCGTGTTTGCGTAGGGGTAATGGCATACATATGAGATTAAAACACCAGTCCAGATAATTATCTGAAGGAAGCAAATTTATACTCTGATTTCAGACACTATGAATAGAATGTGATTAGAATTTAATGTGCTACAGCTTTATTTACAAAATACACAGGTTCTATATAAAACTTCTTTTTATAATGTACTCTCAAGAAGCCTTGGGGATCCCTGTTTAACTTGCAAATGCCGAAGTTTGATCTTCCCCAAATAGAAGATAGTGAAGCTCCTGAGTTCCACGAACTGTGATTTCTATTTTCAACTTCCCATAGAGAGCTGACTGTTCAGCCAATTTAAACTTTTTTCTACTCCACTTCATCTTCATTCATTTTGGCACCGACGGGGCTTTTGAACTGGAAAATTTCCAGTTAGCTAATTGGCCATTTGCCTTGTTTTATGTGGGGGTGATGTCAAGTGCTGAAATAACCAATTGACTGAAAGCAATCTTGTTTCAAAGGTTGGTCAGAACCAAACCTAAGAAGGTACCAATTTCAGGTTTGTTTTGTATTTAACCGCTACACTGAGTTCCTTATTCTGGTGGACAAACCTCTGAGAAGAATATAGATTTGAGGTCAAGAGCTTGTGTTTGCCCAGATACCACATTTAGAGCACTGAATTCTAGGGGAAATAGCTAGGAATCCAGATCTTTTTTTAATTTCACTTTCAGGACTTTCTCTACATCTGCTCCCTAATATCATATTGACTATCAGCATTTTCATAAAGATATGGATTTAAGTCCCTGTTTAAAAAACAAAATGTGGTAATTATGCATTTGTTCAGGATTTTTGGACCAAAGTGCACATGTATGAGGTGTCAGTGGAATAGGTGAAAGTGTTTGATACTTACTGATAGCCAGCTTTACTAGTTAAAATAAGCTGAATATTCCATATTCTGCTTTTTACTTTTATTTTAAAATATGTCCTAGAATGATTATGGATACCAAAAAAGATACCAAACTGATTTTAGCTAGTTTCTACTTCAGAAAAATGGATCCTGCAAACTGCTCCAGGCAAACATTTTTTTCTTTGCCAGCTAAGCTCCATTTCTGTCCTTTCCTGGGCTGATCCATACCAGGTAGCTTGCAAGATCATGACCTACTAATCCTTTTTGATTTCTGGTGAGCTTTTAAAAACAAAGTAGACCAAGAAACATCAAAGGAGGATTTAAAAGACACACACCGTGCCCTGAGAAGTAAATGTTGCTTTGGAAAGCATTCTCTCCTTTACAGAGACCTGAATGCTGTGGTTCAATACTATTCACCAAAAGCACTTAAGCATATGCTCAAAATTAAGCGCATATTTAAGTTCCCTTGAAGTCTACAAGATTTAAGTACACACTTGAAGTTAAATACATTTTGGCATACTTTGCTGACACAGAAATTCTGGCTTCATTGAAGTAAATGTCTTTGAGGCTAAAGTTCATTCAGGAATTTCAATGTTGTTTCTGAAATTTACTATCCATTGTGAAGGGTATAACCTAAAGCCACTCCCAAGTTCAAAAGAAAAAAAAAAAAAAGTGGAAAAGGTGTTTTTCAGATATTCATTTGTCTTTCTGATGCCTTTTCCTAGCAAGAATGATACAGAATGTGGAGAGAGAGAGAGAGAAAGAAAAAAAAAAAAAAAAAAAGAAGGTGAGAAATTGAAATGTGGTTCATCAGTGTGAGTATTTACTTGTCATTGGGTGAGTTGCCATTTTTGGAACAACTGTTCTTTGGATCCATGATGAACCAGAAACAGAGAAAATAATCTGGAGAGGCTTGGTATAGGCAAGTCACACTGAAGTCTGAATGCTGGACCTATGGTGCACCAAAACATATTTGTAGCGTCTGAATTGCAGATCTGACAAGGAGGATAAACAAGAGCTGGTACTTGTTGCTCAGATTTGGAGAGGTATTTGATCATCATTTTGGAAAAAAATGAAGTGTGATTTCTGGATATATTCCAGTATTTGTCAAAGAACGGTGAGGCAATGTTTAGCTGCATAATGGAAACTGGAGAGAAATTTTGACATCCCACTCATCAATCCAATTGCTTTTTTATCTCCCCACTGTCTTGGAAAGAGAGTAAAGTGTAAACCAACATTTGGCACAAATGGGCTGTCTGTGCCGTTTAGCAGCAATTAGCATGTAATTGGTAACAATTATACAGACAACCCATTTATAACACAGAGTGAGCTAACAACCTAGCATAAACTACAAGAAAACTAATCATATCCCCCAGGAATCACACACTGATGTAAGAAAGGAAATAGATGTCCTTCAGAATAACATCTTTTCTGGTTTTATCACCCAGAAATTCAGGGATGGAAATTGGCCTATTCTTGACAGATTACACATTCTCAAAAGTACAATTTGCATTTGCAGAGAATAAGCTCAAGTGCAATCAAGAGTCTTGAGAGAGCTCCTTTTTTTTTTTTTTTTTTTTTTTTTTTTTCTTCCCCCCACTGTGGTTCTGCTATGCTTCCTCCTTTTAAAATTTCTTGTCTTGACTAATTTTTCTTTCCGACTAAAAGGGGAACCTTTGAAAGTCAGAATGTGAGTCTGTCACCATGCAGTTAACAGCCTGATCTCCTCAGTCAAGAGGACCTGGTAGCCTGCCGGGTCCCCAGCAGCAGAGACTGAGATGACAGGCGGTGGTGTCATGCTTGGGGAAAGCTCAGCCAAGTTGTGCGGTTGCAGAACTGTATGTGATCAGTTTGACTTGTACACAGCAACCGGCAGCTGAATGTCTTCCACTCTTCTGGAGAAGAGACAAACTGATATTTTTTTAAGGGGAGTAGAAGTTTACTGTAGTTCTGTAATTACGACAGCAGGCTGGATTTTTCTGCATTATCCTGGGTGTGTGCATAGTCTTCTCCTCTTTGGGTGAGAAAATCATAGCGGTATAAAGATGTTAACTGTACTGATTTTGCCTGCTTCTGTAGGTCTAGGAATTCCAGGTGAATGTTCCCATTTCACATGCAGAGTAAATCCAGTTCCTTGCAGCTATTATATAGGTACTTACATGATACCTGTGCTGTTATATCATAAATAGTCATCTCCTCTTTTGCTATATATATGTACTCCATAAGAATGTACTTGAATTCATACAACGTAGCCCCATTAATAGTTTCATTAAAATAGAAATAAGGGAAGAACTCTGAGTGAATGACAGAACTGAGGAAAATGCAACAATTTCAAAATGGAGGTGCTTTTGTGCACATCTGCTCTTTACCATACTGGCGTAAATCATACATGTGAAAGAAGGTTGTGGTCAAGGTCCATGCAGAGCCTTCCGTTTCATGCAGGTCCTACACAGATTTGTGGAGCTGACCACGTGGAAAGGTAGAAAAATTCTAGACAGGATCAGTGCAAGAACTGTGCTGTTGGCTCTGCATTTAATTATAGGTTTTTAACCTTAAATTATTTTAACTGGTTTTGTACCCATTTTTTGATACTTCAAAGTGACTAATCAAATTATTACTATTGTAAGTGCACATAAGCCTCCATTTTTTATTAGGTATTTTTTGCAGGCAGATTTTGTGTGTTTGGAGCTGGGCTTTGCAGGCAGGCATTTTCAGCAGAAATTGGCAAGACAGCATCTCTGGTGTACAAGGAGGAAGTACAAGTGCTTCCCGTGTGCCCTTGTACAACACTCAAGCTGTCTGGATCTCAGGACTTTCTGCAGAGTGACCATAACCCTTCACCCAGCAGGACTGCTATGGACACGATGGGGGATGCCCTTTGCTTATATACTGTGGCTGTGGAGCTGTGGTTTTGACTGGTATCTTGCTGAGACATGGGAGGCGTCAAGCAATCTTGTCTAGGTATTATTGCTAATGCTTTCATTGTGCAACTATGCAGTCTGATGGTGTCTGTGCTATAATCACACGCGCAGTGGAGAACTGGGCCAGATGTATTTCAAGTGGAAAATAGGTTCAAGTGTACAAATTATCCCTGTGGAGTTAGCTGACTCTTCGCATCACACAAACCATACAACATTAAAAAAGTCTATTTCTGTTATGCAAGTGATTGCTGAGGTATTTTGGCAAAGCCTGGGGATGGATGAATGGTTTGCTTGACTGCAAGCCATGTAAGTCAGTCTTGGGATTCTTCTGAATTAACAAAAGAAAAACTAGTCTTTTTACTGTTTTGGCCCTTTCCCTAATTATTCTAGTAAAACCCAAGAATTTAACAAAACCACCTTGTTAAAATGCTTAACTCATTAGAGCTGTGGTCTCTTGTATATTTGGCAACTTCAGTCATCTAAACAGCAGCCATGTATCTACATATATCTATTCAAGACATACAACTGCAGAAGAATTGTTAATATTAGCTTACATCATCTGATTTTTGTTGTTTGTTTTTGTTTTCTTAAAGCATTTGGTCTGAAATCTTCGGCTTTGTTTCAAACTATAGTCATTTCAGCTACCATTTTTCTGAAGAGCACAAGTAGGGTTCATATTCTTTGGAGTCTATTTTTTTCTGCTCTTTAAATCAAGCAGGTAATGTATAACTGACTCTTTCCTTATCCTTATCTTCATTTAAGCATTAAACTTCCAATATGCACTTTTCAATGGAAAGTTATGTCTTGGATCTGCCTCATCCAGAACTTGATTTAGTCTTGCAAGTTCACAAATACATCCCTAAGTTTCTTCTAAGCACGACTGACTCTTTTCTTGCTGAGCTCTTTAGTGGGACATTATATTGCTTATACCCACACAGATGTGTGTGTATAAGTATATATAAATGTGCATACTCTTGCACATGTATATATTTCATGGTAGTTGGTGTTAGTTGTTTTAGATGATTCTCTCCTCACCTGTCTTTTCTTACTGATTTAACGTGTTTTTTTTAAGTACCACTAAAATTACATATTAGGTCATTTGGCTAAAACTTGGAAGTACCTACAATTACTGATATTATGTATAAAATACTGCATGAAGTATAGCTGTCTCTACACTATGATGACTATATCATTACAGTAGATTAAGCAGCTCCAAGGAATGCTGCTGAGCAGTGGTGCATTGTTGCTTACACTATGGTGGTGTAGACTTGACATGCCTGCTCAGAGCTCATTGACTTCCAATTACATGTTGGGTGCAGTTGCATGGTGCTGGAATAAGTATAGAAATGGGAACATGGCTGGGGAGTAATTGTCAAACTATGTCTTGTTCTCATTTCTCCAAAACACTTGGAAATTGCCAGTAGTATCAGCCTATAGTGTTTCAAATCCTCCTTCCTCTTCACCATCTAAGGCAGCACAGTTACTTGTCTGGCCATGTTACAACCTGGACTAGAAAAATGAGCCTGCCAAAAAAATGTGCAAGAGGAGCATAAGAGAATCAGTTTTTATTAAAAAACAGGAGCAGAGTGTGGAGCAACACACATTCGTTAAGCATAGCTGAGGGAACAGGGAGCAGTGGCACAGACATACCCTTGGTCAATATCTCTGTGAAGGCAACTTCTCATGGAATTGTAAACTTGGGAATATGTGTGGGTCTTTATGACCTGCATTCCTCAAGCCATACAGAAGTTTTAAGGAAAATTGACCTTCTTCTCACCACTGTATGACCTCCTCTTGATGTCTATTCACTTGCAGAAAGTCAGTTTGAAAACACATCCTTTCCTGGGCTCCCAGATACTCAATTCACAGTTCCTTGCATGTTGCTATTAATGGCAAGGGCACAGAAGACAATGATTTTCAAGAATTTCCTCTTCTTTTGCCAAGACAGCTGGCTTACCAAACAACTTCTGGCACAAAAAGACAGACCTCGCTTTGTTCTGTATATGGATTTCTTTCGTGAGTATGTCTGGACAGGTGAAAATATCAAAAATAAGACATTGAATACCTGAGCATCTAACAGTAGGACTCGGGTTACTCCAAGTTGTACAAACTGATCTCTCTCACTTTGTTCTATAAAATCTTGCTTTTTTTTTTTTTTTTTTTTGCTTTTTTTTTTTTTCTTCTTTTAATTCGATAAAGAAAGATAATTACAATAAACATAAAATGACCTGTTCCTTCTCTTCTTCATCTCTACAGTGGTTTCTTGAAACAGCAAAGGAAAGAGCAAGAAATGCACTGGGATAGACTTTCAGTCTATCTGAAGTCTGTTATAAAGAAATACTTTACATTCCTCTCTGGGTTTGCTGGCTTTTTTTTTTTTTTTTTCTTTTCATAAAAGGAACAGTTGCTGTTCTTAACATACCTGGCTTTTCTCTTCTTCCATCTGATTGTGAATAACTGACTTGAGAAAGGGAGTGCAACATCATGCCAGTGATGGCTCTGTACTGATAACTTTCTTGTTTAATTCTGCTCCTGGATCAAAAATGTGTGTGAGAAATGTGTATGCTTACTTCAGTATAGTGACTTGCAACTGAAGTTCATGTAATTGTGTCTACATGCATCAAAGCATGTTACCCTCTCAAACAGAAACTATAGTGCCTGGGCATAGCTTGTTAATTTATACTTTGGAGTATGTTATATACATAAATGCTTATGCCATGTAAATGACACACATTTATCAAATAATTCAAACCGAAGAGTATTCCCCTCCTGATTGTTTTGTGTGTGTTTGTTTTGGGAAGCACAGAAATACATTTAATTGTAATCTTTATCAAAAAGTGCTAAAAACTCTAACTGTGATCTGGAACTCCTGAAGGTATGTTGTTCAAATGCAGAAAGAAACACGTTTGCCCCAAAGAGCTGTCATCATAGGCAAATGTAGATCTCCCTCATAGGCATAAGTGTAAGGGGAGGAATAGTGTACCTTTACAGGTGGAAATGGGAAGCTCTCTAGGTTGGTTGTATGACCAATGCAACAGCTCACTGTTCTGCTGTATCTGGGATGCTTGGTGGCACTGATTTTCCAATTAAACTTACTTATTAGATTCTACTAAAGACTGAGAAACATTTCTGTTTGCCATGGCTTCCACCCTCTCAAGGTGGAGGCCAAATGAGGCCTCCTGGATTCCCACAGAGACCAAAGGGAGTCTGCTCAAGCTCCTACTGTTCAGACAAGTGTGTTCGTGTATGGCGAAAATGGTGATATCAGCATCATATATTCAGTGTGAAGGTCTTGTACCTTGCACTGAAAAGCTGGATGGAGGTGTTGCACAGAAACTGAATGGTGGTGCTGCAAACATCTTCCAAATAGGAGCCTGTGGCTGGGATCTGTGACTTGTGAGTTTGTTGGCATCACATGAGCCATCTCTGCTAAATTCAGAGAATGTGTTAGCTGCACAGGGGCTTCTGTGCTCCTGATGGAAAATTGTCCTGTTCTGTGCTTAACAGTGGCATATAGTCAGATATGATATGAGTTTTATGTTAGGATCACAAGGTTTCTTTTCTTCCAAGCCCACATTAATACTTGACAACCCAAGGAGATAGCTGGAAACATAATCAGGTGGGTTTATGTCCTTCACCTGGAAAGCATCCATTTTCAAAATGTTAAAACCACAAGCAGTACAACTAATTATGGTAAGAGAGCAGAGGCTCCTTGATTCCAGGTTGTTTCTACACTAAACTAGATGGTATAGCCTTCAGAAGAGTTGCTAAATTTTAATGAATAATCGATGCATAAATGACTAAGAGTTTATCCATGCAGCTACACAGTACTTACTACTGAATCTAATACTGACTGTATTGAGTCAGGAAATGGATTTCATGGAGTTGGACTCCTGCCCCAGATTGCTAATTGGTTACCATTTACACTCACAGAGTCATTGACCTTTCAATTTGTAATTTATGAACCAGTCTTACATCTGATGATACTTCAAAATATTTTAGATCTTACTTTTTATCCAGGCCAGCTGAATAAATGTTCTAAAAAGTCACAGGGATTTGATAAAGCTGAAATAAACCCAAGCATATTATTTTTTGTCAGTGTGCTGCTCTTTTTTTTTTTTTTTTTTAACTTGAGGCATTTCATTTGGTCTTAAAGTTGCAAGTAGGAAAACTGTTTCTGTTGTGGTCTCTGATCTTACAAGTCTTTATGGCACTCCCCATGAAGACTGAGTGCTCCTGGTTGCTGTGAGGTTTTGCTATATGAATTTGATAAAAGGAAAAATTAATTTTGCCTCACACCTCCAACCAGGGTATGCTACCAGAGCTGATACTGCACAGTGGAGGACCAGCATCTCTGTGCTTCTGTAGTCTCATTCGGTCTACAAATGAAGCTGCATAGCTGTAGATAATACAATGACATACCAGGTGTTTTGGAGCTCCAAAGACCCACCAGTGACCTAAGGAGTACAGACAGGCCTTCGGCCTTTAGACTGAATGCTGCCGATCTCTGCACTGAACATCCACACTCTGACCATGAACTCTGGGATGTAAAGGCAGTGCCAGGATTTCCTTCAGACTCAGAGGCTTAAAGCAACTGATGGTGATGGAGTGTTTGAGAGGCCTCTCTTCAGAAGCCAATAGAGAGCAGACAGCTTGATTTCAGGACAGTAAAGATTTAAATAAGCATTTCCTACATCCTTCTGGTTTCTTCTTAGGATCTAGTGTAATTGATGTGCAGAGATACTGCAGAAGATGTGTGTATGATCCAAGGCATGCACCCACCACTGATACATCTGTACTGGGTAGCTGTGTGTCTGGATGAGGAGAACCTGCAGCAAGGGATGCAGAGAAACACAGGTTTTAAAAAGCGCATCTGTTCTTATGCTTGTGGCTGACCAGCCCATCAACACGAATTTTTCTTCAACATGCAGGAGTGTGCTGATTTGACAACCAAAATGCAGGTTAATGTAAGAAATTTTCAAATAATTCTTTTTCAGTTATTGTAGAGATGAGAAATTGGAGCTTGTGGGAAAGGAGAAAAAAAAAAAGTAGAATTTCATGTTACTGTTATTTTAACAAAACCTCAAATCTACAAAGATAGCAAGGGTTAGCTCAGAATGTGTAATATACTTTGCCTTTTTGAAGAATTAAAAAAATGTGCAGGAACAACACCTTTCACCACAACCGTTAGCATCGCCTGCCTTCAATTGGATCATCTTTCTTTCCTCAGAAGGCTTTTCTGGGAACTGGCCCTTGAAGTGGTACAAAATGAGGCACCCCTCACCTTGGAGGTAGCCTTTGCAAGCGAGTGCCTCTCTCTCTTCCATGTGGTGATTTTAACCCATTATTAATTTAATAATATATATATATATAAATCAAATATATAAATCAAATTCCCTTTCCCCAGAAGTTAGTATTTTCTTCTGTAAAGACTGTCTGCAGAACTGCTGCAGCTCCTGCAGTGATTTACCCCGTTACGTTCCCCCTTCCAGTTCCCTGCTCTCAGTTCGTAAAAAAAAACGTACTTTGCAGGAATGGGGAGAGGAGTTTCACCAGCAGGGGTTCAAAGAAATCAGGAGAATAACCTAAAGTGTTTTTTTGCCCAGAGTTGCGACTTGGATGGAAGCCTCACTGTCTAGGTGTGGCTCAGCCCAAGGCTGGATGAGGAATGGGGTGAGTGGGGCGTGAGAATGCGCAGAAGGTGAGCGTCGGCCAAAGGGGCTGGGGCTGAGTGAGGTGACAGAGGATGGAGACGGGGATGCCGCGAAGAGGCCAGAAGCAAGCAGGTTGCCATGGTGATACTCAACACAAAATAGCCCGCAGAGAAAATTAATTCTGCTCTCGCAGCAAGGTTTTCATTCAGGCGCAGTAAAGCGAAGGATGTGCTGCACCTCTTGGTGCTGTGTCTGAAGGATGGTGCCCAGAAAAAAGAGTGAGTGGCCGTGTGATGGGAGATGGTGCCGCAATGCATGGGCACAAGTTGCCAGTGCTAGGGGAGAACAATAGACCCCGACTCTGGCTTTCTGCTTACTTTTTGGTGTTTCGCTTCGGAGCCTTAAGGTTCCTTCCGATGGTGTCTTTGAATTCAATATAGGTGGAACCTGATCCACACATATAAATAATTGCTCTGAGGTGGAGCCAAGCCTGTAAGGCAATGTGTAGTAGAATTTAAAGCAAATTATCTTGTGTCTTAATTGAGTTTTCAGATAGATTGCCCCAGCAACGTTGTAAAAAGGGGCACTTTCAGCTGTTTAAAATATATCCCTCAAGGTTATTTCAAGTTACCGCAAACAGACTGTGTGGGGAATGTGTTCATATTCTTAACATTCAATCAGTAAGTAATCTGTGAAAATTCATTTTACTCCATGTTACTTTTTTCTTCTTCTTATACTGCTTGCTACAAATGATCCATGCCATATGATCGTTCCTTGGTTTTGCACATTATTCTTTTTGTTTCCTTATGGAAAGCTTAAGACTGAAAAATGTGCTATCTTGTTCTCTGTTTCCAAGTTGCCTACAGATTTGTAATGGTTATTTCTATACTGTGGAATAACAGCTTTATTTTTCCTGTAAATGCAGAGTGTGTATCCGTGGTTTGCATGGGATGGCTTTTGATCTGTGTGTGCATGGTGCTGGCTGGCTCTGCGTGAGCAAGAGTTTGTGCACACAGGCATGAGCAGGATCCAAGGCAGGAGGGAACAAACAGGGTGCAAATACCAGTGCAGTGAATCACCAGAAGAAATAATTGACAAGGGGATAGTATTTGCAAATAAATGTTGGCATATTAGCCAGCATGAAATAAAAGATCTGGAAATATTAACTGCTGTGATTATCTGACAAGTGAGCAAAATTGCCAATAGTCACTACCAGTTAAGCTTGGAATTAGTTAGTCATAGCAGACTGAAGGGTAAAAAATTAAAGTACCAATATGAAATGCCAAAAATAACTCCAGATAAAAGAGAATGTTAATTTTTTTTAACTTTCTCTGGCCTCCTTGCCCCTTCCCATCTGGTATTAATTTTAATTTTATTTTATTTTCAATAATCTTTAAGACATCAAGGGCATTAGGACTTTGCAGCTTTGGAGCTCTGCTTTTCACATTGAAGTGGAAAGAGCACACATTTGAAGTGCACTCATTCATGTTTAGAAAGGAGTAACCCCCCCCCCCCCCTTTTTTTTTAACCTCAGAGATTTTAAATATTGTTTTGATAAATGAAGTTGGAAAATGTTTGGGAGCAGTTTTGTTTCCTCTTGAGCCTTGCATCAGCCTTGAGGGGAATGCTGCCAAGTTAGAGATGGATGGGGAAATGCATCTAACAAGTGATAGATTTGAATGAAGTTCTTGCTCCCACCCAATTCTGTGATGACGGTCTGGATTGCACTGCATGCTGGCTGCTCCCTAGCTCTCAAATTGCCTGGTACTTCCCTTAGTGCAGAACCAGGATAGTCACAACCACAAGACTGCATTTTTATGCCAGGCAAACTTTCTTCCTATGGCTTCTCCCACTCATGGTGCTTGAAAGAGTAAGAAGTACTGCTTCTTTCTCAAATGCATCTCACTCTGAAGCATACTGTGACAGCAGTAAGGTAGCATGCTCTGCTAGGAAATAAGCTTTATTTTAAAGGTTGCCTAAATAGATATGATGCCTAAATAGACATGGTCCTCCTTCCTGCACAGTATAAATCATCTGTCAGAACCTTCCCCAGGAAAATATCATCTCCCTAGGTTGGATTTTGCTTTCATATTGCAGTATTTGCACATTTATTTATTTATTAATGGAAAAAGTGAAATCAGGCAAGTGCTGTGACATCACATGGTAATGGTGGTGCCTGCCTTTTAGGGATTTTCACTACTTGCTCATCCGTGTTAGTGTGAATTATGTTGCAGTGCTGCAGGGCTACGAAGTTCTTTATATGAATAAAAGAAAATGTTTGAACAAGAACAGTGCGTGTGTGTATATATATATTTAACCTATCCTTTCTTTGCCATGGTTAAGAATGCTACATCATTAATATTCTATGTAGTAGATAGTTTTATGAGGAAGGGAGCTATTATAAGTGTAAGATTTACAATTCCTTTGTCTAACTTTGTGAAACAATATTAATTTCTCAAGCTACTGCCTAAAAGAAAACATGTCACTGTTGATTTATAGCCTTTGGTCAAATACTCACATAGAGTTTGATCCATCTGCTAGATTGTACAAATTTTTAGAAAGATTAATTGAAGCATGTAAATTACATCTTGGTGAGGTTTCTCCTTGTCTAACTATGCATCTGTCAAATAGATAATTACACTGATTAAATTTGTCAAAGAAAAGGAGTTCTAACCAGATGCGTGAATATTTTTTGTGCTTTTATAACAATTAAAATCTTCTGTTGATGCAGCCATTTAAGGAAGCACTGAATTAATTAGACTTCATAAGAAGGGGGTACTTCCGTGAAACCACCCATGAGATTTTACTGAAACCAAAATATTTAAGATACATGTTACATTTCATTAGGATAGTTTCACATTTCCTCTATGATTCTCTCAGCTCAGAAATACAGGGCTTTGAACAAAAATATGTCCACCTGGTTTTAGTAAGTGTGTTCCGATGAGTAATGTCAGACCTGTTGTACTCAACATGTGATACAGTACTGAGTTTATGGATTGACTTGTATTTATTTAGGGAACAATTGAATCTTTAACTAACAGCAGAATAAGAAGCAGTAGGAATCCCATAGGTTCTCTTATGCTATGGAAAGCAGATGGGCCTGATAGATCCTTTGCACAAAGCAAAAAAGGTCAGTGATGAATACTGAGAAGAGGAGAGAATAAAATGTAGAATAGTGATTAGCCACCATCAGCACAGTTCTGAATTCTTCATATATTAAGTGAATAGTCCCAGAAATTGTGGTGAGAAATGCCTTTAAAATATTTTGCTATAAAACTCTAGATTCACCATGAACACAAACCAGCCAATTCAAAATGTGTGCATCTGTTCATGTTATCAAGAAAGTGAGAACAAAACTGTTGTCTTGAGATGTGAGGTAAAGCTCAGCAGAGCTGATTTCTAAGTATCAGGCACTAGAAGTATTTAATCTCCAAATTTCAGTGGGAATTAGTATAAAAATTAGGATATGGACAAGTGAACACCCTTATGGAACCAGCCTTGACCGAATTCCAGAGAAACAGATGAAACTGTGTGTGCTGACACAACATGTCATTAGGTATCCTCATCTGGATACATGCATGGCATGACAGCTGAGCAAAAATAGCCTTAAGGATAGATTGTTTAGTTGGTTATTATGATTGAAAAATAGTATGCTTATGTTTCTGACTGTGTACATTAGTACAATTTTAGATAACTGATCCAAAGCCTGTATCTTCTGAATCCTTCTAGAAGCATACAAGACCCTGCTGTATGGATGCTCAGAAAATGGGAAATTATTTATTGCTTTTACTGTACTTCAGCACTGGGAATGGACCATAGTGTTTAGCGTTACAAATGGTTTTCATCAAAATGACTTAGTCCTGTCTTCTTGAGGGAAGTACCAATTTTACCAGAATGTATTTCAGCAGTGGAGCAACTCTACCTATAATAGTCTAAGGAGTTTTTGTAATCTATCTCCATCTTTTGAACAAAATTCATCTTTACTTACCATGTCAGGGATATATCTCACCCAATATTTATCTTATGTTTGTGTATATGGGATAATCATAATTCTGAGCTATTATTTTATTATTATATAGAATTTAGGAGTCTGCATTCCACTTGCTTGTAATTCATGGCATGCCGAAATTTAGTCTTGCTAAATGACCTGTTCATGATGAATTGCTCAACACTATTTCTGGATAGAAGAACAGCAGAATTAGAGTCAATTGGATTTTTACAGTAAACTTGAGAAACCCTCAGCTTCTAATAGAAGAGTAACTACAACTAGATTATTTCAATGTGCCTAACAGTACTTTTAAGACAAATTAGTTATTTTTAGTCCTGTCTATCATAAGGAATTTTACATGACAGCTGGCTGATGAGGCATAAATTGGCATTCTTCAGTGTAACTGAGACGACCCTTCCTTGCTTCCAGTCTTTGCCGTCCTTCTGCTAATCTGACAGCTCAACAAAGGTGACCGGTGTCTTTGGCTTTTAAAGGAGTTCAGGTGATCTAAGCCCAACAGCTGTGTGTTTTCTCCTGGGAACATCTGGCACTCATCGTGGTATGTATTGTTGTATGTTTTGTTTTACGTGTGCCAATACTGCCTTAAAGCTACTAGAAGGCCAAAGTTTATTTTGGCTGAGTAGTCAACTATTTAGAATACACAATAATTTTAAATTGCTCATTTCCCTCCGAGCTCCTACAGCTGTTTTGATAAGTTGTAAAGCAAAGAGGAAAAACTAGACATGACTGCAACTATAAGATGGATTCTCTGGTGCATCTGCAGTGGGCTCACAGCCTGGGTGGTTGCAGGTCAGATATATAAAAGAAAAGGGATCATTTCGCACTGGTATCCATCATTAGTAGTAACTTAGGACAAATATTAATATTAGTGAAATCAAAGCTCCTTGAGTTTTAAATGGGCTAGTTACATGTAATAAACTACTTAAAACATGATGAATAGCTTTAGAGTTGTAGCGTCTTCAGCAATTAAATATCCATTAAATAAAATTTTGGATCTTTTTGATCACCAGATTGGATTCATTAGAATTCACTATATTAAGATGAATGCATTCATGGTAGTGATGGTCAACCTGCCTGTGGTTAAAATAAGGACACCTTTCCTGAACAAAGCATGTACGGCTGAAAAATGCTTCTGAGGTATTCTTTTATTATAATAATTTCTACACATTTTTTGACTGTAATAGCTTCTCTAACAGGGCTACCAAAAGAAAAATTCTTAAATAAAAATCTCCACAGAGATTTACTTCTGTCTAAATAAGATTCCTGAAAGCAAAAAAGATTAAGTCACAAAAGGTCTGATAGTAGGTCACCAAGGAGAAGCTATTCCAGTCTGTTTGCAGAAATTCACATTTAATGTCATGATAAAAATTTATTCAGTAGCCTGTAATGGAAACTTCAGGTGGTATGTTCTCTTGTTCTCTTTCACACATTCATCACAAATTACAGAACCACTCAGTTCTGTGCAAGACACAAAATGGAAACAGTCCCCTGCTCATTGCGTTCAGTGCTTAAGGATGGAAAGAGAATATGCGTTGGGAAGCCCACTGGAAGGATTAGTTTACAAGTTATGTTTTTAGGCAGAAGAAGATGGAATTAATTCAGAAGTGAGGGTGGCATCATATTTATCATAAACTTCAGTTCTGTTTCCCTGGTATGAAATATGTCAAGTTCTCCATTGGATAAGCCACTTCAATTACAGGCCCTACAGGACTTGCCATCTTTGGGTACCCATAGGGCAGAAAAGGCAATTTAGCATAGTACGGAAGCCTGCTAGCAATTATACGTAGCAGGGGGAAATCAAAGTGTTTTTAAGGGGATTCTGCCCTTTTTTGGTTGGATGTTCCATTAACTTTATGGTAATGTGGAAAAAGCCACAGTCAGAAATAAATATGAGATGGGACAGCTAGAAGATACCGCTGTCTGGGCGAAGAAACAAGATGGTTGTTAAGTGGTGCCTCGAAGGTAAAGACGAGCTTTGTTTTGCTTGGAAATGCTTAACATAAGGGTGTTAGGAGAAAACAGTAGTGGGTGTTTGTGTTAAATGGACTGGAAGGGAGAAGCATGGGAAAGTTGGGTGTGTTTTAAGTGTTTCTACATTGCACTTATACTTTCAAAGCTGTTATCCTGCCTCTTGGGTAAATAATATTTAGAAAATATTTATAATATATACAGTCAACTTGATGTTTTGGTCTTTCAGAGCCTAGAAAAAGAAGGAAGTAGCAGTAGTGTTAACATAGTTCAACACTTGTGTACTGAAATTGTAAACTCATGGAGGAAGAATTGTACAGGGATATGTTTGCACAGTGCCTGATACAGTGGGTTCCTGGCTTCTGTGTCTTATTATACTTCACATAGCAGACGAGAAACATAACTACATTACAGCCACTGCATTTTAAAATTATAGTTCAGACACTAGTGATCAAACTGGTGGTAAAATGGGCTTTCAGTCTGTATTTTCACATGTATAATTTGAAATTAAATCCTCAAATAAGCCAGGAGAAGTATAGCTGTAGTGAGAGCAGATGATTGGAGATCAGAGGCCAGATAGTTTAGTGGGAGGAAAAATGGGCTCTGGGGCTTCCTTTGTTTCACCCATGCATTTTTGTAACCCATATAGCTGCAAAATTACCTTAGTTTGCCCAGCTACTGCCTCCCTCTTCTCCCCCTTCACTGTACATGGCCTCTTCATACCCATTCCAAGTGCAGCTGCAGAGCTAGTAGCATGCAGCACTAATGCTGGTGTTGCACCAGCCTTGTCATTCCCATGCTTATTCTCTGTAGTGCCTGCATGGAACCTTGATCCCTGGAAGTGAAGATTTTTATTTTATTATTTTTCTAATGATAGCATGAGCAGATAAAATCTTGGTGAGATTGCACAATCAAGCCATTTATATGTTTTTGTTTTGTTTTGTTTTCACAAGCTTTTCCTGTTCTCCCGTGTACATGACTGGGACGGGCATACTTGTATTTGTGATGCTGGAGAGATGTGAATGTTTCAGTGATGACATCCATGCTGGTCTTCCTGGGCAGCCTTGTTAAAATCCAACTTCTTCCCCTCTGGAGTCACAGAGGTCTCTACTGGGCTATTTTGCCTGCTCTGGTCAAGCAGGAATCCCACCGGCTCTGCCCACGGGAGGAGAGCAAACAGAGATGAAACCTAGTGTGCATGTGTAAGAGGGGAATTTTGCTTTAGGCACCTGAAGTATTGTGGGAGGCTTAAGATAAAAGTTGTTTTTGTTTTAGGAGTGCAGCTGTGGAATATCTGACCTAAGGCTCAATAGCTACCACTGACTTTTACCTTCATCGTTTGTTGGTATAAAGTTTCAAGAGCACCGATTCTGCCCCGCAAATGCCTTAGGTACAGTGGATGATGCCTCTAGTTCTTCAGACAACTTGGCTGGAGGGCATGATCTCAAGAATTTTTCTCTTCACTTTATTGGATAAGAGAGACTGACACTGGCTTTATGTGAGGATGAATTTTAAGTATCACTTCTTAAACATCTCTTTTTCCACAAAGCCTACAAAAAGAGGCAGGTATCAGACAAGCAGAGACTGCTGCACCCCAGGATGACCAGTTCCATCTGTCCACCTGCATTTCTACCTTCTTGTCCTGTACCTCATTGAGATGTTTCTGTCACGGGGCCTTTCTGCTCAGGGTCTTCCTATACCTCACACACTCATGTCCATGTCCAGTGCTTGTCTTCCCACAGCTAGTAAAAATACAGTCGAAAATGAGCTGAAGCATGCTTCAGGAGCTGCAGTCAGCAAGCACCTCTCTGCTGCTGATGCCTACACTGGCTGTTGCTTACAGGTGCAGACGAAGTCCTCACAGTGTAATTCTTCTTGTATGCATGCGTATGCTCATATTCCTCTTAACACAGTGCTTCACATTACCAGGGATCTGGGACTTGTTTGTTTTTTTGTTTGTTTATTTTCCCCCAGAGGAAAGCAGGAAAATGTTCTCCATCCCAGACAGAAGCAGAGCAGAAAAAACTTTTTTTCCAGATCAGGTCAAGTTGCAGAAATGATGCTCACAGTATCTTGTCTGCGACTTCATTTTGTCTTTTCATAGCCATGATGCAAAGGCTATATTAGCTGGCAAAACTGTTTGTTCAAAAATGGCTATATTCACTAAGAATCCAATGAAGTTTTAATTCAATCGGCTGCATGAGCTCTCCCAGTGTGGAGTCCAAGTGCCTCAGTATCCCAAATACTGCACAAATTTATTGCAAAACCATTCAGTGCTGTTTGAAAATATGTCAGTCCCCAAATCTCCGTAAACAGGTTGACACCTTCCCCCAAGCACTTAAATGGAGGGGGTCAACTCTTTTGTCTAACTTCAAGCCCACTCAGATGTTGTGGCTTTTGAGGTTCAGCTGAAGTTTGAACATTACCATGCTCATGTTTCATTCCAAGATTGAGGTAGTCAGAGAAAAAAAAATGCAGTGAAAATGTAAGCCTACTGAGTGCTTCTTCCTCTGGAAAAACAAATATGAAGGTGGTAAAGGATAAAGAAACAGGACTAGAAAGGGCAGAAATCAGTTTGAAAATGTTCTTTGTACTGTGTGGGCCAGTCAGTGGGCTGGGTGTGGAGAAGTATCCCTCGCTGTGCAGAACAGTTTCCATTTAACTGAACAGTTGAAAATACATTACCCCTATCATAACAAAAAAGGTTTAAAGAGGAAAGAAAGAAAAAAATTGAAAACTTTGAGCACACTTAATACCAGTGTTCAGCAGGAGAAATTTCACAAACTTTTTAGCTTGGGAAAAGTTGTTCATCTCTTCTGATCAATGTTTCATTTTCTTCAGTTTTCCAGCTGAACAGGTGCTGCATGTCTAAGTCTGGCTTGCTAAGGTGCGACAGGACTAGCTTTCAACACTTACATTACAGTCTTTTTCCCTATATTTCTCTTTCCCTATATCTCTTTTTCCTTAACCCTTTTTTACTACATAATATGATATATGGCAATTGTGGTGCTCCATATTCTACTTGGTAAAAATAATTTGCAAGTATGTTTTGCTTTCTTGCTTGCTTGCAACATGTTGCTTATATTTCTTGCTTGCAAAAAGTATGTGATGACTGTTGACTACAGTTCAGCTAAGTCCGAAGGACTGGCTGGGAACAGCTGAAGGCTGGAAAATTTATTTTGTTTTCAGATGGGCTTTTTATCTGAATTTTTATCTGAATTTTTTTTGCCTTGTGTTTGGGGATCCCTGCTTCATGTGGGTGCATGGCCAGGGAAATATGAAATGTGGAAGCCCTTAGAAAGAAGACTGGAAAATCACAGGATTGATACATGCACCCGATTCTTCTCTCCAAATAATTCCTATATCTGGATGTTCACAATTTCTCTGTTTTTTAGACCAAACTAATTGTGCTGGATTATTATTTTGTGTCCATATCCATTGATTCTGTACTTTTATCAGCCTGGCAGGAGAGTTGACAATGACCATGTTTTTTGATTTCCAGTGTCAAAACCTAGCAAGGCTCCATAATCTTTTCATCTTATACTCCTAGACCTTACTTCCATGTTGTATTTTTTTTAACTGACTTGTAATATACAAGCACCCCTCTCTCTGTATGGACCCTGATACTATAATCCACTAACAGTATTTAGGGGCAATGGTGTTCTGATTAGCTTCCAGTGGTGATTAATCTTTTTTTTTCTCTCTCTCTCTCTCTTTTTTTTTTTTTTTTCCTCCCGTATTGGCAGTTGTTTATATCATTGATAGCGCTCTTAGTTCTGACCAGCCTTTTCTTATCAGTCAAGTCCTTTTTCAACACCTGGACCTGGCAATGGATTTCATGCATCAATGCCTAAGAGCTATTTTAGAGCCATTAGCCACACCAGTGCTTACAAATGTAGATGCTGCTCTCTCAAAGCAACATCCTGCTCCCCAGTCTCCATACTTCTCTTCCTTCCTCTCCCTATTCTCTCAAATAATTTTAAGGTAACCCCAACAGTCAGACTAGCCTAGCAGCTTTGGCAGCTGGTCCTGCCTTTCCAGTTTCCAACTGTATGTTGCCTTCAGTTGAGGAGGGAATGGGGCTCAGAGGGTCAGGAAAAGGATCTTTTTTTTTTTTTTTTTTTTTTTTTTTTAACTGGTTTAAACATCTGCCTACTATTGGCACTGTCTCATCTGGAAATTTAACAATGCTGTACTCAGGGTTGGCCAGTAGGTGTCAAAATAACCTGTCATTTGAACAACTGCAGTGTGTTACTGACAGGAAACTGATAATCTTTTGTCTTGGCTATGTTTTATGAAGAATTGGGGTCAGTGAGTATCTTGCATCCTTACCCAAGAACAGAGCTGATGTTGAGGCAATTTACGAAGAGTTTAGTCCTGCTGTAAAAAATAATATTACAGACACTGTCTCAAATTTGGTTCAATAGGTATTGAATATTTACTTAGCATGCTGGATGTGTGCTTTCTAATAGTCTGCATGCTGTGCTCCCGTAAATTTAGATGAACACTTACCTTTGCTGGTCTTGTTGATTTTGCTTTCAGCTCTTTTGTCCCTCCACAGTTGACCTTAACCTTATTTCTTGAGCTTCTTGTGCCTGAGAGCAGACCACAGGAGATGAGCCCTCAGGGTGCAAGGTTGCTCTTGGTGACCCTAAGAAGTGAAATAGTTTATTCGGATTTGGTGTCTCACTGAAACACTTGGGAGACTATTTACATTCTTGGTGCATTTGGATTAGGAACAACTTGCATGGTCTTTGAGCACTTTGGCTTAGAAAACAGAAAAATAATTGACTCCCCCCCCCCCCCCCCCCCATCAAAATCAACAGCTCACAGAACTTTCAGGTGTAAGTTTATTCTTTTCAGCCGGAAGTTTTCCTATTTAATAATGCATATGAGTATATTTTGTGGTCTCAGTGTACCTGTATGTAGGTGAGCATGGGTCTGCTGCTGTGCTAAAACTTCATCTGCTTGTGCAATTCTGCTTTAGTATTGTGAAGGGGGATATTTATCTGCATCTATAGTAGTAGATGTCATAAACCATTTTTTTTTTGTGTTTCAGTTTAAGGAACAGAGTGAAATACACAAGCTGTGAGCAGAGGTTTAACCTGTCTCTTTCGGGATGTATTTTTATCTGATTTTCTAGTTTCCTCAAGATGTCTTATGTGTCTGTATATGGATTGCCTGACCTTTGTGAAGGGTGCTGCTACTATTAATTCCAGTTTATTTCAATTTTGGTCACCCACATGTGGCAAAAGAGGCAGCCTTTTGGTTTCAATGAGGATTCCAGGCATAGGTCTGACTGGAAGATCTCTCTCCTAAAAATCACTCCCCTCTCTCTGCTTACCACGGTGATGGACTGAATTAGCTACAGTAAGGAAGAGAACTAATCACTTAGCAGATGCTTCACTGAAAAAAAATCTGGTTTTATTTGGAGTTTTTACTGAAAGAGAAAATAAAAACCAAGAACAACCTTAACACAAAGAGATGGATATAAATTGGTCATAAATGCAGACTGGAAATGAGAATGTTCCCACCCTTCAGAGCAGTGAATGTCTGAAACAGTCTTCTAACACAATGAATGGGAGAAACAAAACCCATGAAAACAAAACAAACCACAGATTATTTGAGATGAATAAAAACACTTACCTGAGTTGATACCTGTGAGAGCCAGAGCTGGATCTGATGACCTAAAGGGTACTTCCAAGCCTGCTTCTTTGGAAAACAATACTTGAATCTGTGTTCCCTCTCAGGTGCTACAGAAAGCCTGTGTTCATGTCACAGGATTGCCCAGTGCTAAGTACCAGGTACCATGCTGGCTTTGATGAGTGATTGGTGGAAGTCTCTTGGTTTGTCTCTCTGACACTGTGGCAGGAATGCAACCCTGAAACATCTTGCACAATGGTGGGAAACTTGGCAAAAATAAGGATGTTTATTATTGTTTTGACCTATGATAATTCATTGGCTTGTGTGTTCACAACTTGTGCTGTGTGTTCCTCTTTACTGCCTTAAGTTAATGGGTGATTGTGGTGAAAAATTTGTTTTCAGGTGATACAAGACCAAAATCAATAGCAAATATTAAAATATGGAGGAAAAAATCAACCATGAAGAGTCCAGAAATGACTTTCATAGGAGGCATACAAAAACTCAAAGATCAAAGTGAATATTTTCAAGAAGCACTGTGATCAGCAGTGTTTGGTTTGAGCGAGAAAATTGCAGCTGATGAGACCTTACGAGTCACACATCCAGGGGGTCTGCAGGTACCTTGGATCGGTGAGGAAAATATAATTACTTTAATAGGATTTAAAAATGAAGTACAGTGCTTTGAGTTGTACTTTATAGTATTGAATATTGAGCCCTTTCAGCTTTCACTTTTTTTTTTTTTTTCAGATGAGTTTCTGATCCTTAATGCCACACTACAGTAACAATAAAAAAAACTTTTTAATACCTTATAGTAGCTGCCAGTAATAACACTGGTTTATAATGAAGCCAACAAGTACTGAAATTCGAACAATTTGTGAAGTCAGTAGAAAATGTGTAACCACATACTCAGGCAAATAGGCTTTTCTTATATAATAATCACCCTACTCTTATAAGAAGCAGATGCAATTTCAAAGCAATAGAAAATGTGTGCTGCATACTGGAACACACTTATTTAAGAAATCATCTCTCAAGAAGTCCATGGCTTCATGTTTACTGTCTGTCTCATCCTTTTTCTCAGTGAGGTTGTTCTCTGGTTCCCCCCGCCACCCATCGAAGGTGCACACCACCCACCACGATCATGCTCCATTAAGCTCTTGCGTTAAACAAAAAAGTTCTACTGAGCTTTCATTTATCAACCTTCCCCCAAAGTGCTTTACGCATTTCATCAGGGATTTGCAAAACTATTCACAGCTTCGGAAGCACAGCACTGGAGGACCGTGATCGATGGAGGAGGAATTCAGTAACTGCCCAGTGCTGTGGAGCAGTCCTGGGTAGTGGTTTGGGACAGGAAGGGAAAGAGCAGCAGATAACGAGCTGAGGTAGTTGATAGGGTCCTTGTTTAAAATGAGTTGGGATTTTTAAGTGCTCTTAGTCATTAGAGACTCACTTTCAACTCTCGTTCAGAGGTGTTTGTTTTTGAGAAAGCCATAATTTAACACGCTGCTGGGTGTTGGTCCAGGCCTGTCCCAAGTAGATGTTCAACCCTGCAAAACGAGACAAAGCACAAACATATTTCATTTCTTCAGAATATTTCCTGTATTTATATACACTAATTTTATAAAGATGCTGATGGACAGTGATAAGCACACATGTAAAACCCTGTGAAAGATGGATACGACTGCTTCAGGACAGAAAGCCCTGTAAGCACAAAGTTTTGTTGTTTGGATTTCACTTAAGTACTCCTACCAAATACAGTCATAGCTTAACACTTCTTATCTTATTAATTAAAATAGAAATGCCTTTGTAGGCAACATTTTTTCCTTCTCTCCTTCTGGTGTAATGTCAGTGTGATCTGTCGGTACTGGTATAAGGGGTTTTGTTCTTGCAAAGAACTGAGGGTGTCTGCCTGAGCCCCTTTATTCTGCAGTGTAGATGTTTGGAAAGCTGCCGTGTCTCCTCAGCTGGGTATTCTCATTGCTTAGCACATTCCCCACAGCCCCTGACAAGAACGTTACTGTGGGAACAGGGGAATGTCCAAAGCACACTATGTTCTGGCAAATCCCAGCTGGCAGGCAGCCCTCTGGGGTCATAGTTAGCCAGATGTGACGTGGGCTGCTCTAAATCAGACCATTGGCAGGCTCGAAGGACCAAGAAATTTTTTGCTGCATCCACTTACCCCCAGCAGATACTGGGGCAGCTGAGGTTAGAGGCTAACATAGTGCTTCTTAGCAATTTTGAGGTGGAACATCGATCACTGGTTTCCATGAAGAATTAAATGGTACATTGTGTTTATTGACATGAGAGGATATATAAAAACATTTTCTCTCATACTTGAGAGAGAAAATTATGATGCTTGAAGCATTCATTCAATCCAGTATTTCTATCACAAAAACATGGGTCTGACAGCAATGTTGTTTACAATATTAGTTAACACAGAATTAAATGGGACTGTTCTTGTGGCTGGCCATAAATAAAGCTGAAGTCACTATAAATAGAAGTTAAATTATTTCTGGAAGCACCTGAATCTTGTATCCAGGATCGGGGTCCTGTTGTGCTGGTTATTTTTAAGCACAATAAATTAGAATAGAAAGAATAGAAAATTCTTTCTGAGAAGTTACTGGAAAAAAAGGACATGGCATGACATGGACAAATAACCAACCAAAGGTGAAATAACTAAGTGACCATATGAATGAATGAAATGATCTTCACAGCCCCATGTTAATACTCTTTTTCATGATCATGGGTAAAAATGTAATTACTATGAACAATCCATAGTTGTTTTTTAAAAGTACGCATCTCATTTAAAAGCAAACAACAAACTACTGGAATGAAGGCACTGCAGAATTTTATTAAATATTATTCATTAAAGTTTTTTAAAAATTCTTATACGGATGGTATTTGTCTTTTTATAAATGGTTATTTGCCATCTATTATTTCATTAAGACAGCTATGTTTTTTAATAAGTCTTTTAACTTTCTTTGGGTTGTTTAGTTTAGTTGTATTGTAATCACAACCCTACTCAAGTGGTGCAGGATAAATAGTAGATAACAATGATGAATGAAGTTGAATATTGCAGAAAATAGGTGTCTTATCCAGCTTCTGCTGAAACCCACGAATAGATTCCTATTGACATTGATGAAAATAAATGGAGAAAAGATCTGTCACTTCAGCTTGCAAACTTTATTATAAGTTAGTATACAGATTTAAATCACATAGACCCTCAGCCATAAGAAAGTAGTAGTGCTATAATTTTTAGACATTCAGAAGGGGGTTATTAATGGAAAACTTTGTCTGACAGTAGAAGAGTTGTCCTTTTACATTATCGATTATGGGTAATTTAGGAAGACCTGGGTGGTCTTATGAAGGTCAAAATAAATTATGACAGAGATAGTGTCTATGCATGTATAGATGAGGTATACCTGTTAGGTATATCATATAGCAGCACTACATGAAAGTGAATTACATATTGCTTTTTATTTATTGCCTAAAAATACTGTAAGAGTTCTTAGTCAATAACTTTATATGATAAGAGAACAAGAGCAAAAACAATGTTTCTGTGTCTTTCTGTGCACTCCTAAAGTGTTGCTTATTTATGGAATGTAATATTGTTGATTTTTAATGTTGATACAGTTGGTTTTCTTTATCTTCATAAATAAAGATTATGCCACATGTAATTTCTAACATGGTGTGGCAGAAACCGCAGAATCAAAATTCCTCTGACAAGGAGCATAGGATGATACATCTTGATCATGCAAAACTGATAGTCATTCTGCTCGAGAACTTTCTCTGGATCACAAATTTAACTGTAGTTGTGCTTTTCTGTTTCCTGAAGGAGTTGTAATAGTGAATTGTTCTTTTACTGTCCACTGTCTCTGAAACTTATTTCTAGTTGGGAGGCAGAGTATTTTCCTGCTTAAATCTATTAGCTATACATAATTCTTGTAGTTCAGTTTGTCAGAAAACAGAATTTACATATAAATGACTTACTGAAATGTTCATGCTGAAGTCTTCACCAGCTCTAGGAGAGGAGTTTTTTGAGGTAGGGGTTCACTAAAGGCTCTTTAACAAGTGGCAGAAAATTAGGGCACAGACCACAAAGATATGAACAAGTGTCTATCACTTCACGCAAAGACGTGAAGTGATAGACACTTGAATAAAGGTCTTGTTGATTATCAACAAACAGATACTATTTTGATGATGTAAGAAGAAAGCTAGAAGAATACTTTAGACATATACTTGATGTGTAAAATGGCCATGGTGAAAATTACTCAAAAACAATTGGAGGATGTGGAATCTTGATAGAGACAAAAGATTATGCTAAACACACAGTTCCCTACAGAGAAGAAGGCCATCCAACACATGTTTCTTACTTGAAAACAACTCTGTAATGGGTCTGTAGACTGGAGAGGAAATGGAGATAGAAAGGACAGCCAGTTTACATAGATATGGAAGCTCAAGTAGAAAAGGCAGGTAGAGGATAGAGTATTTGGATCATTTGCTGAAAGTGGGAATGAAAAGGAAGGAGTTATTCTGACTAACACATTGAATGCATAATCGAAAGGCAAAAAGTAGAAGATTAGATGTAAAGAAGAGAAGCACAGGAAAGAGTTAATAAAAGCATGTGAAAGTTGAGGGACCATGAAGGTAGGGCAGGCCCATCTAGCTTCAGGTGGGAGGTATGCTTCACTGTACCTGGAAGGATGTAATTTAAAGGGAGAAGCCAGGCTGGCCTGAGTGAAGGATGAAATTGGCAAGGAAGACTTCAATAAGACTTCAAAGAAAGACTTTTCATGGCAACTGTACAAAAAGTAGGATAAAAAGGTGGAAGACAGAGGATTTTTTGTGTCTTCTTCACACAGTGTAGAAGATTAAGGCATGTTTGAGTCAAACATGTGAGGAAAGTAATGTGAGTGAGAAGTTAAGGAAAGGCAGGGAGAGTAACGGGACAGCAGGGAGAATGGACTGGGTCATTGTTTGATGGTGGGATTGTAACAAGTCACACAGTCACTGTGACAGAGTGAAGGAGGAATAAAGTTAATATTAATAGCCTTCCCTTCCAGCGTGCTTGTTTCTCTAATGGCTTTACTTTATGACACTGCTGATAGCCTTCTGACTTCCCCCAAAGTCACAGCCAAAAATATGAGCAGTCCGTAGGCTGTTCTCCTGTTATGCATACAATGCAGAGTGTGTTCCAGTGTTGTGTCCAAGACTAATGTTAAAGGAAGGCTCTGCTTTTTATTTTCAAGGACTCAAGCTTTCAAGGCTTTGGACTGAGTGCCAAAAACAATTCATCAGGAACGCTTTACAACTCAGCAATACAAAACCTGTTAGGACACAGATCACCCACAAGACAGAGTTTGGGGAGGAAATATGTAAAGCACTGGTTGACCTCAGCATGATTAATGGTTTTTAACACATTGAACTCTGTTGCTTATGATGTGAATTTTTACACTGGCTCACCCATGGTTGTTTATTTTTATTTTTTGAGGGAGGGGGAACCTCCATTAATTTGTGAGACTTCCATTCATATAGAAGTTAATGACAGTTCATGTATAACAGCAAAATATTTATTTGAGACACAAATGTCCCAGCAGATTCTACTATTCCTCAGCAGTTTCCATCCCTCAGAAGCAGCCCGTAACAATTACAGCCCTTTACAGAGTTTGTGTCAATCATGTCTGTCCCAAAAGGATCATTTACTGGATGAAGGCAATGAACAAGATCTCTTCCTATAACTAGGAAGCCACTCAGTCCCAATCTCCTTGGATTAAGCTACTTAAAGAAAAGATGAAATCATTTTGATCTTCTGGCATAGCTCAGGCCTGTTGATGGTCAGTAGGCCTGATTAGGCCATTGTGATTCATAAAGCCCAAAGGCCTAATAAAGAAAAAAAAAAAAAAAAAAAAGTGATTAATGTTGCATTTGATGACCTACATTTGAATGACACCAAGAGTACCTGTACATGTCTAGGTGCCTGTAGTGATGGGCTCCATTACAGCCAGAAGCTTGGCCCTGTCAACATCTCTGTTCACAAGGCCTGTAAGAGGTCCCCAAAGAGCAGCAAGTCCCTTACGATGAAGAGACTTGCCATTTTGCTTAATCTCACCATTCCTTGTACTCAGTGCTGCTGCGTGATATCTACTTGTTATCCATGAACCACATACGCAGTCACCTGGAGGGGAGATTTCTGCACCAGGACAAAAAATTAGGGCTTGATCCTCCTTCAAGTCACTTTAACATCATAACAGCGAAAACCATGAGCAGATGAAAAATTACTGTGTGAGAAATGCTCTGGTACTAGCTGAAAAGGAGGAGGGCAGCACCTGCTTCATATGTATGTACCTTTAACCTAGAGCTACAGCTTTCATGTGGTTGACCCCTTGTATAAGTAAAAAATCCAGACCTGCTATCCATTTATCTCCCAACAAGCCAGTCTCCAGATTTCACCCTTGCTCTGACTAATGTTACTGGTTAATCCCAAACTAAGATTATAAGAGTGAACGTGTTACACAAGGTTAATACCAGCTAGTTCAAGTCTTCTAGCAGTTGGTATCTTTGTAAATTAACTTAATGAAGAAGGAAAAATTTGACTCCCCTTCAAATTTTTTTTTTTGCTTGTTAGACCCGAACACTTTACCTCTCCATATATGTATTAATGTTTTTCATTATTGCTTAACTGCATGTTCAAAAGTTACGTGCTTAAGCTCCTTAGAAAAAAAGATGTTTTTAGGAACACTGCATAAGATTTTGGAGGGTGTATTACTTGCTCCTTTGTTGGGGAAATCAAGCAATTGGAACTTTACAGAAAAGCACTTACAGGAGTATCCATTTGCAATTTTGAAATGGTAATTTAGAGTCAAGCCATTATGATACACTGTTGAAATATACTGGAAGTTCATACTGAAAAAATTAATGGTACTATTTCAAGTGGTTAATACTACTGTCATCATTGTAACCTTTCATACTTATTTACTACAGAAATCATCATAACCATGTGATCTAGATTTTAGATATCAGGCATAATCTGGGAGGAAATGATACTATGCAGAAATATTTATATGCTCTTAGTTGGCTAATGCTAAAGAATAATATTGTGTCACATCAGACCTACAGCAAATTGTTTTCCCTAGCAGCAAGACGAAGCATGCAAGAGTCCTGAGTTTTAGCCTTTCTTTCTGAAGGATTTTATGGACAGCATGTTCAAGTGCAAGCATCAGGTTAATATATAAAGAAAACATGGACCATGCCTATGGACACAAGGCGTGAGAAAAGAACGTTTCTGCAAGCATAGAAGTTAATGGAGGTGCTGAAATAAAAGTCACATTTCAGATGAGGTGATGATATCACATCAGATGAGATGATATCACCCTGTTATATCGATATGCAACATGAAGGTTCTGGGAGGGTAGAGAAGAGGAAGAGAGCATAGTGCAGGGGCGAGGCCTTCAGTCTCATTTCAGGACAGATTGCAGTTTGTTAAACTAAGTCACTGCTCTGTTGAGCTCCGACATCAATCAACTATCTAGATTCATCTCTTAATGGTTCTGGAAATGAAAATTTCAGCTGGTTGGATATATTCTGATTATGCATTTATTGTTAGAGAACAACAGAATAGAATGGAAAACAAATGAGATTATCTAAAGAATAAGGGTACTTTGAGTATTGTAATAAAAACAAAACAAAGCAAACCAAGCCTTTTCCCCCTGTTTAACTATTTTCCAAACGAAAGTTTGTGTGTGTGTGCCTTTTGATTCCAGTGCAAAGTTGGTTTGCTCTGAAACTGTAGTTGAGTTGTGAGGGAAAAAGTGCATATATTTAGCAGGTCAAACAGCAAGTATTTCGAAATGAACAATTCAGTTTGCCAGCACTATTATTTATTTGCTAACCTTTTTTTCATCACTTTCACTTTTCATTCTATTTTGGACTGGCCAGCTATTTTGTTGTCTGTAAAGAGTGCTTTTAGAAGATCAATGAATATTTAGAGAGATTTTCTTCTATTTGTGCTTATAGCTCTTGATATTGTACATAGTTGCTGATTTCTAAAGTAGAGTAAATGAGGAATCTTTTTTATTTGATTTACCTGCTGTGAAATGGGATAGACATGCAATGAGTGTTTTAAGTGAATGGTTATTTTGAATTCCAGAATAACATTTTTTTTCCTGTTCCACTGATGAGAATATGTAAAACCATAGCTTGGTTTCTGGTGTTCATTTGTAAATGGAGGGTGGATACAGCAGCATAATAAAGATAGCATATATTTGATTTAACATAATGCTATGGTGACACTTGATACAAATCCTGCCTACTTCTTATTGAAACATGGCACTGATGCAAGAATAAAAGCTTTCCCCCTGCCCAGAGTTTCATAGTCTGAATTTACCCAGTTCAGGGCGCAGTACTGCTGAGCCCTCACAAAAGGGGTAGGTTGCTTGCTGTTGACATGTACATGTGTTTCTTGCAGGAGTATCCCCCACCATGAAAACTTGTGGAGGTAGAATTCAGCTCTAGTTCTGTAGCTGTAATTTCTCCAAAATACTGGGCTTTCTTTCCTTGTAAGTCTCCCATCTTGAGGTTTATCATTTTCGCTATTAATTCAAAATGAAGCTTTGGCTCACTATGTCTACTTTTAGGACAGTGGAGGAAAAAGGAAAATAAAAGAAACCTCAAATGGAAGATTCATTTCCATTTTTGTATTATATAAGGTGATATGTGGCATATAAAAGCCTGTATTGGTAGCTTGGGATCACATGCTTGTGTTTCTGCTCTCTCTCATCTGGAATGAACTTGGACTATCTGTGTTATGGTTTGGACTGGAGATGGTTTTTCCCCTTCTGTTAAACTGGTGACTACAGGATGTGGCAATTCTGATTATACTGAAAATTGCTGTAATTGTTATCAGGCAATAAACATTCAATATATGTTTTCTTTAAGATTTAGAGCTTAGTGGATGTTTTCAAGTATTTGAGAATAATAACTGGAAGAGAAATGGTAAGGATACAAATTGAATTTGGACTTTGAATACTGAGAAAGTTGGCCTGCTTTATTCTGTTAAGAAACCAAGGATTACTGTAACACTGCAATGCAAGACATGTTCTCAGCTACGAATGAATATGAATGTCTTTTTTGTATAAAAACACATTGTAAGTAGTGCAGGAATGCATACCTGTCATAAGCATAACTGCTGTACAGAAAACAGAACAGGAATGTGAATTAAATGTACTTACAAAGGACATAATTTTCCTTTTTGGTTCTCTCATAGCCTATATATGGGCAACTTCTATCAAACAAACCTGCAATAAAAACTACGTATTGTGTGTTCACCTTTAAAGAAACCAAAAGATAATGCTTGTATAATTTAGGTGAGAGCTCTTATTTATTACTCTGAAATTATAGTACTTTTTAAAGTACTCCATATGTGTAGATGGGAGTGAAGATTCTTAAGTTGTTAACATTTGATCTCCTGTTATAATTAATCAGATCCAGAATGTAGCTTAAATAATGTGTTTATATAGTGTTGTCTAAGAGTTTTACTTACAGTCCTTCTTTGAAACTGTCTGTATTCAATGGGACTAAATATAGGTGCACTCTTTTTCCTTTTGATAAAACACATTTCCACCGGATATTCCTCTTACTTTATTTTAAGAATTGATGATTTTAGAAAAGGTAAAGCTAATTCAGAAATCCTGTAAGTATTTTATCGGTCTAGTAATGCCCATAACTCATTCACTTGAAACATTGCAGGATGGGAATTAGGTTCTTGGATTAAAAAGCTCCCTTTTAAAATAAACAGGAGGAAACATAGGGGAGAGACAGAAAAGTGTAACTTGTTTAACATTTAACAAGCCTCTTGATCCGTTTTCTGGACCAGTTACTATGCTTTTGAAGATAAAAGCAATTACATTAGATATGGGAGTGGTTTTTGTGCGCTGAGGGTTGAGAGAAATTGGTTCTTTACAGAAGCAGGAATGTGAATACTTGGCTCTGTCTCTGTGGTGATTTTTTGACCATTTTTTCTGAGTCCATCTGGGATAAATCCAGACCTCACTGAAATCAGTGAGACTTTGCTCATTGCCTTCAGCAGGGCCAGGATTTTATTTGTGAATTCTCTACTTTTCAGTCACTGGCCAGCTCCAATGAAGCTACATTTAAGCTTTTCTTTTTTACTACTGCAAGTTGCCTCATCCTGGACCTAGACAGCAAAATGACTCCCAAGAAATTTTCTTCCTGGAAAGTACATCGTTGATGATCTTAGCATGGACTCTTGTTAGCTGGAGCACACCAATATTTTGATGAAAGACTAGGGACCCAATAATAAAGCCTGAACGTTTGCTAGGCTGTGGGTTGTGTTAGGCTGTGCCGGGTCAAAGAGCTGTCTTGTAAATGTGGGCCAACCAGTGAAAAGCTTCCGCGTGGGATCTGAATGTTGGCCAGGTCCCGTGGGATCTCTGTCAATGCTGTAACATAGCTAGCAGTGACATTAGATGGTGCAGGGGAGGATGTTTAAAATCTGCAGGTCTTGGACAGTGGGGGTTTTGCTTTATACTGCCTCTGTGGAGAGAAAGAGACATTCAGTCAATGCAAATTCATTCAACTGGGTCCTCTGATCTGTGCTTGTCTCCAAAATGCTTTGTAGGAAACAACACACAGAAGCTAACTCAGAGACTTAGGAACTTAAGGAATGTTTTTTGAAGTCTCAGGTGTTTAGGCCTAGCCCTACTGCAGGCCAGTGGATTTTGAAGTCCTTGATACATCATTTGTATCTGAAAAAATGGGCCTGGTCTCCAAAATCATTTATCTACTGATAAGCAGAGGCAGAGAGGAGTTTAAGTGTTCCTGTGCATTGTCTATGCCTGACCTCTGGCCTCTGCTTTTAGGAGACAAGTTTTCAAATTCAAGGTAAGTGCCAGGAGTCATCTCAAATAACGAATAAGGAGGATCAAGTACCAAAGATTGGGTTTGCAGAAGGTGAATGAGAGTTGAGTCTTTCCATTTGGCTGTTTGGTCCCTGCTGAGACCTGGATGTGGGATACCTATTTTGAAGGCCTCTAATGAAATTACACAGTTACACACAGGAGGATTGTGCTGTAGGTACTTTATGAGGCCAAGGTGACCAGAGCAGTTGGGTCAGGATGTGTCCTGCCCATGCAGCACTCTCGCCTGTACGCTGTCCTGGTTCAGTTGGGGACTGAACCCTCTATTCACTGCTAGGCTGCCATCTTTTCAGGTCTGACCTGGACCTTGTGGATCACTCTCTCTTCATTCTGAATTGTTTTGAGGAAAAAAAAAAAAAAGAAAACTGAATTTGAATGAAACTGAATGAAAACTGTATTCTGTAAATCCTTCTGCTATGATGTATCTTCAGTGGAAGAGTAAGCTGTCTTCCAAGATAACTCAAATACTATCACTCATCACAAAGGTTACCTTCAAATTTCAAGTTACCCTCCTAATACAGTTACAGATCTGTTGCAAAGTCATCCAGCAGTTGGATGTCAATGTCTTCCAGTTTCTACTAATCACAGTATGTTCTTTGCTATTGGGAGGTTATGTAAAATTGTGATTGGTTGTGATCTCATTTTGTTATCTTGTATAGTTACTGGAGAGCATAAAGAAATGGGTGGGCGTATGCAGTCTTTCTGATAATATGAAAGTATCGATAAAGGCAATTTAAGTTGCAGTGAGTACTCAAGGAGGTAAAATACGTAATTTGCCCCTGCCAGCTTTCAATATTGGTAATGTGCTTTGGATTTAAAATATTCAAACAGTTACAATAACTGAAACTATTACAGTCCTCTCTCTGTGTTGTCAGTTTGCTGCTCTGCCAATCAAGTTTTGAATCTGATGCAATAAATAGAAACTTTTATTTTTACTTTCCTTAGGCTCTATGCAGCTTACCAGCCTGCTGTGTGTTAGCCACAAAATGAACTCGGTGGCAGGTCAAAAAGAAAGCTAACAACTTTGCAGCTAGGATGCCTCTCTTCCAACTATTTAGGCTATTCCCTTCTCTTTCCAGCATGGCACTGGAGTTCCCAGGTGCTTATGACTCCTGTAATGTTTTCCTCCTCTGTTAGGCCTCCGGGCTTCTTGGTTCCTCTGTTTCTTTGCCTACACGAAGCAGCTAGAGGCAGGTCTGCGAGGGAAGGCAAAGGGCTGCTTGAGAGTGGACAGTGTGTTTCAGATAAAGGAATGAAGGGGGTGAGGTAGCTCAATATATTACTCCAGGAAGGGTTTGCTGGAGCCAGGAAAATACAGCTTGTCCAGACTGGCTCTGCTTTCCTTTCACCCCCTCCTGTGAGTAATGTGAGTTGTTTATTTCTTCATCCCTGCCCTTGCAGAGAACAACTAGACGTTCATTTCTTTTCCCACCTCCTCCTCTCCTAGGCCCCTCTTTGTTCCTTGAAGAAATGGGGAGGAGCACGGGAAGGGAAAATACTGCAAGGAAAAACACTTTTTCTTCCTCTGCTTGCTGGTTCATGAGCCTGGGGGGGAGGAGGATAGAGGCAGAATCAGATGAAGAAGAGCAAAGACACTGAGGGATTTGGAGTAATATCTCCCTGTCAATGGCATGGAGCCTGCCCCAAACCTCTTCTTCCACACCCAGCATGGTGAGAGCCTTTTGCTGCTCTACTGCCTCTTGCTGCTGTCCATACATTTCCATACAGCACCCTATTGGAGATTTCTGTTCGGGCAGGTTTTAAGATAAATTTGAGCCTTATCTTCCCGCTCCTCTAATAGTTCTCACTACCAATTTCATTACCCTGTTTTTAAAATTCTAAGTAATTACTGAAATAGATGTTTATTTGATAATTTTCAGTTTAAAGAAGAGTTTGAAAATAAATTAATTTAATTAAATTGGAAGACACTATGTAATTTCTTCAGACATTCCAAGTTTCCTCTTAATATTTAACGGTATTTGTACTATTTACTTTGTATCTCTTTTCTTGAAAATGTTTATTTTGGGTGGTCAAAACAAAATTTTACGTCTCTCATCAGCTGTAAGATGAATGCATACAGTTGGAACAAGTTCCATTGAAGCTCTCATGCAGAATAAACAAAGTCCTGACCGAAGGCTTGACTCATGATAGATCTTTAATGACTATTGTCATGAAAAAGTAGTTAACATGTTCTCCACCAGAAAAAAAAAAAAAAAAGAAAAGAAAAAGGGTGTAGCTTTGCTGCGGAGTCAGCAACACATCAAGTTGGGGGCAACCAAGGGAGAGATTCAAAGGGCAAGGCAGATACGGCTGATGGGCATTGGAGTGAGCATTAGCAGCTGTGTGTTCATTAACGAGGGCAATGCAAGTGTGCTGGGGAGGCCAAGTATGTCACGGGGAATTTCTGGTGTTACAGGGTCAGGCTCTTCAGATGGATCAGCCTGTAAAAATAGGTTGGGTGCTGTAACCGTGGAGTCACCACTTACGTTTTTGTAGGCTGTATCACACTACCCTGTGGTAAAGCAATTTTGTCTCAAATATTCCTGGACTCTGTGGGAATCCAACATGGGGATTATTTTGGGAAGGGAGATTTGGTATTTCTGCAGATGGAGCTAGAGAGCAGGGAGATGCCTGTGAAATCACAGCACATCCTTAAACAAAGCAGATCTGTTTCCACTGCCTTTCCTACTGGTGTGACAGTTAGCGTAACACTTGGCAGTCAACAAACGCTGCATGCTGCTCTTGTCATCATGCGGTGGGGCAGGAAAACTGCTGACATGGAAAAGTGCAGACAAAATCAAGCAAAATGATTCATGGCTTGGAAGGCTGCTGTGTCCTGGGGAAAAATTAATCAGAACTGGCCCAGAAACCTCAGGGATAGTAATATACATGTGTATTATAGTTACTGGGTGATAGAAAAATATCTCTGCATGGGCTGGGCCACATTCACAGATGCTAGTTTAGGAGGTACATTATTATTTTTTTTGCAGTTAGGAAAAGTCTCTCTTGTAAAAGTCTAATCTCTCTGTGAGCGAGGGTCGAGGAAACCTGCCTTGTATAGCTTACAGACCTACAAAGTTCATAAATAGTCCTAAGGACTGGGTGGAAAGTCACAGAAAAATTGCACTTTCAGATCATTGCTTAGTGAAGAAAAGATGCCATGAGAGCTGTGGGACAAGCTTATCAACAGGAAATAAAACACTTTGGTTCTTGAAGAGTTCAAGGATCTGAGAGTGGTTCAAACTGTGATCTCATTCTCTGTGGCAGTGAGAGATTAACATTCTCATTTTCATTTTAGTGCTATATGATAATCTGTACATTTTGGTAAGGATGCATTTGTCTTTCTGTAGCCTTACCTATATTTGAGATGTAGGACTAGAGGAAGCAGTAACTGGAATAGTCTCAAAGATTTACAGTTAGTTAAAAAGAGAAAACATCTTTGAAACTAGTGGGGAGATATACACAGGTGATCTAAGAGCAGGGAATATTTCAGACTAAATTTATAAGGGAAGGCACTTAGTAAAATTGTTCTTTTATTTTGATCAGAGAAAAATTTTCAAAATAATAAATTCCAAACCTTCAGGCCAATTTTAACAAAACGCCATTACTTTCTTAGAATTACAGAATCACAGAATTTCTAGGTTGGAAGAGACCTCAAGATCATCGAGTCCAACCTCTGACCTAACGCTAACAGCCCTCCACTAAACCATATCCCTAAGCTCTACATCTAAACGTCTTTTGAAGACTTCCAGGGATGGTGACTCCACCACTTCCCTGGGCAGCCTGTTCCAATGCCTCACAACCCTTTCAGTAAAGAAGTTCTTCCTAACATCTAACCTAAAACTCCCCTGGCTCAACTTAAGCCCATTCCCCCTCGTCCTGTCACCAGGCACGTGGGAGAACAGGCCAACCCCCACCTCGCTACAGCCTCCCTTGAGGTACCTATAGAGAGCAATAAGGTTGCCCCTGAGCCTCCTCTTCTCCAGGCTGAACAATCCCAGCTCCCTCAGCCGCTCCTCGTAGGACTTGTTCTCCAGGCCCCTCACCAGCTTCGTCGCCCTTCTCTGCACCCGCTCAAGCACCTCGATGTCCTTCTTGTAGCGAGGGGCCCAAAACTGAACACAGTACTCGAGGTGCGGCCTCACCAGAGCTGAGTACAGGGGGACGATCACCTCCCTAGCCCTGCTGGTCACACTGTTCCTGATACAAGCCAGGATGCTGTTGGCCTTCTTGGCCACCTGAGCACACTGCTGGCTCATTTTCAGCCGACTATCCACCATCACTCCCAGGTCCTTCTCTGCCTGGCAGCTCTCCAACCATTCCTCTCCCAGCCTGTAGCTCTGCTTGGGGTTATTGCGCCCCAGGTGCAGGACCCGGCACTTGGCCTTGTTGAACTTCATGCAGTTGACCTCAGCCCATCGGTGCAGCCTATCCAGATCCTCCTGCAGAGCTTTCCTACCCTCGAGCAGATTGACACATGCACCTAACTTGGTGTCATCTGCAAACTTACTGAGGGTGCACTCGATGCCCTCGTCCAGATCATTGATGAAGATATTAAAGAGGACCGGCCCCAGCACTGAGCCCTGGGGGACGCCACTAGTGACTGGCCTCCAACTGGACTTGACTCCATTCACCACGACTCTTTGGGCCCGGCTATCCAGCCAGTTTCTAACCCAACGAAGCGTGCGCCAGTCCAAGCCAAGAGCAGCCAGTTTCTTGAGGAGAATGCTGTGGGAGACGGTGTCAAAAGCCTTGCTGAAGTCAAGGTAGACCACGTCCACAGCCTTTCCCTCGTCCACCCAGCACGTCACTTTGTCATAGAAAATTATTAGGTTCCTGTTTATTGTGAAAAAATATAGCTAAGAAAGTCGTGAGTACCCCTACGGAAGGAAAAGTTTCAATATAGACCATAAGCCAGTAAGCCTGCATATCCTGGCCAGCCAAGTGGTACACACAGTGCTCAGAAACAGGCAGGGTGTGTGCTGCCTCTTGCATGACCTGAAGCTGATGGATGTAGGAGGAATGGGGGGTGGTGTGGATTGCAGGGAGGAGAATTTATCAAAGGAATATGGAAAGGGGGTTTGGGTTGTTGCACTATGGAGAGGGGAATGATGCAAGCCACAAATCTGTAGGAAACTGGGCTTTATTAGTTCCACTGCTTTTGGAACAACTTGTTTAAACTTCCCTTGTAGGTAATTAACTTTCTAATGGCACTGTGAGATAGGCCACCTGCAGAACCCTTGGGCAGGGGGATTCACAAGCATTTACGGTTCAAAATAGGGCCTCATGGAAAACTAGGCAAAAGTGTGTTAGAATAATATTTACATTCAGTAGCATTAAGTACATCTGTTTGTTATTAGTGGGAGGCTGAACTGGCTAAAAATCTTTCACAAGAGAGTGACCCAGCAGCAGAAGGCCAGGTACCTCTGACAGCTTTTCTACAGCTACCAATAGGGCTATTTTCAAAAGCTTGACAAGAGTTCCCTCGCAATGTCAATTTGAATACAAAGGAGGTCAAATTTTGATTACTGAAATATGCAGATATTTCTGTTCTGTCCCTTTAGGTCCCTGGTTTTGTACTTAGTTCTTTGCTACACCTATGTTTACAGGGGTGTGTAGTTTTCATACAAACTATGGGAGTGCAGCTCTGGTTGAAATCAGTGCAAGCTAAAGATGGTCAGTGTGTCTGAAAAATCAAGGGAGATGGGTCACAGTCTTAACCCTACTAAATTTAAACAATAGTTTTAAGCTTCTCTAGAGTATTATTTAATGGAAAAAATATTATTTTATCTTAATTAGTCGAAGTGGGATGCAGTACAAGATGTTTTAATGCATATAATTCAGTTTAGTACTCCTGAACATAACTTTGATGTCTGAAGCTTGTACACATAATTGCTAACAAGGATTACTGATTTTAGTGTAATTGTGATGATGCAAACTACCTGAAAACAATGCTTATCTTCAGCTGGAAATTCTGTCATAACTGAGAACAGCCTCTCAATCTTCTAATCATACATCTTAGATGTATGTTATGTTTATGTGTGTATGTACAAAACAGTATTAGAGAGACGGGCTATTATTGTTTAGAGGTTAGGAACTCTGTTGTAGTGGTATTGAGGCTTTTGTGTTGAATTTCCTACTTAATTATGGATTTGTTTGATGTAAAATTTAGTAACCACCTCTTCTTTTGTAATTTTTATAATATGTACTTCTTTCTCTTTTCTCTTGATTTGTAAAAGCTTGAAGGACAGGAAGAAAAAACACTCTGAGTGTGTATGTTTATATGTGACACACAGCACATAAAACAATGGAGCCCCCCACATTTGCTAGCTGACTCTTTCAAATCTTTTGTATCCACAAGTTGCAGAGAAGTTTCTAACTGAAAACTCTTATTGCAGACTTCTTTTAGTCACAGATTATTGTGATCTTTTCTCTCAATTCTTAAAAATCTCTCCATCCAGCCACTTTGCAGGTTTCCTTTCCCTTTAGGTCAACACTCACTGTCAGGAAACAGCCTTATTCAGTAGTCCAGTGTCTGCTGTCACAGATCACTGAATGTTGTGTATTTCCTGGCCAGTTTGCATCTTCAGTGTCTGCCATACATAAGTATGCCCAGAAATTATGACATTACATTACTCCTTACCTAACATTACCTTACTCCTTAGCTTACATTACTACTTACCTCAAATCATAAAAGTAGATATTTATTATTTATGTAGAATTCTGCACTCTAAAACTCTCCCAGGAAATCATTCCTGAAGAGAGGAAAAAGCAAAAGCCATTTTGATTTGACCAAATATGGAAGAAATCTATCTCAGTTATGCTCAAACTGAAATGAGCATTGGGAAGTAAAACATCTCCAAAGAGAATTAACACAATAGCAACAGATGTAAAGAGCTGTGTGTCTGGAGCTTAGCAGCAGAAGTAACCACCTTATCAAGAGACTCAGAGTGTTGTTTTGTGGTTTAGAAAAGCAAGTAGGTATGACCAAAATTACTGTCCTTTGGGAAGACGGAGTCAAAGGGCACATGCTTGAGAGCCACAAATATGAGCTATTCAGAAAACAAACAAAGACCTCTAAACTAAAATGTGCAGGTGACTGAAAAGGTCACCCGGTGAAAAGCACAAAGAATGAAGCAAAGCAAGGTGATGAGGTGTGTTCGAAACAGTGGCCTCATCTCCTGTGCAAGAGCACCAGATGAGGAGTGGTGTGGGTCAGTAGATCCGACACTGAGGTTGGGATCCTCCAAGCTCCTCCGGTGTGCACGGAGCACTGGGACACAGCTGCTCATTTAATGGCCAGTAATGTGGGTGGGTAATGTGTTCAAAATGTGTAGGTTTCTTGAGCTGTGCTATTTAAACAGTGCAGAATGGCAAGACTTTGAAACAAATCTTAACATTTTATAAGCTCTGTAGCTGCTTGAGAAGAGGAAGAAAATATTCATTCAAAAAGGGGAGACCACCTACTTAAAATGTAACCCTGCGAGTAAGACAAGCATTTCTTAAATAAACTCAGTGTGCAAGCGGTGAGTCACCCTTTTGCTTCTATAAATTTTTGTGTGGTGTGTTTCTATTGAAAGTCATTTGGTTTCAGAAAGGTGTGGACTTGATTCTCTCCTTTGTTGTGCTAACTCATATTCATACAAAGCAGGTAGATTACTCATTCAAGGGCTTACTCCCCCTCTGACCCTGCCAGCTGAAAGCTGATGCTGTGCTCTCCGATACCAGCTCCATGCCATGCTGCCACTTGTTTCCTATTAACCCTTTTCATGCTCAGTAAATCTGAAGGCTCTGCTGAAATCACACACCCTTTTTCAAATCACATTTTGTATCAGTAACATAAATTCAGCTACACTCAGATCTATCAGATCTGCACTAGTAGTATGCTCACTTTAAGTGTGCTGTTTCTTTCTTTTTTCTTTTCTTTTCTTTTCTTTTCTTTTCTTTTCTTTTCTTTTCTTTTCTTTTCTTTTCTTTTCTTTTCTTTTCTTTTCTTTTCTTTTCTTTTCTTTTCTTTTCTTTTCTTTTCTTTTCTTTTCTTTTCTTTTCTTTTCTTTTCTTTTCTTTTCTTTTCTTTTCTTTTCTTTTCTTTTCTTTTCTTTTCTTTTCTTTTCATTTATTCCCCATCAATGGGTTACAACTGTTTTGATGAGTCTCATTTTGTCCTGTGTGGTCACTTATCTGTTGCGGCCCACTTAGTGGCTTCCACATGTTGCTAAAATGTGTTTGGAAGAGGGGATTAAGTTACTATTTCTAGCTGTGAGTTTGTTTGGTCACTTGGACACGTTCACTGGGATGTGAGATCCGAGAGCCCATGTAGAGCCTTCCAGTATGAGATTTTCTATTTTCTTTCCTCACTGTGGGGGACCTCACACATGCTTCCCCTGTAAGTCCTGCTGCATGTAGTGTCAGAAGTGAAATCTGTTCAATCCAGCTTCTGGTTTCCACTGCTTTTGGCATATTTTTTGTGGTGCCTTCCGCCAGAGGTAGGAGAGGAAAAAAGAATTGTGAAAGGTCTCTCAAAACACTCAGAGTCTATTGCAGAAAATCTTTCTTGAATAATTCTTGACAAAAAATTAAGTGAATCCTTGCTTTTGTTTGAGTTAAAATTGGGAAATCAGGAATTCAAAAAGGATGTTTAGTGACCAAAAAAAGCACCACTGTTCCCAGATATATATATATTTATCCTTGATGTTCCCTGTTAAAATTGTTTCCTACTAATTTCAATGCTTCTTTGAGAATGTAAGGGTTGTAAGCATTGACTGGGTCACATTTTAGTCAACCATATTTAAACATATTTCCTTGTGAGTGTTATGACTCATCTAGATTTCACTCTTTACTGTCTTTTTGCTGATGCCTTCGTATGAGAGGTTTTTGTACTTGAGGATGTTTGAGGAAGATGTTTTTTCATGTGATTTCTCTTGTGATTCTTAGCAGTTAAATGTTTATTAAAAATAAACAACATGCAGTGACATTGTTTTTATACAAACAGGGATATTTACACAGTTCTGCATAACAGTCTTTGGCCATAGCTTGGGAGTGAAGAGTTAAGACAGAGGCAGAGATGAAAAACCTATTTAATTTCAAGCCAAGTAAATAAACCTAAACAGCACAAGAGACAGGATACGACTCTTTGGGCTCTGCTCTCAGTGGTGTTTTGCATATATTATGTATGACACCTCAATCATCACCAGCGTGGCCACATGTTGCAGTAGGAGAATCACCTTCATGGACATGTGTGAGCATTGTGCATAGTGCGATGCTGTGCAGGTTTCAGCTTTCTAGCCTCTTTCAAATAGGCTGCTCTCCTGGGTTTTCTACAGTTGTGTTCTTCCAGCACACTTGGAAGATACATTAATTTCCTTTGCATAGTATTGAACAAGGCATAACTCAACAGTTTCCCAAGGCCTCTAGTAATGGAATTATGAAATAAAAAACCCAAGAGGAACTACTGTTTTCTTTAAAATGTTTGGAAATGTTTGCTGATTTGGAAATGAATGGGTGCTGATGCAATGGAAACCAGAGAATTCAGTCTCTGCTTGAATAGTAAAGTATCTAATTATTTACAGTAGTATTTTATCTGAAGACCTGAATATGAATTGATGGAATATGCAGTAGCTTCCTGAAAGCACCAGGCACCCAACTAACTGAACAAGCATGTTATGAATTTGAATGTAACTTTCACATCTAGGGCTGTGTATGTACAGGCAATTACTTGTGTGAATGTGCAGAGGAAAACAGAATGTAATGTCTGCTAGGCAGCCAATAAACTTGAATTATATCTTTCTGTTTCCCTCAGCCAGGAAGTCACCCAGCTATTTTTAAATCTGTATCCATGAAAGTAGTCAGACATAAGGCTCTTTCTTGAGGAAAAAAAGTTCAGGAAAAGATTTAAAATATCCTGAAATTCCCTACCCCTGTTTATCTGTTGCTGCCTCTCTCTTTCTCTCAGAGGGCTTACAGGTTGCATTTTTTTTCCAGCCTGAAAGCAAGAGTTCAGGAGTTTTTTTTTTTCCAGAAATGTACATTTTAAAGGGGTCTGTAATATCAAGTAGGAAATCGGCGAGTCTTTCACACAAGTGATTCTACCTTTGGCACCTGGTGCATCTCTTGGCAAGTTCCTGGGATACTTCCTAATAGCTCGAAACTAGAGGATAGCGATGACAGTCAGATGACAGTGGTTTTTCAGTGGAGTGGTCATTACTCTCTGGGGTAGTAATCCATGAGACAACATGGGAGTATGAACTGTTCTCAGCTGAGTTTTGCAAATGGAAAAAAATAAAATGAAAATGTAAAATTTGATCTTTTAAGAGGTTTCATAGGGGTGAAATCCACTTCTGTCTTTTTTTGTTTTGTTTTGTTTTGTTTTGTTTTTTCCTTGTTTATCTCTGGAAGAGAAAGCTTAGCAGGTTAGTAAAATATCCAAGTTTAATTTGGGAGGTCTATTTTTATTTATTTATTTATTTATTTTTAACATCTGGCTCCAGAACAGAGAAAACACAACACTTTGGGCAAGGTACTCAAAACCAATCATATAGTTGTAAAGCGCACACACACACAAAGAATTCCTTTATTCTTCACTGCTTTGAATGTACATTTTAAGGTAGCTTCTTTAGCTTGTGCAGCCCATAGCACAAATGAGAGTATCTTTCTCCAGGAATTAAAATTAGAGGAGACAATTTTTAAATGAAAATAATTTTCTATGGAATTTGATATGCTGTTAATGTATGCATACACTAAATACACTAAATCAAGACAGACTTAGGAATTTTCTGGTGAAAAACAGTATATCAAAAAATTCTGGCTTGTGGAAACAGAAGCTATCTGTGAGAAAAACATGGCATAGCTAAATTTCCTAATGCAAACTTTTTTAAAGAAGAGTTTAAAGAAGGGTTTATTGAAATATCTTTCTGACTTTTCTGAAAGATAACGAATTCCCCCTTTTCAGAAAACTTTTTATTATGAAATTTTAATGTGCACTGCTTGGTACAAAATTTGTTGATCTGAATTTTTGTTCGAGTTAGAGATGGAAAAGAATTCAAAATGTTGAAAAAATTTTATGGAGTAACAAAACAGATTCAATACAATGTTCCAAACTCTGAGATCACCCAATGAATAAAAAAGTAAGTTTCATTTTCAAACAGGCTGAGTTATCATGTCAGACTTCTTTGTGTAGATTTGTCAATTCTATTAAATATTTTAAATGGATAACAATGATTTATATTTAAAAAATATATTAAAATTTCATTATTATTATTATTATTATATGTTGTTGAGTTCCTACTAGAGGCATAGAGAATTTGCTTGCTTTCTACTACCTGGTGTTTGTTAACACCAGGAGAAGGATGAGTCATGTATTCATTTTACAGTTTTCTTAAGGATTATTGTTTAGGCATGTGCTTGCTTAAAAATATGTAGTACATGGGTGATCACAATTTAATAGTAATGCATGTTCGTGCTAGAGGTAAAACTCCTTAAACCCAACAAAGGCAAGTCAAAGGAAATGTGCTGTCACACATCTCTGTGTGTTGTAGAGTTTCTGTTTCAGTCTGGATTTGGAACCTCTCATTTGTGGGTAGTTCAGTAACTGAAGGAATTCAGGAGATCTGAAAAGTTCTCAGCATCATGCATCCCTTCCTGGATCTAACTGAAAAATACATGTATGTCTTTGTTAGGGAAACTAAGTAAACAGCTATTTTAATGAAATGCATATTGCTCCTGTGGTTGCTTAGTAAGTGTATTGCCATTGTTGACAAAGGAGAGCTTTCAGTTATTTCAGTTCTTAGTATAGTGTAAATTAAAGAATAAAATAATAATAAAAAAACTTCTTTTGCCTTCCCACATGATGAGCACCAGTGTAGCATTGGAAAATTGGTTGATATTTCTGTTTAAGATATAAAGTAAATAAAACAAAGTCCCTGGGGGGAATACGTCTTGCCGTGTTCTCTCGGAAGACTCCTGATGGGACAGAGCTGCCCTCTGTCCATGCACGGGTGCTGTGATCAAACGCATGTGGGGAGTTAATTCCAGCAGACTTTATAGCCACCCCTGCATAATAACAATAAATAATGAAATAAATACAGAACACTTTGGTTGGTTGGTTCTCAAAGCGCTCCACAGACCACTCACACAGAAGCGCATTGATTTTTCTCACCCCTGGAATACAGCAATCCTGTGTCAAAACATGGCTGCCATTTAACGGCACACAGCAAAACTACACAGTGCTTAGGGCAGAAATTACAACTCACTGTAAAAATGGCAGGGCATTTATAATTATGCAACATATTAGAGTTATGAAATGCAGAATATGTCTGTCTTTTCTGATATATGTCTGTCCTTGATGATTGACTTCAGAGTGTCAAAAGAAAAATGTAGAAAACTGTAGGAAACGGCTATATTATAAATATGTAGTCACTTAGCCAAGGCACTTCTTTTGCTCTTCCGTGAATACCTTTTTTATTTTATTTTTTTTTCTTCTTCTTCTCTCTCTCTTTTTTTTTTTTTAATTTTATTTATTTATTTTTTATTATTTCTTGTACTGAACTGCTTACACTGTCTGTTCATATCTACAGCCTCTTTCATGCCAATAGCTGAGCCTGATGAAGCCAGAGATGTGATCTCAGTGTTGTCAGCCACATTGGTCAATTTTATGCGTCCAGCTGGGTACCAAGAACAGAGGAACAGAGGTACCTGAGACAGAGCATGCCTCTGTGCTGTGATCATGCTTGTGAGTGCACAGCACAACCCTCGTATAGTAATTTTCTATGTTTCACATAGCACTGAACTCTACGGATGTTAAGCTGTCAGCTCTTCCCTAGTGAACTTGGAGCTACCACTTAAAAAGCCTTATTCAGTATTTTGTCTTTGATCCAAATGTATTTGTTTGCATTTGATTGGACTAAATGCAGATGTTTTTGTTTTTACTTGAAAATCTTAGTATCTTTTTTTTTTTTTCCCCCATTTATCTTAGTATTTCTTCTCAGTGAGGCCAGACTAAAAACTCATTAGCTTTTATTTCTCTTTTTAATGTGTGTGTGAATGCATATCTATCACAGTTATTCAGTTTATAGAAAAATGTTTTTCAAAGCTTTCTTGGTAATACTAACAGCTCCTCCTAAGTTCTCTGAAATCCTGCATTAGAAATTTGAATACGAGTACTTTTTGATTTCTAGTGCTGAGTTGCCTCACCACCATTTTCTCCATTGGCTCCTCCTTTATTTATAAGATAAGTATGGAAAAAGTCTAACAAAATTTACCTTGCATTTCTTTTTTAAGAAAGAAAGGAAAGAGTGTCAAAGACTGAGTGGTCTCTTCCCCATCCCCAGCCCTGCTTTTATTTTCCCTGAGCCCTGAAATATCCTTGATAATGAATTCCCTGTCATTGAAGTTTAAGAATACAATTTATACTCTTACCTCAGATAAAGTTGTACTATATTATTTATTTCGATTCATACTTTTTTTTTAATTATTTTTATTTTTAACGGTGAACTCTAATGACACACTGTTAGAGGAACTACTGTGTGTTCAGTAGTGAGGAATGAAGCTCTAAAGGTTTGGAAGTTTGGAAAAATTCAGATGCCTCAAAATGCTTGGATTCCTCTCAAAAATTTTTTCTTAGCTGTATAAATCTACCACCCAGCTGTCATCCTCTGAGGAATTAGCAAAAAAGCATATTTATAAGACAAATTGTTTGGCTGATGGAGAGAAATATGCTAGCAATATTTTTTGATTCCCATTTGAAAGTAGACTAATTCTTCCATTGCAGTCAGAAGTCAGAGCTGCAAGTAGGTTCTTTCCAGCAGACTTACAAAAGCCTTTTTCTTTCTGCAGGCATTTAGCCACACCACTGTGGGCTGTGATCTTGTCAGTTCTCATAAGCTGGTAACACCAATGGTAACAAAATACTTTCCCTAGTTAGAGGATGTACATTTCCATGAATTGGTTTGGTTCATCTCATATATGAAGTGTCAAATCTTTTTTTTTTTAATCCTGAATCTTTTTTTTTTTTTTCTTTTTTTTCCCCCTCAAACTAGAAGCTAGTGGTATGAGGAGAAGCAATTTCATATAAACAATTCAATAACGGCAAAATCTGTCAGGCACAGGCTTAACTTGAGAGGTTGGTAGCACCCTCCTCTGTAGCTGTCCTGGCAACGCAAGCTGACTAAATAGACAGGATCGGGCCCAAATAATGTACATGAACCAATAATTCACACTACAAGATTTTGCATCTTCTGCAAAACAACCCAGCATCTCGGGTAATAACCCCTGAAAGGACAAATGGAACGTGGACTCTCCCTTGTTGGCTATATAAGCAATTATCATTCAGGTGGATTTAAAAGGGCTTTACAGCCCAGCTCATTTATACAATGTGTTAATGTGTGTTACTTCTCCCGCCACTGAAAGCCAGCCACTTATGAACTGAATCATGGCATCTGTTCAACAGCGTGTAGCAGCAAGCGGCAACATGGCAGGCAGCAAGCACAGAAAACATCTCCAGCTGAAACAGCCCTGGGAGCCTTGGGAGGGAGAATTTACATTGCACAGTGTGTGTTAGGTAGGACCTGCGACCCGAGGCTACTTGTGGGAAACATAACCTGGGGTTGATAGTGACAGTGGTCATGATGAGCTCAATCTTGAGCCTTGCTTAGTGGACTGCTAACACTGCAGACCCAAACTGCTGCAGTTTGTTGTTGCGGGCTGAAGAGGGAAAGAAATTTAGAAATTGTTGGCAGCACTGCTAGCAAGAGCAGTGTATTTTTCTCCTCTAAGTAGGCCCAGCAGACACAAGTAGAGCTCAACACCTGAGTTCCTACATCAGCCCCATATTCGTTTTGTAATATTTCCATTTGTCAGAGTTCTTTGAATGGGCAGATTCTTAGAGGGAGATGCATTTGCTGCTCTGCAGCTATAGGTCTCTCTTCCTGTGAAAGTGAAGTATTATGAATGCAAAAGACTTTTCTTGCTAACACTGTTGAGAGGATGGAAGTTCTGTTGGGAAAACTTCCAAGTGAAACTTTGGCTTCACTCAGCTGGAGTGGCACAGTCTCCATACTAACAGCACCTTCCCCAATCCTTCCCCCCCACCTCCTTTTTTTTTTTTTGAAAAACCACAAGCTTCCCCGTGTCACAGCTCTGTGCAAATATTTCCCATATGTCAGCTGGCTGATCCAGTAATCACTTAGGGCTGGAGTGTAAATTACACAAGCAGCAGCACACACACAAATATCTGACTTGTACGATTCTGTAATTCAGCTAGATTTAACTATGGTGAATTGAACTAATCTTAAATTAAAACATTTCTTTTCATAGCTGTATAGATTCAGTGCTAGAAGGGCTATTATTCCATCTTCCGCTTTACGACTGGCCAATGCAGAAAGTCTCGCTTGTGTTTTAATGGTGCCTCTCTTGCTGTTTGCTTTCCCTGTTTGCTTTCTTTTCTATCCAGTGTGCTGTCATTACACCATGAACTGGATTCTTTGGGTAGGATATATCTTTTTTTTTTTTTGAACATCTAGAATGTGCATGGCATTTTCTAAACAAATTAATTAGTAGCGTATGCTATTGCTTATTTTATTTCTGTAATACCATTTGTGAGAAGTTGACTGTAATGTTTCAGACAGGGTAATAGCCAGGGAGTATTTTGATTTTAGGGAATTCTGGGAGGCTTTAAATTAATCTTTTCCTTCAAGGTGGTAGGAGTGCGTTCCTCAGCATAACACTGCCTGAGTATATGCTGGCATTCACGGGAGGCAGAAGAAATATAATGGTGTGGGAGGCTTGGATTTCTGAGACTTTTTAAAATGAAAAGTCTTTTTAGAAAAGAATGCTTTGAACAGCCCTGGCTGCAGGTTTCGCTCTCTGCTTGCGTGCACGTGTGCCTATGAGCACAGGGCTCCTCCTGCCTCCAGCACTGACTGCTCAGCATGGGGCTGGTGGGCAGGCAGCGAGCCGGTGGTGGCTGCAAGGCTGCAGGGTGGAGCTGCTCCTGCCTGCCTTCATTTGGGGCTGGAGGAGCCCCTTGTCCCAGCTACACCACTGTCTGCAGCAAGAACACCTTCTCCCTTATCCCTTCATCACTTTTACTATTTTCTCTGCACCTGCACAGATTTACAGACCAGTCTTTTACACCAGCTATAACTGTTCCTGTGCAGAAAAATAAATAAATAAAAATCTGCTCCCTTACCCTCTTGCTTTTCTGACCTCGGTTTCTAATTTTTCTTAGTTTTCTGCAACTTCACTATCTCATTAAAAAAAAAAAAAAAAAAAAAAAAAAAGGAATAGAAAAAAGTTTATTTTTCTCCTGTCTCCCTCTTTTATTCCCCAATATTTTTTCTTTATAATACTGTTGCAGGTGTGGACTTTGAGTTCTGTGGAAAAATATAGTTGAAATGGTTTCTGCATTAAAGAATTAGACTTATTTGACCTTTCCCAGAGCTCATGTTCATCCTCTCTTTCATGGCTATTTATGTATAACAAAGTGTACAGTTTGCACTGAACAATGTTGTGAATGCATGTAGCCTACGAGATGTTGTGAGTAGATTCAGTCACAGTGATTGAAACTCTTGTTTGGTTACAGCTGACAATAAAGAGGTTGTAAATTTGAAATTTGAGTTCTATGGCTCAGCTGCCATTTTTTCCTTCCTTCTGTCCTTCCATCTTTCCATCCTTCCTGAAGAGATGCAAGCTCTCTTTCATATTTTTAGCTGACTGTGAAAAAGAATCAGTAACTTAAGGAAGGGATCTAGCCTCATTCTCAAGAAGAAATGTGGTATTAGAAGGAGAAAAAGCCCAAGCCCAAGAGGTAATGTGGTAGAGTTTCTGTACAATCCATTGCATTTGATGTGAATTGGCTGTGCACATCCCCGAAAAGAACATCCAGCAACATGGACTGCTATGTTAAGTGCCTTTTTGAGTAAGTACACGGATGACCATAACCTTTCCTCCGCTGGGCAGCTGCCACAATCTGAAGATGGAGTTAGCTTTGCTAAGGGTCATCTAAAACAAGCTGTCTGCTGCCGATATACAAGGCTCATTCAGTGCACCCCCCAGGAAGTTCTTGTCCTGGAGCTTGTTTGGGGATGGCTGTGTTCAGGGAAGCATGGAAAAGAGGTGGAAGCTCTGTGCGCTCTTCCTTTAGCAGAGAGAGAAGCCCTTGCAGAGAACAATAGCCCTCGATCATGCAAACCCCATCTCCCTGCACCTGCAAGAGTAAAACTGGCTTGTGATGCTCTTTTGAAATTGATTTTAATGTCTCTGTAGCAACTCTAGAAATTATGTGGGAAAATGAAGCTCTTGTTTTCAGTTGCAAAGGGAAGAAGCAGCAATAATTATTTATAACATTTTCTAATTCAGGGTTATTTACTATGGTAATTGTTTCTGGGAGCTCAAAGTCATTTTAGTTGTTTTCTATTTATTTATTTATTTCCCTCTAGCAAAACCTGCAGAGATAAAAATGGCTCTTGCTGCACTGGCACAGTGGCAACCACTGCAAAGCAAAGTGCTCCCCTGAGATGTGAAACTCAGCAGTTTCCCACTGAGTGCTGGACCAGCTGTGGAAGAAGGAAGAATAAAAGGTGATATGAGTTAGATTTATGCTGATGTATGAGGTGAGTGTAGATTTTTTTGCTTAGAAGTTGCTAGAAGGTCATGGTATTTTACCAAATGAGATTTATACATTTGAAAATGAACCTCCAAATGGGAATGTATCCAAAGTCTAATAAAGCAGGGCTATGCTCATACACTGACCTTGGCAAGCCCGCAGGTAAGTTCCACAACTTCTACCACCTTATAAACACTAAGATGGGTTATATAGAAAAAACTATAGAGGCTCTATTTAGAGACTTATGGTAGCAAGTAGGCAGAAAAACTTCAAAACCACCAATTTAATTTATTGAAGGTCTCAACAGGAACATATAGGAAAAAATTCTGTCTTCCACTGCAAATATTCCCCCAGCAACCCAATCTACCAGCCAAGAGTACCCAGAATTGAAGGGGGAAAAGAAAACCATGTTAGACCTGCTCAGTAATACCACTAAACAAAACTCAAAGGATGAACATGAACCTGTTTTTGTGTTTTATCTGTTTAGCTCAGCAAAGAAGCACACAGCTGAGAAGTTTTCCTAGCTGTACTTTACCATTGATGTAATTGTAGATCACAACTACTGTACACAACACAAGAGAAGAGGCACTGTGGTTTAGGCACTTTATTATTATTATTATTATTATTATTATTATTATTATTATTATTATTATTATTATTATTATTATTTAATTCTCCAGCCTGTCTCTGGATTTCATAAAGGCTCTTAAAAGCTCCTTTTGTGGATCCAAGTCAGGAAAACAGGTGTGATCAAGAAGTTTTTCCTAGTTTCATGTAAAGTGCATGTAACGCCATTTCAAGTTTCAGGATCTCTGCTTCCAGAGAGGCAAAGTGTGCCAGAAAAAATGAAGGCTAGAAGAGTCTGGACTACTCCAGGGTGTAAATTAGAGCAGGTCCTTCCCTCCAGTGTCTTCCCAACCTGTCGGTGCAGCAGGGCAGCACAGCTCTGCCTGCGCTGGCTTCTGGCCACTCCTGAACTCTAGGAATGTCTAGGGGCCAATTCATGCTACCTCTGCTCTGCTGGAGTACTATAAAGAGGCCGCAGTGGGTTATGGGAGTTTTTGCATGTATAATTCCAGAAAGTGACAGGAATCACAATCTTCACACTCATTTGTAATAATTTTGTATTATATCATTACTAGGTTCTTCACTGGATTGTTTTTCAGAGTGTATTTTTTTCTTGTGTTACCTAGCCAGGATCAGAAGAAATCCAAATAATATTTTACAGTAGTCAGACAAAAATACTGTTTCAAATTTTAGTAACAAATCTTATGATATGTTGGGTTTTTAGATTTTGTAATTCCGAGATGGATCTACATGTATAACTCTGATATATTTCAATATGAAAAGGGGCTCTTCTAAATGACTAGGAGCTGGTAATGAATCTGTTGTGTTTGAATGCAGCCTTCTGCTGTAATATGCTTTAAGAACTACCCCTTTCATGGCCTTTCAAGTTCTGTTTGCCCAAGAGATTTATAATACTTTATAATACTTTAGCATGAATAGATAGATAGAGTGAATAATATGATAGAGTGAAATAGATAGATAGAGTGAAAAATATGATATGAATAAGCACGTGTGCTCTTTGTAGCTGACGGCATGTTTCACCTCAGTGGATCTACTGAAGAGCTGAGGTTATGAATATGGTCCCAGCTGCAGTAATATTTGTTACCTTAAATAACTGCTATAATTTATTTATAATTGTTTTTCCTTATTGCATTTCTAAAAGTTATTTTTTGTTATATCTTTAACTAAATAAAATGTACGAGAGGTTGCTGTTCAGTTTTGAAGTTTATCTTGCATAGTTCCAAGAAACTGGGTCATACTTCAGGGCTGAGTTTATTTTGTAGGAGCGTAGTTCACTACGCAAAACTGATCTGAGTTGTGGAGTCCTGCCAGTATTACCCATAAAGCGGACTCTCACCTAAAATAAACTTTTTAGGGCTTATCCTACATCTGTGATTCATGATTTGTGGAACACACAGACCTTGTGCTAGGGGATGTATGGAACTCCCAGCTGGTTTCATTAATGTAGGTTTCCAGTTGTGTGTTGGAGACCTACTTTTGTCAATGCTGAACAATGTTTTTGCAAATATTTTGGCTCTTCTAGCTCAGACTTTGAAATACTGGAATTTATCCTCGATTATATTAATAGAAATATGTATGTGTATATATAAATATATATATGTATATTTTAGAGGGAGAGAGTCATATTGTTGCTCATATAAAGGAAGCATCATTCACCAGATCCCTTTCCTCCAGTTAGAAGGACTGATCTTACAGTTCCATGAAACAGTTTCTGGCGAGGCAAATAGGGACTTTTTTCATTTAAATGTATTTGCTCTCTCATGAAAACATGAAAACAGGGTTGTTTTTTCCTGCTGGACTCCATATTTGTCTAAAAGAAAAGACAGAACCTTTTTTTTTTTTTTTTTTTTTTTTTTTTTTTAATATATATGTATTTGTTTAATTATCCAGCTTTGAGTAAGAGGTCATACCTTACTCTAGTGCTGAATCCTCCTGACTACATCCACTTTGTGTTTTGTGACTCAGACCTCCACTCAAGTGAAAATTTGTCATTTGTCCAAACTGTGTGACTGTAAGCCCATAAATTGGTGTGGCCTTAATTAAGCTTCAGTGCTTGCCAGATGAGGCATTTTGGGACTAAGATACGTGTCAGTACAGATCTGAGTTTGTCCCTCTCTGGAGAGAGGACCTGCCAGGTGCACTGCAATCACAGCTTTCCTGTGGTACCGTCATATGGTTCATGTCAGGCAGATAAGGTGAAGGCAGAGTCCTCCTAGAAGGAAGCCAGTGAGGCGGGTGGGATGTTTAAGCAACATGTGACATAGCAGACCTCACACTACTGAGGATAGTACTGTTGTAACACAGTACTGTTGTTCAGTGCCCTGAACAACATATTGGCCATTAGAGTGCTTAAAACCAGCTGAGGCTGTGTTTTAGGTTTTAGTAATTTCTTACATACATGCCTTCCTAATGTGCAACACAAACAAAACCTTTTTAACCAGCAGGACTGTTTCATGAAATGCACTCTAGAGGGAACTGAAGGCTATAATCCCATGTCTGTTTCACTTTTAGTGATTTATTTAATTTCTACTTCCTCTCTGCTATAATTTTATTTTATTTTATTTTTTTCCTACTAAATTAGATGTATAAAAGATCTACTTTTTGTCTTTCCCTATATTGCAATATTGGAGAAGCACACATTATTTCCATTCTTTATTATCATTACCTCATTATTAATATGCAAGAGTATTTGTACATTATTTCAACTCACTTCCACAGAATCCTTTATTCTTTGGAACAAATTTTTCTATATCTGTTCTTATATTCTCATCCTAATGTATTTAAAGCAGTGAGGCCTACCATATTGTCAACAGTTGTTTTTGTTGGTCAGTTTAAATGTACTCGTATAATACAATTACAAAGGGGCAGCAGCTTTAAACTGTGTGACTCACTATATCACATGCAATGCAGAACAGTACATATCAACATTTCTGGAGATACTTTTCCTGCAGATATCCACTGTGCTTATAGTTCATTAAATATACAAACCCCACATCTTTAGACTGAATATCTGGGGCCTGGAAGGTGAAAAAACAACCCACTGATGTCATTCTTCACATCAGTTTCCTCTCTTATCCATGATACCAATCTTTAGACATGTTTGGATATACTGTATACAAAATTACAGTTTTACCTTGGGGGACAGGTGCTCTAAAACTATTGCTCATACCTTTGGAGATCAGGGAAATAATTCTACCTGCTCTTGAGGGACATATCTGTATTAGTAATTTAGTGTCCCGGAGGAGTCTATTTGGTATAGAGAGCTACTTTTCTGAAGGTAACATAAGGAATAAGAGTTGTGCTGTGAACTCAAACTCAGCAGTCTGCAATGGGTGAGTGTATCACTTCTTACATTGCTTGTACCATACGTACAGAACAGTCATATACGTAATCAACTTTTCAAACAAAGTTTAAAAGCTTTAGTGGGAGATATTTCACTATTAACGAACAGTTGCAACGACTGTGAGAGGGTGGACTAAAAAACTGTCAGCCTCTGTAAATGAAGTAGAGGATATCTTGGCAAAGCCATTTGACAACCTGCAACAGATTTCTTGGGAGTAAAGAAATATTTTTCATATCTTCATGTATTTGAAATGCCACATCTAGCTACTCTTAATCTTTCTGACTTTTTTTTTTTTTTTTTTTTTGGGGGGGGGGGGGGGGGGGAAGGTGAGATTGGTTAGGAAGATGACTTTTTAGGTGTGTAGGTGGCACTTTATGAAGTAAAAATAGTGAGGCAGGTTGAAGCTGTGGATGTGTCAGAAAGTTCAGCCCCCTGCCTGGGAAGCTGCTACTCAAACTTTATAAAGAGGATCTTTTTTCCTGTCCTGACCCCTCTCCCCAAGTCTAGCATTTGGCTTTATAGCACATACATGCCATACGTTGGTCAGTTCTTCAGTCAGCATTTCCTTGAATGTTTATAGCTCTGCTTTAAAGGTGGAATTCTCATCCTGAAGATGATAATCCTTCATCATGTAAAATGACCGTAGTGTAATAAGATCTTCTTGCAGGGTGCAAATGTGTTATTAGGTGTCAGTCTGCAGGCTTGGGTCATCCACCAGCTGTTATACTGCACAGGTTGTATTTTTTTGCAACATTTGGTGGAACATTTCAGGACTGCAGGATTATCTGAACCAGATGTGAAAAGCCATCTCCCTGACACAAGTGTGCAATTAGTCATAAGTGATTATCCATGACCCCTTGTGTGCAAGGGGAGGGAAACTTAGGGTTAACTGCTGTCTGCACCTTAGCTGAAGAGGGCTATAAAAGTTCCTCTTTTTTTACTTGTTAGAGTTCAGCCAGTTTTCTGCTTGCTCTTGCTTTTCAGATTTTCAGGGACATGAAAACCAGGAGAAACCTGAGCCCAGCTTGGAAAACTGTAGCAGAAAGTCATGGGGAAAGAGAGACCCGAGTTCCAATTGTTCTGCACGTTTCTGTCATTTGCAGTTGCAACACCAGTGTAATATTGCATCTTCTCACCAGTGAAGGGGCTGGATTTGACTGCTAGCCCAAAGACAAGAAAAAAATAAAGGACCTTTCTCTGGCTAAATAACCTGTCTCTTCTGTATGGATTAGGACTTCATTTTAAGTTACCTCTGCCACCAACAGCTCTAGTATCATGACAGTAAGTATGAAACTTTCATAGGGCTTTACCTGTCAGTGTCAACACTTTTGTTCCTCTGGAAACTGACAAGCAGCCAGCACAGTTTCTAGACCACTGCTGAAATACCATTTCTCATGGTGAATATACTACTTTAAAACAGCCCAACTCAGTTTCTGAACAGCTCTAAGTGGCAGCTGTATCTCTGTGCATGCGTAGGGCTCCTAATACAGTGGGCTACCTATATCTGTTGAGCTATATATTTGCTCATATTGTAACCCAATTACATGGTTGTAACGGCATTAGGAACTGTATGAAGCTTTTTATGATTTAGGACTAAATGAAAATTTGAAATGCCTTGGGCAAGCTTCATGTAACTTATGTTCTTTGCCGATTAATGATGTTCCTATGTACCACTGGGGTTCATCTTCACCTCCCCAGCATGACACTCACACCTACTTCCTCTTAGTTATGGCTGTAGGCTACAAGTTGATCAGATTTCTACATTTGTCTGTGAAAGAGCCACAGCTCAGCCACAGTAAAAGAAAAAAAAAAAAAAGGTAGCTGGTGCTACATAAACTTTGAGCAGCAGGTGGAGATATAAGCCCCCACAGGTTGCATAGTTGTCAGAGGAGATACGTGTAGGTGCAGTCAGTCAAAGATGACTCCTTTGAATTGTTTGATAGCTACTTTCTTCTCTTCAGCCAAAATTGGCTCAGATTTACCAACACTGAGCCTTACTTCTCAGTTACCACACGTCTCTAATGCAGGTCATCTACAGCTCAGAGGATGCAGAGGAACTGGGCAACATGAACTGCTTTCTGAAAACACTACATAAAAGCAGAGCTGCTCCCTGACTCTTTCAGGGAACCTATGTCCAATTGTCTCAAGACAAAGCATGTCTTATATGAGAACCTCAACACTAAGCACAACATTTTCCCATGACGTCCTTTGGAAAAGAAAAAAAACTTCAAAATTTTGCTGTGGTTGGTGACCTATCTAACAGCTCAGGAGCTCTCAAAGCAAATACCAGCTGAAGCATTCGACCTTTACCCACAGCCATGAGAAGACATGCCAACAGAACAGCTCATAGCTCCTGACCTGCTCAGGTTATAAAGGAACAATAGTACATGGAGAATTCAGCCCTGTGAGAGTTGTCTCATCACAGCTACTTCTGTGGAAAGTGGAAATTTGAACAGTATGAACAAAGTGATGGTTTCTTAAGCATAGTGCCTTTGTAGGAAACCAAGAGTCTGCCTTCCCTCAATGAGGTATTTAAAAGCTTCACTAGCATAACTCTTCTTCCATCAGTTCTTTACCCATCAGAGTGGGGGTATAAACCACAGTTTGGCCAGTAAAGACTTCCAGGCAGTTTTGGGTTCCCAGTGCTCACCAGGCTCAGATAAAGAAGTTTTGGCATTTGTTTCCTGGAGAAAATTTCATCCCTTCAAAAATGGTCAGTTATTTCTGAATCTGCAAGATTGTAAATAAGAAGAAACATCTAAGTTCAGATTTAAACCTTTCACCATCTTTCTTGAAGGCTTTTTTTCCCCCCTCAAGCGCTTACCATCAAGGCTGGGCTGCATGAAACACATTTACTTCTGAGTTTTCAAGCACTGCCTGCACTGTAAAATTTAATGGACATCAAGGGAAGAATATTTGTTGGTCAAACAACATTTTTTCAAGATTTATAGTTTCTATCACTCCTGGTTGTGACCTTATCCTCTATCTTAGCCACCTCTCTCAGCATGCAACTGAATTTTTCCAGTTTCATGGTACACTTGAAGTCCTTCAGAATTCAGCATTCATACAGAGTCCTGACAAAGCATTGAGTGTTCACCCAAATGTTCAGATAAATATTAGACCCTCCATATGGAGAAAAAAAATCAAAACAAGGCAAAAAACCCTTTAGAGGTAAGGTCAACTCCATCCAATGCTTCCTTGTCAGCTGTGACATCTCTGTCCTGTGTGTAGCCCTTAATCCTTGTCTGCAGCCAAATGGCTCTGGGTACACCCTGAGAAGAGGACAGGCGAGGGATGGTTACATCTGCATGTGGACCCACTCCTCAAGAAGAAAGTAAGATGTTGTTCCAGAAATGAAGGATTAGCATGAGTGAAAGAGAGCTCTGACTGTAATTTCCCTTTGGCAGCTTAGATGCACACTTAGCTTTGAATGTGTGAGCAGGTCTGTGGCAGCAAAACAGCCCGTTCACCTCCTCGCAGTGTGATACTTGCTGGAGCTTTGTGGGATCAGCACTCTTGTTTGGATTTCTGAACTCCTGCCAGATCAGGGCATTTAGTTTGGACCATAAGAGAAATAGAAGCTGTTCACAAGGCTTGGGTCCAAATTTCCACACCATTTGCTGTGTTTGGAGATCAGTATGGAGGTTTGGTACTCATAAAAGTAGAGGGAAAAGAAAGGAGCATTTAATAAAGAAATGAAATGTGAACAGGAAACATAAAGAATGAATGCAAAGGGTGTCCACCCATGTTCTTTAGTAACACTACACAGATAAAAAGGACAGATGAGAGACAATGGAAGATAAAAAACAATGTAAAATGAAACAAGTTTTCAATGGCATAGTGGAAGTAACTAGGCCTTGATTCATCTGGAGTTAAAAGTTATCACTGAAGACTTCTTTGGCAATTTCTGGCTGTAGGTGCTGGAGAGTGGAAGAGGGAAATGGAGTGTGGCAGCTGTGAGACACTGGTTTTGCACCAAGACAAGGTGAGTTGCCAAAAATCTCTTCAGTAAGGACAGCTCTAAAGTTCCCAGTTTGAGTCCTTTGTGTGTCTGGTTGAATAAAATATCAATATTCCTGATGTAAAGAACATACTCGGGTGATGGGGCTGATTTCTCTAAACATTGGTAATGAACATTGTCATGATTAATTAAAATTGGAAATTGGAGGATTAGCAATAAATGCAATATAGTAATGTTTAACTGGAGAAAGTATTATCTCTGTTACCCTTGCAAATCAAGCTGCAGAAAATTGCTATCAGATGGAATTACCATGCCCATTAATTTAATTGGAAAATAACTTTAAGAAGAAAGGTCTGGTGCTTCATAATAAAGGTGGTGTCAATTTTACAGTAGTTCTTCACAGCCAAGAAAAGAAAAAAGTTTAATGGAAACACCTATGTTTCATTGCATAAATGCCGAATCAGGAGCACAGTCATGGGTTTCCTTCTGAACACCACTTCCTTACTTGGAGTGATTTTCTCTGTCTTTCCAAAAAAGCTATGAATGTGCTTCAAAATTTAAAGTTGCCAATGTAGCAGCAAGAGGTTTAAATATCATTAAAGTCCTCTTAATTCAATAGAACAAGTAATATTATGTGCTGTCAAACCACAGAAAGTAAATGATGACTGAATCACCTGGCACTGTGTCTTTAACACAAGACCTTCTACTTCTGAATGTGTGGGGTGGTTTTATTTTCCTGTCTTGGGGCTGCTGCTTTTCTGTTGCCCTCTCTTCCATGTGATTTTATTTTCCATTCTGGTTTTTTTTTTTTTTGGTTGTTGTTTAGGTAGGTGCAGTAATGGCATTCCCAGGGCAGAGCCGGGAAGCACTAGCTTCCTTTATGGAATACGAAGGCAAAAGCTATTCCGAAGCTGAAAAGTTGATTTTGCAGAGAACCCTGCATTTGGGGCAAATTTTCATGAAGCTAAACATTATATGCTACCACAGACACTTCTTCCAAAGACCAAGAAGAAATATATATTAAATTTTCTGAGCTTTAATCCTTGGTATTAGATTATTTATTTGTTTTAGGCAATGAGGGATGTTATTTGATCTTTTGCTCACTGACACTTGTCTTGCAGTCTACTCTGCAGATGCACTGGGAAAAGATTATGTTCCTTCATCTCCCAAATAAGTTCTTTGTTTGTTTGTCATAGCTTTTGTACAGCTTTCAAGCTGGAGATTCTGTGTGGGCTTAAGTAAATTTCTATTCTCTTTGAAGCTAAACAATACAGTAACCTCCTTAAAGGAATCGAGCTATGACAACACCACCTTTTTCTTGTGTACCAGTTAATCCACAAGATATTTAGGACTGTGGTAGCTGAGTTGATACACCTTTGAAGGACAGAAAAAATAATTTGAGGAAAGGTTAATTTGTATAAATTTATGTAAAATACTGAAATCATAGAATCATAGATTATGGAATAATTTATGCACAAGAAAAAGGTGGTCATAGCTTGATTCTTTTAAGGAGGTTACTGTATTGTTTAGCTTCAAGGAGAAGGTATTAAGACTTTAAAACTAAAGGAGAACCTAAATAAGACTTTAGAAGTGTTTGTAACTTCTCAATATATGAAAACTATGTGTGACTCTCTCAAAGCTGTAGGTCTTGAAAAATAATGTTTCCCTTCTCTGTTGAAAGTTTTTAATGTTTTCCCTTAACTCTTCTTTGTCTTTAACTCATTAATCCTTCTACACTTCCCTGAGGAAAGAGAGTATTACTACTATTTTATATGTAGAGAGCTGAGGCAGAAAGATATTAAGGGTTGGGCTCATAAGGGAGTTTTGTGGCGTAAATCCTCCAATTATGCTGATATCTGTGGGACTTGGATGCCTGTATCCACAAATGCCTGGGGACTTTTGTGATCTGAGCAGAAAATTTTTGGCCAAGAAAACACTGGGAGCCTTGGTCAAGCAGGAAATTGAAGCTGAGATCACACAGAGATGCTAGGCTAGTTTTCTAGCCATGGTGTAGCATTCCTTTCTGCCCCTCTCTCCACTTTTGCTTCCCACCTTCCAATCCTCACAGGTGTTTGCTCATAATGTGCCTACATCATGGTGTTGTATGAGCAGGGTGTGATCATTTAACTTGGTGTACATTCAGGGCAGCTCTAATTCAGATTCTACTCTTTGCAAACAGGCATTGCTAGCAGGCATCCAACATTCAATTTGTGCTGAAATTAAGGTAAGAGACTGAGTAATACAACAGCATAAGCTGTGGTACAAGTTCCAATAGGTTGGCTATTGCTGAGCTACTGATACTTGACAGCCACTGATACTTGGAGCTTTACGAGAAGTCAGTCCTCTTGCTGTCCACAACATGTAAGGTATGTCATAGATGCTGTTTGAATTTTTTTTTTTTAGTTCCATTTTCAAGCTTTCCTTCATCTCCACATTCTGTAGCTGAAAGCTGCCAGTTGTATTAGGAGCTTTTATTCCTTCGCTCAGACAGATTGTTGACTTAAAAATTACATAAATTCTACAATCCCTTGATTCTTTGCAAGGGAAAGCATAGGAAAGATGATATTTTGGATTAGAAATCCCAATTGAAGTATCACCATTTCATTGTTTACTTAGATTAAGCTAAAAACATTTGTCATTAGGAACGCAAGAGGTAATTTCCTGCCAGAACACCCAAACCTCTGACATTTTTCCTTCAAAAATCCTTAAATGTGTGATAGAGTATCAAAGCAATCTCCCTACCATCATCAGCAAAGGTCAATGGTTTCTGACAGATGCATATTAGGCCTGACTTAATTATGACTGAGTGCCACACTGTTTTATAACATCTGTTATCCAGTGACTAAAAAGTATCTATAATTCTATTTTTTTAAGGCACTAGCAGATGAAAATGGCAATTTCAGTTGGGAAATTTGAACTGGCAGAAGAAAAAAAAAAAAAGGGAGTCTTTTTTTTTTTTTTTTTCCCTGGAATATTTCTAGTAATTGCTATAATTTTGGAGCAATGCAAACTTCAAAAATTCCCACACGTGGCCTTGACAAGGTCAGCAAGGCCTCAGTAACTTTTATGTTTCCTGCATGATCCCTGCAGGTTAAAGAGAGGGCGTCACTGAAAGGAGACCAGCCTGCAAAATAGAAGTCTTCCTATACCTCTGAGGAGCAGCTGCTCTTGGACAGCTATGACCATGCTCCAACAAGCTCATTTTCACAACTCAAGCGAATATCTACCCGCTGGATCACTAAAATGTCACACAGCTCAGGTCATGTAAACAGTTTCACAAATAAATATTGCTGCCTGAGCTCCAGCATTCAGGAGAAGAGGCTGAGTATAACTCCTGTTAGGGCACAGCTTGCAGTTACGTCATTTTGTGGTATGTCAAGTGTAGGTTGCTATTCACCATTGCAGCACTCGAGTATCTTTCATATGAAAGAAATAGTAACCATCGAGACTGTAATAAACTTCATGGGGTCCTTGGGTCCTTGTCTGTTTTTAAGAAAAAACTGTGTTAAAGTTGTGGCTTTATTTATTTATTTATTTGTAGATTCTACTCATTACTCCATTAGGAGAGCTTTAGTTTCAAATGAAGACACTGCAATGTGAGGGAACCAAAGTTGCGACTTAGAACCAAAGTTGCAACATTTCAGTAGATTTTTCATGGTCTGTAACAGTTGTGGTTTATATTTTAAGCACAGTGTAATGCAAAGCACTGTTAAGTCTGAGACTCAGGACAGAGTCTGCAGCCTTGGATTTCTCTGAACTTGCAGCTAGGAACCCTTATGAGATCACATTTTATTTCACTGGTCTTCTAGGGAAATTTGTCTGAGCTTTCTCTCAGTATGCCTAAATTGCTAAAATTTGTGATTGTTAAGCTACATGCACAGAATCCTAATCTAGAAGCAATAATAGGATCCGAGGCTTTGCACGTTTCAAGATTTGGGAGATGCAAACTTTTCTGTTGAATATAAATGGGTATTTATTACTCAGCAAATCACAAGTAATTTTTCTATGTGGCAAGTTCTGGAGCTAGCAACTAATGGAGTGACACGTGAGGGAAATTACAGGCCATTTTAGAACTGCTGCACAATTCATCAGGTCTTGCTTCATTTGTCATGTATGTACAAAAGCTGCTATACATTATTATGCCCTTGCTGTACTGCACTAAAGTACCTTAGGTGGGGATGGCTTTGATTATTTCCTTTTCCTGATGGGTAAATATTGAGCTGCTATTTAGCTTGAACAGTTTTCATATTCAGACAGATTTCTCAGTAGCTCTAGCTGGTAGAATGAAGTATTAGATAGTTTAATACATAATAAAAGGGAATGGAGCTTAATGAAGTAGCTAAAGGGGATGAAGAGATTAAGATTCAGTACTGACTGTGACTGGCGAGTTTTTTAATTTTCTGGGTGATCTTAAAGCATACCAGAACTGGTAGCTTATTTGTTTATTAATGCACTGTATGATTATTGCTAGTATGTTATAAATATTAACTTCTATTGCTATTTACAGTTGTTATTTACAACAAAAAAAAGTATTATTTCTTTATTGAAGTTTAGCTGTAGGCATTTGTTAACATTACAAAGAGCAACCAGTATGCTGGGTACTAAGTGGTTTTATCCAAATGTCTGATGAAAAGTAGAAACTGTCAAAGGAGAGGAGATTGTAGGTCTTGTTTCTGTATCTGTTAATGTCATTGTTTACTGCAACAACACCAGCTGAGATTGGATCTCACTGGAAAGATAGGACCATTAATCTCTGCTGTGTTTGGAATAGGATATACTGCTGGGGGGGGGGGGGGGGGGGGGGAAGGAGGAAGGGGAGAAAAAAAAAAGACAGAAATCCCTGAAAAATGGAGAACAATTCCTTTTTATTTTTTTTATTATTATTATTATTCATTATGCAAACATAATTCACCACTTTGTTTTTTACATTTATGCATTGTCTGTACTGAAATAAGGGTCTGTTATGTTAATGAGAGGATGGAGTAGATTTCTGTTTGTTTATTTTTTCTGTTGTTTGAGACATGGAAAGGGCTGAAGGTCATGCACCTGGCAGAAGTCTCTAACCCCCACCTGCAGGAGCTACTGGTAAAATCATTCAGCCAGGGTGAGATGCAGACCCCAAGTTGCCACTGGATGTTGGTGGGTCCTGACCCACTTGAAGACCAAGACGAAATCCTTACCCACTGAAATGGAGTTGGAGACTTTAGATGTGGGCTGTTGTTAATGATTTCTTTCATCCATTCTTTTCTCTTGCTTACACTTCTGTACATTTTTGTTTCTACTGGCAGTGTTGAATAGCTGATTTTCAGCCTGACCATTTTTGTTCAGGAAACTAGTATCTACAAGTGGGATAAGAGTGAAAGAATACATTATGTTACAGGTGGCATGGGCTATGTATGTCAGGCCTCTATTCTTTGGACCAGGGTCATAAGTGAGGTTGTAGATTAATTGTGTAACAAGGTGTCAGAAAATATTCCACAAATAAACAGAACATGGTTAACTCAACACTTTGAATTTATAGAAAGTCTAAATTAGATCCTTAAAACAACATGATTATTGCTAAGTTCTAGCCTGAAGCTAAACTGGGGTTCTCCTGTGAATGAAGGAGCTCCCAACTGGCAGAAACTTAAAAGGTAACTTAATATGCTGCACTACCAGAAATATAACAGACTGCTTATTGGGACATGTTTAAAAAAGAGAATGTATAATAGTTTTCTGATCTCACTGATACGTATTTCTACAAATAACACCAGAGACAAGTGAAATCTGTTTTATGGTTCGCAAGAAATCAACTGGACAAAACCCGAGTTTCAGTTTGAGCAGCTCTACATATACAGAGGACTCCCAGCAGAATCTTTAAAAATAAGCATATGTTTCCCCAATGACATCATATTCTTGTTATCTGCATTGTACCACAGTAATTTTTTTCAAATAAGAGACAAAGAGAGCTACAGAAAAGCTAGACACCATAACATTTCAGTTTACTTCTGTTTATTCCTACTGGTACTTTTAAAATATTTTGATTAAGTAATGATGTAGTTAAAAAGCAGGGATGGTGAGTACTTCCAGGGCTGAAAAACATAAAATAGTGCAGAAATTGGACTTAATCCTAATTTTCCCTACAGACTATACAGAAGAGATCCATATACCACCTCTCTGAAAATAGTATAGCTTCAGAGAGGTTAACAAGTAGAGATTAATCTTCTATTTCTTTTAGTTTATTTAGTTCAGTTAAATCTTTAGCTTTATTTTTAGTTCTTCTGATGGAATACTAGGGTTGCTTCTGTTGAACTGGTAGGCTATGTTGGATGAGAAAATAGTATACAAGGATATAGAAACTATGCAGTAACTAGTGTAATTCATGTGCAATAGCAAATACGTAATTCTAGGTTATAATGCTCTCATCTGAAATTAAAGTCTGTATTGTGTGACATTACTGAGGATTTTGTTTCTGCAATGTGTACAGGTTTATTAGAGATATCTGTGTTAAGCATATGTGAAATGGGAAGGTTTTTCCGGCACGAGCTGAATCTAACTGTTCTATGGCTGATAGGCAGGAGCAGCTCCTTTCTTTTAAGATGTGTGCTGTTTCTAATAAAAATCTGTGTGAAAACCTGTGAATGAAATTTGGTATCAGTGACTAAACCACAGGTTCTCATCTGTTTTACCTTTTCTCTCTCACTTGGCAAAAGGGTGTACTGGATTATTAAATTGCAAAATTTAATAAAAGAATGAAAACTGTTAGACACATGAATACAAAAGTGCCAGTAGCTATTTCTTCTGGCACAGAACATGGAGTGCCTTTCTAAGCCGTTTTTAAAAGGACACAGGAAGGATGTAGTGGCACTAAATACACTTAAGAAGAGATACACCCATTACGTGGAGCACAATGAAACCTTGCTTTGAGGTTATCTGAGAGTATGCTGGTATAGAGAGATATACAGAAATGCCCTGCAGACCCCTCTGGGCCAGCATTTTTTGTGACACGCACAAGTACAAACATCATAGCTGCTGTAGAGGTACAGCATGAAACATCTGTGTCTGACTGTGTATCAGTCAAAGATACTGGCTTTTGTCTGTAAGACTATTCAACTGCTTCAGCTCAAGCAAATCAGCACAATGTCCCTGTTTTCAATGTGGTTATACTGACCTGTGCCAATTAAGACCCTAGAAGATAAGTTGCATGGAAATTGGCAATTCATGATTGCATTGGCCTAATTTCATCCCCTGTGTATGTTAACTGTTATTACCAAACCTTCTTGTGCATCAGGTTAGTTTAATTTTTTATACTTGAGTATCTAAATAATCTGCCTTATCCTAGGCAGAACTTATATAAATTTCAACATCCATCCCAGTAAATCAGCTCAAAAGGAACATTTAGAAGACACAATAAACATTTCCAGAGACAGATTTGCGTTTGGGATCAAAGGGTTTAAAAGAGTTAAAAGATGCTCCCCCAGGTGCTGCATGGGGGAGAAATACCCAGGATTTTGAGAATATTTCCATTTACTTTAGTACATCGCATCTTTGCTTTTCTATCAACTTGCACAAAAGGAAAACCCAAGTAACTACAACAGGAACTGCAAGTGCAATTTAATGTCAGAATTTTCCTGGTATGAGCTCAGCTCTTGGTGTTATAGAGGTAACAAGGAAAAACAGAGACACAGAGAGACAGCAAACCTTAAAGCAGTGATCACTGCTGTCTTCATGATTCAGTCCAGGCCATCCATGAGCATAACGCCGTATTTCCATCCTCTGCTTTCACTGGAAGTTGTGCTTGGCATGACTGCACTCTTCAGAGCATTTGGACAAATAAATAACATCCCTCTTCATTATTTATTTGCTTTCAAATTTTAATCAGTATTTGTGTAATCAGTAGTAATTTACTACATTCCTATTCAAAGAGATTGGCACAGTGTTTATATATAATCACCAAATGTAGCTGTTTTATTTAAGTACTGGGTTCTAAATACACATAAATTCAGCAATTATCACTGGAACAAATTTTAGACTTTGAAGTGAATTATACCAGGAGGAGTTTTCTGTAGTTGAAATTGGAAAAACAAACAAAAAAAGGTTTCACTTGCCCAGCTGAGGAATCTGACTGTGACTTTCATGCGCACGCACTAAGTGTTTCATTTTTGGGTGCAAATTGTATAGAACGTAAGGAAAGCTTTCAAGTAACAAAATGCAGGGCTTCCCTCAGCCACACGTCAGTGCCTTGTTTGGCTTGTGAGGTTGCAAAATCTGTCTTTCCCTTTGATTGTTTTTGCTTCCACTTAAAACAGCTAAACCAAACACTGAATAAAGTACTGATAGTATTTTAGCCTTGTTTTCTGCTCTGGGCTTAGCAGGTGTGGGCATCTGTGCCTGCAGGATCTGAGGCTGTTTGTTAAATGTGCCTAACCCTCTTCACAAGGGTAGGGATATTCACCTGAGCTGGGGCTGATGCGAATGAGTTCCACAACACTCTGCACTAGAGCAGCTCAGGGATATGTCTTTATACTGTGGTTGGTTAGAGCTGGGAATAAAGTGCCAAAGTCAGCAGCTGAAATAAGTAGAGTAAATCAAGTTAAGAGGGAACAGGACAACATTTTGGAGAAGGAGGGAATACGGGGTAAAACCATTTCCTAGAAGTTCAGGGTTAAGATGATGAGATATAAATTGATTGGTATTTCCTGGGTTTATAAGGGCAGGCCCTGGTGGATGACATCATCATCTGCTGGCTCTTTGTGTTGTTGAGTACCCACTTGGGCTGCCAGGATGCTTCAGATCCTGCTCTCACTTTGAAAGCCACAGGAATTTTATCTGACCAATCTATGCAGGGTCAGACCCAAGGCAACATTTTTAAAAAAGCTTATGATGGTCCTAAGTCATCTGTGCTGATGGTCATGGGGTATATTCATGCAGAAACCAACCCTATGAATGTGCTTCTTCAGGCTTTGCAGGTACATGAGCTTGCAACAATTTAACTACCACAGTTTAATGTGAATTCCTAAGTCAGCATTCACATTTCTGATCAAGTGGCTTATTACTGGTTAGCTTCATTGCGTTCCCAACTGGCTCAAAGTTGCCTAGAAATAAGACAGATTTTAACCAGGGTAGGTCATTTATTCTAAATTATCCTGGTTGAAGTGTCACCTTCAGTTGAAGTTGTGCAGTCTGTAAAACATTTAAGTGATGATTTAACAGATCTAGGAAAACAAGTATTTTTCTTCCCAGTGAGAATTTTAAGGCCATATAATATACAGATGGAACATACAAAAAGAGGTTGATGTGGTCCCATCATAACTGTGAGGGCTGTAGAAGTGCACCATATTGTGTGAAACATGCTCCTAAAGTTCAGTTATTAGGACAATTCCTTCTATTGCTGCACTGTCTTTATTCATGAGGTGTCTGTTCCTTGGTATTTTATTCAGCAGTGTTTTGGTGGTAAGGAAGATTTCTACCTGAGGAGACAGAGGTGGTTGGAAGCAGGCAACCCTCAGAAGTCCCAGTGTCCTTTCTTGGCCTTTGGGGAAACAAGAGGTAAAAGGACAGTTAATAAAAGAGCTTGGGTCTCCTACCAAGAACCCAATTAGAGGACATAGAAGGCTGCAGTAAAGAAAAAGTATTTCACGGCTTTCAGGAGTGAATAAGTCTGGTGGGCTGAAGATTCAAGATCAGAAAACAGGAGTTATGGGAAGTGAAATATTTTTCTGCATACTTGTCCTTAAGTTCACCAAGAACACCAGAAATTCAGGCCCACAATGAATTAGAAGTTGCATTTTGTGATTCAGTGTTTTTGCAGGGCTCTGCTGTTCAGGCATTTTTAGTCCTCAAAACTTTTTACCAGTTTGGTTTCACTCAAATATTAAGAATGTTTGTTGTAAATTTAGAGGAACTATATTTGGTTATGGGGTTACTTTTTCTGAATGCCCTCACAGACAATAACAGTAATATTCCAAGACTTTTTTCTGTTAGCATTGGGGAAATAAGCACTTGTATCCCATCAGCTGACAGCTGTGACATGCACAAGAAAGAGACTGGAAAGTCTAAACAAGCATCTGAAATGCTGTACAATCAATAGTACATATTGAGGTTATCAAAGCCTTTTCACATGATGTGTTTCATATTGCCTGTCACTGGCATGACGGTAATGGCCCCTAAGTGCTGCAAGAGGATTTACAATATTGTATGCGATTAAAATAGGAGATTGTGCTAAGAAATTTGTATGTATTTTCAGAATTATTTGGTACAGTTGGAAACAGCTGAAAGCATGACTGCCTTCAACTAGCATGTTGCCAGAACTAACTCCTTTGATTTCTTAAAACTAGATGATGATTGTTTGATCATTTTATTAAAAAAAAAAAAAAAAAAAAAAGGAAAAGAAAAAAAGAAAAAAAAAAGAAAAAAAATCTAGGTGTCAAAGAGTTTCCTTATGTCTAAACAAGTGTTATTAACTTCAATTATGGCTGCCAGGTGGAGAACTGTGCAGTTCTTTTACCATGTTTCAAAATATTTCATTTAGACATCTTGGAAAAACATACATCCCTATTCATAACCCCTGTTACTGTTCTGATTTATAAGTTCTGCTCCACTGTAAATCATTCAAAATGAAAAAATTAAATTTTATGGCATCAAACTTATGTGGCATCGTGCCTGAGCAAAGGGCAGAAGGAATGTGATTCTTATACTGCCAATTACCATTGAACTTGATTTTTTTTTCTTAACAGATGGCTGAGATACACATATAAAGAAATGTAAAGTATACTTATTCTTTATTTGGATTTGAATTAAAAATAAAACACCCTCTTCAATCATTTTTTCAAGTTGTTTATAAAACGTTGACTCTTAAGTATTATTATTATTTTTTAAATTATACAAATATTTGCATCTAAACCAGAAAATTTTGGTTTCAGGCCATACACTTTAATTGCTGTGGATGGTAAAATGTAAGACTAAATTCATTTAGTCTTACAGGCTTTTTGGGAAAAAGGGGTTACTGTGTGGGAAATGGCATTGGGAAAAGTATGAAATCTTATCATTTTTAAGTGGAGAGAGAATCTTGAAATATAATAAAAATGTGGCATGTGTTCTCTGATCAGTAAAAGATTTTGGATGAGGATATATGACATTGCATTTTTACAGATTCTGTAAAAATTTGTTTTATTTATTCCCTAGTACACTTTATCATTGGCAGCAAACATTAGTGACCTGGCATGATTCCTGGTTATGAAGAGGCTCTTTTTTGGCAGAAGAAATTTCTGCTACAGTTCCTGAAGTTTTCTTGAAAGGCATGATGGCATTAGGGGCTTAACAATAACTTTAACTCACAACAACAGTGCAGGAACTGGTTTTAAACTATCTAGTTGAGGTAACTAGTGACATCAGTCTAGGAGCATCTGTCTCAGGACCTGTCAAGGGTATACTTTTCAGTCATTCGCAGATTTAAGAAGTCATGATTAAAAGCTTCACATGATGGAAATTCACTTTAGAAATGTGGAAATGGATATCTGATTATATCTCAGTCCCCTCCCCTGCCACAAAGGTTCCTGTTTTAATGAAGTTCCCCTTGCTTTACTTAGGATATTTCTTCATCAGCTCATCCTACACCTTCCCTCAGCCTGGCCAAATCCCCAAATGTATGGGAGCATCTGTGGTAGCTTCTTAGGACCTTATTGGCACATGACAATGTGTCAGGTTCTGAGGGAGGGTCTGCTTGTATTTTTGTCACCTAATGTGCACAGTCTTGGTCATGTAAGACATGGGAGCATGGCAAGGTCCCTTGCACCCTTCATTACTGTAGCAAAATGGTAAATAAGTATTTTAAGGAAACTTTGAGATGTACCTGATAGAATTCCTTCTTGACTAATATAAAGTGTGAAAGGCAGTCCTTGGTGACAGCGCTGAAGATCCAAGCACTAGTAATCACACTCTATCTTTCCACATGGACTGTGGACACCCTTTCAATGATGGTGGATATTTTGGCTTTAATATAAAACTGGATTGAATAAGGCAACCAAACGTTTTAGCTATATTCGTATTATAAGACTGTGATTTTCTGATCATTTGTAATTCCCTGTATTTCCTATGTTGTGTTAGTAGAGAAGTTTGCAACCATTTCTTTTACAGCATTTATGATTTTATCTCACTTTGATTACCTGATGGCTTCTCTGGAATCTCTGTTGAAACTTAATCTATAAAATGAAATGAATATTGAAATATCTAATCTCCATGTTGTAGGTAACAAAAACAATATAAATGTTAACAGCATTTCTATTAAATACAGAATCAAGCATATTAAGTACCTTGGGGTTAAGATTTTAACTTCCTTAGATTTATGGTAAGAATTAAAATATCCTCTCTTGTTACATTTATAAACATAGAGCTCATTAGATGAAGGAAATTTCCTTTATCATTAATAGGTCACATTAATGTGATAAAAATGTCTATGCTATCCATAAATTTTATTCTTATTTTAAGCAGTTACCACATATAGTGTTTATCCTTCAAAACTTTCAATAGCACTTTTATATACTCCAATTGAAATAATAAAAAACAAAGAATGAAAAGAAGCAAATTAATCCTCCCCTGGGAAACAGGAAGACTAGCACTGCCAGACTTCAAGTCATAGCATTGGTTCACAAACCTTAAACATTTTCCTCTCTCTTTCCATGATTTTAATGGAGACATGAGTGTGTGTTGTGCTGAAGGATCTTGAAATTAAATGCAAAAATTGGCTTCCAAGAAAGAACTTTGTGTAAGGGACCTGATACTTCCTTCTACTCTGCATAATTCTGTTATCCAGAATGGGTGACTCTAGAAGATGAAAGAAGTAAGAATGTAATTTATATATTTTCAGAGATAGTGATTATTGTAACAGCGTAGAATGGAGAAAAGGCAAAGCTGGATGAGATTTAGGGACCGTATAGCTTCTATTCTGATTCTGATAGCAGCCAACCACAACTGTGATTCAAAAGCTCTATTTTTCTGAAAACTTGGCCATATTAAATTATTTTTATTGATTCCAGGTCCAGTTTCATTTGGAGTCAATGCCAAGATTCATACTGGACATAAATAGAAGTCAAACCCTGTGTTGTCTAGGCAGCAATTCACAAGGTCTAAATCCAGTATATTCACAAATTGAGACAGAATTTGTTGGTGGTCTGCAGAAAGCAGACTGGTCAATCTGTGTGGGATTTATTTTTAGTTTCTAGCTGCTGTTGAATGTTTTTAGTCTATTTACTGTGAAATGAAATAGTTCACTGGAGTTATAAAGTTATCTGGAAACAAGGGGCCAATCGTACATAAGATAAAGACTAAGAAGACAATAACCAGACCTGCAGTAAGAACTAAAACTGCAGTGGAAAAGCGATTTTTTTCAGAGAAGTGAATGAAGCAAAAGACTAAAACTGCCATTGCAGAAGACTCAGCTGAAACAGCATGGAGACAGAATGGGTGAGGAAAGGGGGCAAAGATGTCTGTGATCTGTGGGAATGAGTGAATGCAAATGTGTATCTGTATGGGTGTGCAAGCAAGAGTGAGAGACTTGGAAAACAACAGGTGAGGGAATGATTGTGTGGCTCATATTTTTCCAAAAGTGAAAAAAATCCCACCCTTATTGCAATTGAAAACTGTGGACATTCCTTCCAGTCAGAAACTGGCTTTTTATCAAAAAATATTAATCTGGCTGAATTGGTATATTTTGGTGGAGAAATGAGACTGTCAATGAAATTTTATTTTGAAAAAATGCGAATGAAGTGTTGGGTCAGGAAGGTACAACTTCATTTTTCATTTAAAATGACTCTTCTGGCTTTAAAGGTTGTTCTACAATAGCAAATTGCATTTGAAATATACTAGCAAATCTAACTCTGCAGTTAAATTTGGAACAATGGTTTTGGCTGGTCAAATTCACAGGACTTGATTTATAGGATTTTTTGAAGCCTGGCTTTTTATTGTGGTTGGAATTTTTTGAAAATATTGAAATTCCTCATGTATCAGAAAATCAGTGTATATATATATTTAATTTGTATTCCTGATATTATTTTACTACTTCAGTAATTATTGTATTGACCGCAGAATAACTATTAATACAGAAGGAGGTGACAGACTTCCCACCTACCCCTCTAAGAGTCTCTAGTAGCAGAAAATGCTGTAATAAGGTCTTCTGTCTCCTGAGCAGTCAGAACAAGAGTATGGATGAATGGAGGCAAGATGCAAGGCTGATCTTTAGTCATGATTATGTTCATTCAAGTATAGCAAGAGGAAGCTGAATTTAAATTCTACTTTATCCCTCAATGTACCAACTCCTTGTAAAAGAATTTAGAAGTTGGGAAAGCACAGTGTTACCAAACTGAAGAAAGCTTAGCACTGAGCTGCAGTCCATCTGATGATAAAACATATCATTGAAATAACTGTAATTTCTCTAGTGATGCACACATTACATTATATCAGAGCATAATTGCCAAATTTTCAGTGCCAAATTTTAACCTGTAATTTGTTTGCTTCATAAAATGCTTTATATACTATTGTACATTGTAGGATGGAGTCTGGGAAAATCTCTCTCTCTTGTACATGACTATGATAGCAGTTCATTTGATATAGGATAAATTATCCTAGCCCTGAAAAGGTAAAGCAAGCAGAGGTTTATTGCAAAGTTTCTCTTGGAGCATTGTCTAAAACATTTACTTGCAAAAGAGGCTAAATGAGCCTGGCCCTCTCCACACTCTAACGGCAGTGTGTTTTTAAAATGTTAAGGCAAGAAAAAGCAAGGCAGTAAAAATATTGGTTTATTATTTATTTCAATTTGGAGGATGACATAAGAAGCAGTAATCCCTCATCAATCACCATGATCTTAAATTTCTAGACTGATAGAAGCTAAATACATCTCAAACCTAGGGGATGACAGCCTCATCGAAGCAGGGACTCTGGACTGCTAGTCTAGAAAATGTCCATTGGGCATATGGTAGAACCAGTAGTTAAAGGATTGCACAGTATTTAAAACAGAAATAAATACTTCGTCGAGGGTTAGGTGCCTGTTTAGTACTCTGAATTTAATAGGTAAACTACAGACAATGCAGACTACCATTACCATTAGTGCTTAGCCAGCAACTTGCTTGTATGTTTAACAAGAACTTCCTTGAATAGACTGTATTTGTTCAAGATCACCACTTGGGTTCAGCAGCTGGTTTTGTAGCAGATCTTCTAGCAATAGGCGAATCTCTGGGCAGCTGATTTCTTGAGTCAATGTGTGTATGGTTTCGTGTCCCCACATGAAGGTGTGTGACATGGGATCTCACTTAGGGATCAGAATAGCTGTGGACAGCACAGGTGCCTAGCAGGGACAGTCCCTGAGTTATTGCTTAGGGAACTAACTCAATGTACCACCCCGCTTCACATTGTCCCCATTCCAGTCTGGTCACAAGTTCCAGAGGGGTGTGATGTTAAGATGATAATGTTAGATTTGGAGCTAGATTGTTTTCTTCATTGAGAAGTTCTGCTAAAGTCAACATGTTAAACTTGATCCAAAGTCCAGTCACACTTGTTTGGAGTCTCTGTCAGTGGATGTGAGGAGGAAAGGGTGGGGATGAGAAGTACTAGGGTGCTTGGAGCAATTCACTCCAGCATCATTTGCTCTACTGCTAGACTTGGGACACTAGTATCTCTGTCTAACCTTCTCCACATCTGCTGTTGAGCAGCCACAAGGCAAATCACGCAATAGCAGCATGCTTGCAATAGTTGGAAGTGTGTGTGGGGGTGTGTGTGTGAGGTGGTGTGTGGGTGTATGTGGAAGATGTTGATGAATTAGATTTAATTTTGATGTGCTGATTTTTTTTTTTTTTAATTTTATCTGAGAAGAAAGTACATAATATTGATGGTAATAAAGTTATAGTCCCAATTGCAGGAAAACAGGTTTGGAATTAGGAACAGGAATAAGGTTTAACAGGAAAACCTTTTTATGGTGGAAAATAAACATTTAGGAAAGAGCTTGGGCAACAGATGGATCAAAATTTCAGAGTAGTCCTTTAATGTAGATGGAAGAATTACCTGCATAAAATAGTAACCATGCTCTCAGTCTGCAGCCAGGAAAATGATTAGTTATTATTGAGTTTGGAAGAATAAGAACATTTGGCACTATAGCAGTGAAAAAAAACGTAAAATACAACAGAATACATGGAAAGAACTATATATATTTTTTTTTTTTTTTCAATCTAGGGAACTAGAAATAATACACCTGCAAGCATAATGAATGGCATAATGTTGGCACTGTATGGGGCACTGAACAATTTGTACCACATTTATAGGTTCTTTCTTGCTATTAATTTAAAATAAAATAAACATTTTTTTTTTTAACCAATTTTTTGTTGTATTTCTGGTTCTCATTTATTGTTTGCCAACTCCTTTCCTTTGTGTTTTGTCTTCTCCTTTGTGAGCTCTTTCTGTTTCTCTTATATTTCTTGTCCATTCTCTTAGCTCTTTCCCTGGCTATGCTCCATCTTCTTAGGTTACCTCCAAAAATATATATATAATCTGTAAATAAATAGAGCACTCAAACATGTACCCTACTGTGGTTTGTTTCACTGATGAGTTTTCTTTAAAAGCACACTAAGTAGTAAATAAATAAGTAAGAGACTTGTAAGAGACTTGGGTGATCTGAGTAGCACAAGGAAATTAAGCAATATTTGATGGCTGCATTTTAAAAAAACTGAAGTAAGAAAAACAATCAACATAAGGGGAATAATCTCTTGCTTTTCATAATGGAATGCTCCAAAAATTTCTTCAAAATAGTATTTTGGACTCATTTTCTTTCTCTGAGACCCTACCTACCGTCTGTGTTATATCTGCAATTATTTGCCTCTTTGTTTTTGACAGACTGTGATAATCTGTCTGTCTGTCTGATAGACTGTGATGGTTCTGTTTCCCACCACAGCAAGGAAGCTTGTTGCTTCAGACCCCGAGTCCCTGTAAAAGTTGGAAATCCATCTGGATAATAGTCTGCTCCATTTCCAAGGTCACATACCTTGCTGGCAAGTTTGTAGCATGATGGTTTTACTGCGTGAATGTATCTTCTTCTCTGATGGTACTACTGTGCATAGATAATGTGAAAAAATATCCAGTGGCCAACCAAACTGAGTCTGCTCTTACTAACCTTGTAACTTAGCTAGCAAAATGAAAAGTAGCTCAGATACACCATAGTATGAGATGCTAACCCACTGCTGACACAAGGCTTGTAAGTCCCAGTGAAAATCAAAAAGTATCGCCTTCATTAGGGAGATGCATATGTGGAATAACACATAGTTCAGCTGGATAGACCTGAGCCTTTAAATAGAGAAGGCTCGAATCTGGCTCACCTTTTCAGGTGACCATATTAACTACCTAGTATGGGAAGGGAGATCAAGGCACATAGGTTTTATTTTATTTATTTTATTTTATTTTATTTTATTTTATTTTATTTTATTTTATTTTATTTTATTTTATTTTATTTTATTTTATTTTATTTCATTTCATTTCATTTCATTTCATTTTATTTTATTTTATTTTATTTTATTTTATTTTATTTTATTTTATTTTATTTTATTATTTTATTATTTTATTTTATTTTATTTTATTTTATTTTATTTTATTTTATTTTATTTTTATTTTTTTTTTAAATGAAACAAACACAGATAAAGTACTTTGCTTTCCTGAATATTGCAACAAATCCTGCAGGTTGACTTTTTAATAATTTGTTGTTACTGATATTCTTCAGTTTGGTCACTAGGCCAAGAAAATGCACCCTGTAGGTATTAAGCCCTCAAGTATGAGATTTACCTACTAAAGTCCCTGTGCAGCTGACAGCTACATTTGTGCAAGCTGGAGCTGGTTAGACCACAGACGTCTTCCATTTTCTGAAACCCGAGGCCATGCCATCAGCAAGTATGCTGTCAACAGAGAAGTGGCTTCTAAGCAATTGCTTTGTACATGCACACCCCATGAGGACAGCCTTAAGTGCTTTCTATCTAGAGCGTGTAGTATTACCGAGGCAAAACATCCTCGAATTTCTAGTTTTGTGGTTGCACAGCATAGTTGTTTCAGTCAATAAATAGGAGAATGTGATTTTCGGAATCAGAGTCCTACTGTATTAGTCTGGTAAATCCCAGTGTTATGATACAAAAGAAAAACAATATTCTTGTTATTTCTGGAAGTTTAAGGAGATTACCATACCCTGGGATACAATGGTACTTTTCAGCTATTAATGCTTCTGAAGCTCATTGAAAGTAGTATTCAAATCCAAGAAGGATTACATTGTATTCTGCATGTATTAAATTATGTTCCGCGGGTAAATTCAAAGATACAAGTTCTTTCATTCTATTAAGAATTCTATTAAAAACAACAACAAAATAAAAAAAAAATATTAGTTTAGGAGCTGTATAATATTTACTTGAATAGACCAAGTAAGGAAGGATGAAACGCTGAACAGAAAATAAAAAACTCATCTCTATTTTTTGACATAAAACACAAAGTTCAGGCAGCTGCTGATTAGTAGGAAAAGCTAGATTAGCAGTAGATAAGGAAGTTAAATATCTGAAGAATTATACTTAGGCCACCATCAGAGATTAAATTGAAAACTGGGAGCAGATTCCTTAAGGGGAAAACAGAAAAACAAGAACTGGAATAAAAACAAAATCATAGAGCCATCTACATGGGCTGCAGTCTCAGTTGCTCTGGCCTGCACAGGCATATGAGGTTCCAGTATGTCATGTGAAGGATATGGGGAGGAAAATTAGCAAGTCATTAAGGAAATGACTGGTGAGCAGTTCGTGATATACTGCCAACATCAGCTTATTTGCATTGCTGAAGGTTGAAACAGGATGCTACCTGCAGCCTGCACAGAGGGAAGGGGTCTGCACTAATTATTAATTCACTTATACCTGCAGGCTGCAGTGTTGCTCTGCTCATTGTTAACAGAAAATAGCGATAAAATATATGTATGACAGCAAATGACAATCAAAGACTTAAGATGCATTAAAATATGGGAAAGATTAAAAGTAGCTGTGAAAATTATCGCACACAAAATGGCCTTACCAGGAGATTGAGAAGTCCATGATGAGGAGGTTTATATAAACACCCTTGTTTGGGTATGTCTCCTTTGTGTAGTTTTTTTTTTTTTTTTTTTCTTCATTCTTTCTGAGGTCAAAGCAAATCTTTTACAAGATTGACTCAAACAGAAAAGGGCATATGGAACACTATGCAGCAGACTAAGGGAAGGATTTGGTAGGCAATGAGCTGGAATGAGCAATACTGAAAATAACGGACTATATTTTGAAAATCTGAATGCTTGACTTCTGCAGTAACAAAGAGAAGAACTATTGTAAGTTCTGCTGCAAGGTATCTTGAGCAACTCTAAGATGTGAGTAAGTGATATTTTTTCTTTGGTGCTTGGTGTATTATTTAAAACATTGCTCCTGTACTTCACATCCCAGCATATCTTCCATGAATTGTTTGTTTTTATGCATTTTGACTTCCTGACTGACTTATAACACTGTGGAGTCTGACATTGGCCAGGGAAGTATGTGAGGGGAAAATAACATTTATTGATTGCCCCTCTTCTTCAGGCAGCTTGTGAAGCATTGGCGTTCCTCCTCCATCCAGGAAATAATTACAGCTCTTCCTCATGTAAGGATATCTATAACCTTTTGCTCAGTGAATACACTTGTGAGGGCATCTGTGCTGATCACTAGTTTGTTAAGCACTTTCAAATGTTTTGATCAGAAAGACACTATGTAAATATAGGTAGCATATCTTTCTTCATATATCTCGCAATGTTTGCTCTAGGGTTTGATTTGTGGAAGGGGTAAAGCACTCTCTTGCACAGTTGGAGCCTTCAGGCTGCAGCACCAGTATCTGAACATGGATAAGGACTTATGGGGAGTATTAGGTACTTAATAGAAAATTTTTGTAATAGAATTTTTGCTCATGCCAAGAATGGATGAGTTTGTCTCACTTGCTTTTATGCACAGCACTTTTAATGATGGCATCTTTATTGAATTTTTCATTCATGATTCTTCCACTTTTTGAAAAGACAAATCATGGGCTGTCTCCAGGATATTGGGCCCACCAAGCTCTGCAGCAACTTCACAAATGTTCCCTCACTTAAAAGATAACTGATACCTAAGTGGCCTTTTGATCCCTTATTTCAGCTTGCTACAGGCCGTCCTCTGCAGAATCATTTTGTGATCTCTGTCACCAGTCCCTGGGGGGCTGTAAGTTTCTTAAGATTGTTTCATAGTGTCAGCTGCCTTTTCTGTAGCAGTCGAACTGGCTATAGTATTTCTTTTCCTGGAGTTAGCATACTTCCGCACCCATATAGCTGTTTCCCTTGTGTCCAATTCAGTCTTTTCTATTAATCGTGCCTTAGAATTTTAATGTTCAAGCCTGTTTCCTGATTTAGGTAAGTTTCAGTTAACCAATTATATCATATTTCTCCTTACACATATGCGGACCACTTGTAGGTCTCTGTTTCGTATTGCCTTTAGGTCTGCCTAGTTTTCTCCTGTGAGATTCTCTCCTCTGTTTTTGCAAACCTCTCCTAAACAGATATGTCAGCAGTGTCTTCATTATTTGAACCCTTCTGGCCCATGGATAGAGCACAGGGATTCTCTCCGTGAATGTCTCTATAGGAAGCTGTGCTCACTGGCCAAGTGGAGCCATAAAAAGTGTTTGAATGTTTGAATCCAGCCAGATGTCTCTATGAGTTGACCTCATGCAAAGTCAAAGGGGTTACTGGCTAGCATGCAGCCATATTTAACAAACAAAAAATATGTTTTAAAAGGCCCTATGGGAAACCATTCCAAATTACTTTAAATTATGTTTGAAGCCACCAAGGAAATAGGAGTGTGTCAATTCAGTTTAGGTCTGGGCTTCACAGGCATAAATGTTATTTCCATAGGACTGATAGAATGGAAGGTTCCCACATTTGGTCACCTGCTGCCACATGGACCTGTAATCCCTGGAGTGGAGTGGGGAATGGTTGCATGGCACTAAGCTTGGTTGTGTAGCAATTTGAATTTTATACCCACTTTTGCCACACAGTTTCTACATGCTTTGTGACCTCCTGAGAATGGCAAAAGGAAAAAAAAAAAAAAGCAAACACATAATAATAAAGAAAACATATAAATAATTGTGCCCCGAGTTTGTATGAATAGCCTGAGAAGGACCTGCAGAGCCTCCTGGACTTGCAAAGCTTTCTCATATTCAGGGTATTTTCCACATTGTTATGTTCACAAGTCAACAGAGCTATAAGCACGAGATCTGTTTTCTCATTAATTCCACTAAAACCCACTCAATGGGGAGCAGCATTAAGTGTTTTCTTCTCTCCTTGAGAAAGTGGTGCCAAGATGCTAAGCAGAGCTGTGGCAGCTGTGCTTGCTCCCTGTGTCATCCCTGCTGTGCTACTCTGGCCCAGGCAGCAGGCAAAACTTCAGGCTGTTTCCCATCAGGAAGGGCTGACGTTCATGAGAGTGGGATCTCGTCTCATCTGTTAAGAAAAATACCAAGTGAATAACCACAACTGCACCATGGGTATCTTCAAAATCCTCTACTCCATATTTCTCTAAGTTCCAGAAATCATAAAGGAGAAGCTCAGTTGTTTTGGACAAAGCTTTTCAGCCTGATGAGCATCCTTAGTTGTCCAGTTTGTGATACTCAAACAGACTGGTCTTATTTTCAAAAATGGCCCAGGGCTCATAGAAATCCTGTAGAATAGCTAATATTATGTATTTTCTGGGATTATTGGATAAACTAATGTATGAATGGTTAAAGCTCGCATTTTTTTATAATTATCAGTTCTAATTGGATGTTTGCTGGCACATGCTTCACCAGCATGGTTAAACTCATATATCTGTTTTTTTATTATTAACTTTTTTTTTTTTTTTTCTCAAATAAACAGTATAATTGTGGAAACTGCAAACGCAGCTCATTGTGCTCTGTTAGAAATAGGAGCATTTCACAGCTAAGCAGTTTTGCACTTACCTAGTGAAAAAAAGCTGTAGGTGTTGAAATTCATCAGAGAAATTCCAGGTACACAACTATTACTGAAGTGCCTAACAATATTAATCTCTCTTAATTGCTTGTTGTTCAAAGTAGCTTTCAAACTGCCTCTCAGAGTCAAACTATTTTCCAGAGACACTGACAAATGGAAATAATACTGTTTAAGTAATGACTTATGTCAAAATAAATTCTATATGTCGTTAGCTCAGGATTCATTTATTTCAAAGGAAGGATCCCATCCTGCAAGTTTTGTACACTAAATGTAGACTTATTTCAGATGGGATTTTTGTTGGCCAAGTGACATGAGGACTTATGACTTAAAGAGTTAATAGTACACAATCTCAAAACAAACACTATGATCAGGAAGGGTTAAAGTATCTTTCCTGATTTTTGACCTAATATTTTACTTCATCCTATAGGTAACACTCAAAATAAATCACGTTAACAGGTTCCCCAAAAGCGGTCGAATTACAGCATTACTTAAGAAAACCCCTGGGTACATGCATGAGCATTATGTGCTATATCAATGCGGAAAGACAGCAAGCAAGATTGAAAAAGCTATACTTTTTATTTTTGCCAATGAATCTGTTGCACTTTGCAATGTTTAAGTGGGTTTATACAACATAAACATTTGGGACATTTAACATATCAAGCTCAAATAAAAATGACACGCAGATCGTTCACTTCTGAAGCTGCCTTGTGTTCAGTTATTGGAACACTCCATCTCTGTGGTTTCCGAAATATTATAAGTATATATTCCAGATTAAACTTTCTATTTTCCTCAAGGTAGAGTTGCTTTTCAGCCCTCAATGGCTTGGTTTTTGCCTAAAGAATCAGGTCCTATCAGCAAAATCAAAGGCGATTACACAGCTCAGTAGTCATTTAGGATTTCTGTGGCTCAATTAAGCATGTATAGCATGCCACAGCCACTGAGACTCTGTTTATTCAGTGAAAGTGCTCTGTAATTTATTTAAAATAATCCATCTTTAACAAATAAAGAGGCCATTGACTGGCCATCGCTGCAGGCATCCATTTAAATGCTGCCTTCTTGATGGTCTGTTTTGCTGGTTTAAGTTAAATACCTGACAAAAGTGATTCAGTTTTTTAGAACCAAGATTTGTATGCATGTTTATTTTCTTTTACACAAGTAATCAGTTAGAACTTCTTTGTAACAGATTGACCATTAAAAATGATTAATGCTATTCATTGTGATAATAACAGATTCTGACTGCCAGCTGTGTGTGTGTGCATGCGCGTTTAAAACTGCTCAGGAATTGTGTCTTTATGACACTTTGCTAATCATGTTAGAACTATTACTGTATACATATATTGAAAATTAGATTAGATGTCTAAAGCCAGTGACAAAAAATCTTTTTTTTTCCAACATGCAACTTTTTTTTTATTATTATTATTTTTTATGTTTTTCTTTTCCCACTTGACTGTTTCAAAAATGAATCATTCATCTAAGCAACACTAGCAAGCTGCCGTAAAGACTTGCCAGTACCAGTGGATCTTTGAGCATCAAACGGTTGCAGTTTAAGTCCCTGGTAAGTGCTGTTACTTGTAGCACTGGAACATGACCAACTCAGAAGAAGCTTTTTCTCTGTAACAAGAAACAGCCATTAAAAACTGTCCTGGGAATAGGGCAAAGTATGGTGCTAAATTTCCAGTGGAAAGGCAATAGAGAAAGCTATTGGTTAAAGGACTGCTTCTTAGGGTTAAGGATAAATAAAACTCTGGTAGCCACAATGGCACCTCCTGTCCAGCAGCCACACAGTATAGCTGTGTCTTGTCCTCTTTTCAGACTTAAAAAAAAACCACACACACACAGACAACCTCACCAAGAACAACGCCAACCTTAGAGGAGGTGAAACTAAGCTGTTTGTGTTATTCAATAATGGCTTTTTAATGGTAGTTAAACAGAATCATGGACAGCACTCAATATTTCTTTGTGTAAGCATCTGTAGAGAATATGTCACACGTTCATAGAAGAGTTTTGAAGTCAGAGCAGCACATGAGCTTTGTTATAGTAAATTTATTCTCACACTATTTTTTCTTTTTGCTAATTTACAGAATCCTTGCTGATTGTTCATTTCCTGATTAAGTAGGAATCATTTATGAGTGCATGTTTGGAAAATGCCTAATTCTATTTTAAACATGAAGATTTATTCAAGCCCTGAAGAATAATGCATTTACAGTCCTAGAGGTTGTCATGTGTTTATATGGACCTTTGTGGTTCTCATAGATGAAGAAAGCAGCTGGTTTCATTCCCCAGTTGAGCTACACAGGACAATCTAGTTGGCTTTCTAGTTCATACTTGAAATAAGACACAGAAACAGTGATTCTACCCATCTTGAGGTGTTAATACTCATACAAATTTGCCCTTCCTTTTTTTTTAGTTAATCACCATTATAGGACTGGAGTCATGGAAGAGTAGCAAAAACTATCTGATAGCTGGATAGCTATGGTCTAGCTCAGATGGCCTAGTTAAAACTTAAAAATGCTTTAATGAGTAGTTCTAATTTATCTTTAGTTCAGAGCGTTGTCATGTCTTTTAAGGTTGTTGCTGGACTTTGGCTAGTACCAGCATTCAGGCGCTATCTTGTATTCAATATGCAATTGAGAAAATTATCTATTTTGAGACATTAGCTGAACCAGCATGGCAGCTCCACAAACCAAATGTCTGTCTCTTCAGCTAGGACTCATGATTGTATTGATGACCATGATTCATCTGTAGCTGTACAGGTAAAACTGTAGCTTTGAGGAGGCAACAGGACCTTATTGTCACTGGGGTTAAACGGTATAGGAAAAAATCACATATTCTAAGTCAGAGTGTTATGTGGTTATGTTTTTCCGTCCACATTCAGGGAGTTTCACTTTTCTGTTATACATGCTGGATGTTGATATTGAGTTAGGTTCTGGAAAAGTTGACTCATCATTGGGGAGTTTTTATGTGCTCCTACAGCTCTGCAGAATAGCCCAGGATCCTGCTGGACTCTCTGCTAACATTTAACTCTCTGTTCAACTCTCTGACAGCATGAAACACTTGAGAATGACATCTCCATCTCATCAGCAAACACAAAGGAAATACAATAAGGAACATGGAGGTGAAGGGTAGCCTGAAATCTTGCCTTGCTATAACACTAAGAAGTCTTACTGTCTTACTTAGGGCTGCAAATAGGTATCCAGTCTTCTTACTAGTGCTAGGGTCTACTTTAAAAAAAAAAAAAAAAAGTCAGCAGAAGCAGCCTTCTTTCTTCTGAAGTACAAATATGGATGGTAATGGATGCTGGAGCATTTGTCTAGAAAAATGCTAGTCTGTGCCCAGTGCTCTCCTCTACCTTGGAGGGTGCCCACACAAGTTTTCTATCCAGGGAAGGGTGATCTGTTCAAGAGGTGTATGTGGATGATATCTGAATACTGATCGAGCTGAGGCAGGAAACAGCTATGCAGCTCTTCAGTTTGGGGAACGTGTGAAATGGGCCTCTTTTAGGAGCTTCCAGGTCACCGAGGGGTGCAGCTGGAATATTTAGTTGCCTCCAGTTTTAGAAGAAAGGTGAACTTGTTCAGCTGCAATTTAGGATTCAGGTACTGGATTCCTGCTTTGTGTAAACTACTCTTTGATCTCAATGGCAATTGGCACAGCAATGTTTCCTCCAGGGTTTAGCACAATGAGAAACTGAGGTACCAGATACTGCTTTAATTGCTTAAGGTCACATGAGGCAATGGGGGAAACACACATACAAAAATGACCTAACTCCAAGCCTCGTGTCCAAAGTGTGGGATGACGCTGCTGCCCTGAATTGGATCTTTATTTGAGTGATGAAATGTAGCACCCCGAGAAAAGGTAAGAAGGCATTAAGAACACAGATTTCCTTTGCACTTAAAATTCAGAATGTTGCTTTTCATTCATAGTGGTGCAAATATGAAGAGTGGTGAGAAACCAGGGATAACAGGGACCATAGAGCTGGAGCAAGCCTGTGGGTATACATGGGGAAGAGAAACAGAAATTATGCTGTATGAGGCATTGGAGGCCTTCCAAATATTTTTATTCATTATTACTATTTTTATGTGAAAGGGAAAAACCTTCCAGGTCTAGCTGGTTTGCCTCAGGCAGGGATTTTGGCCATTTCTAGTCCAAATCCATGTTTGAGTGTGTGTATGTGTGCAGGGTGCTTACATAAAGCCCAGAATGTGCAGCTTTTATCTGCTACTGCTCACATTTGCTTATTCCACCCTCCCTGGTCAGGGCAACAAGCATTTAATTTAACCGTATGACCTTCAAATTCCAAAGTTACTAGTGTTTTTAGAAGGGAATTCATTGGATAGAACTTTTTTATTGAAACACATGTAAAAATACCAAACTAAGTGATTAAAGAGCATTTTAAAACTTTTTTTTTTTTTTTTTTAAATGAAAATATGAAAACTTTTATTACATCAGCTAGGGAAAAAGTGATGATTTAAAAAAAAAAAAGTTAACATTTCATTTGAGGTTATGATACTTAGAAGAAAGCAAGAATAAGTGATTCTGTGACACATTCAAAAAATTAAATTTAACACAAAATTTTATTGAGACTTTTTCAGAGACATACCCAAAGTGTGATTTGATAGCCACTGTGTGTTGGCACATTATTTACTGAGATCTTTCAAATCTTAAAAAAAATTTTATCTTTCAAAAAGAAAGTTTGATCCTGTACATAAGTTGATTGAATTTTTCATTTGTTGAATGTTACTTGCTTATTGATTTTTGACTTCTTATGTTCTAATTGTAAAACTTCAGAAGTACTTAAACTTTACTGATACAGTTCTGTTATTGATCCACAGTAATACATCATCTATATTGTTTTGCAGAAGGGTATGAAATGCTTTTGCAAGAAAAGCAGGTAGATTTTACGTTTTCAGTGGTTTCTCATAAAATGAGGGAGAGAAGAGAATCTCCTTTTGTTAGTCTTGTTTACAAAGCATGAAACAACTGAAGAGGATTTTACCTAGGCTTGACCTTGACTTTGAGTTTTTTTTTTTTTTTTTTTTTGTTTTGATGTTAATGTCATGTGGATTTTAATCAACACATATTTCAGCCACTATGTCTAAAATTGTATCTTAAGATGATTTTCACCCTTAGATAACCAGCCCAACAGGTGTAATGCTTATGTCCCCAGTCTAACACTGCAAGAAAATAACTGTACTTGGTGAAAAAGCTCCCTGTAACTCTGATTATTACAAATTTCAGATTTTTTGTTGTGTTTTGTTGAATAAAAGTTTCCTAATTCCACAAAGTATGAAGTGAATGCAACAAAGAAAACCAGAGGCTGACGTCCTGAAGACCTGAGGTGCTCTGGATGACATGCCCCTCAGATCTGCTGCAGGTGGGAAAGGTAGGTGCTGTAAAGCCAGCTAATCTTGGTAATGAAGATTACTTTACTGATTAAAAGTGCATTACCACGGCTTGCGACTCCTGCTGTCAACTCTTTGCTTCTGGGTGGGCAAGGACTGGAAGTCAGCTGCAATTTCAATACCCACCCTGTGGTGAACATAAGTGAGGAAAATGGAGGACCCATGAGGCCTTGGGAGGCCTGGCTGGCCATGTGCACTTTGGTTCTGTCAGACCATTGGCACTAAAGGGTGGTAGCTATTGCAGTGAATACACACATGGATATGGTGTGGTAGCTGCTGAAGCATGCAGGATGTCTTAGAAAGTGTCCGCTGCTCTGATCAGACTTCCCATATGGAATGCAATGGATCTGGGGTGTCTCAGCAAAGGGACTTGCAGGTGTGAGTAGAGCACAGTGCTGAGCACCTGGGGCTGGGGAAGGCAAAATGCTGCCATCTCCTAGGCAGCTTCAGAGCAATACTTTGTGTGATGCTGTATGGCAAAGCTGTTGACAACAAGTAGGAGTGCACTTCAGGAATTTATTTTCAGTAATTTGAAAAACTACAACTGAATTCTTGCAATGATCTGGGAGCTGTTGTGTGGGCTGTCCATACAAAATAAGTAATTTAAGGGTCATAGAATCACAGAATCACAGAATGTTAGGGACTGGAAGGGACCTTGAAAGATCATCTAGTCCAACCCCCCTGCCAGAGCAGGAACAATTAGATCACTTCACACAGGAGTGTGTGACGTGATCAGAATCCAGGTGGGTTTTGAATATCCCCAGAGGAGGAAACTCCACAACCCCCCTGGGCAGCCTGTTCCAGTTCTCTGTCACACTCACAATGAAAAACTTTTGTCTCAAATTGCTTTGGAGCAATTAATATTCCTGAGGTAGTTCTGAAGAAGAAAACTTTGTTAAAAGATGGTACCATATTTTCTAAATGATATAATGGGCATCCACACTTTACTGTTTGGCATGTCAAATCATACTACATAACAAATACTAGAACTCCATGTATTCTAATAACATAATCTAGTAATATTTTCTTAAGGATAGCAAACAAAACTTAGGGTTTTTTCTTATACCATCTGTGAAAACTTTTATTTATTTATTTATTTATTTTTTAACAGAAATTGAATGCCTAAATTTTATAAATATTAAGCAGAAGAAAAAGCATGTGCCAGACAGTGAGTATTTGATTGTGGTATTCCAAATAATATCAGTACCAACTGAAATTTTCTTCTTTACTCATTTATTATTCGTTTCAGTGCTGGAGATGGCATTCATGATATTTTTTCATTTGTCAGCAATGCTATTACACCTGTACTGTCCATACTGTGTGATGATGCTTTTACTCATGTCACACTGCTGTTTCCTGGCTGCTGCATCCAACTTTTGCTAATCTACAGGCTGTCTGTTTTCTCCACATGAAACAAGATTGGCAAGGAACAAAATGCTCTATAGAGATTACTTGTCTGTGTGTAGGAATGAAAATTCATGTTACTTCCTTCAATCCTGGTGTATTTTATTGCAAATCCACATCCTACCGGTAGCATTTTCTGTTGTTCAGTTGTGTACATGAGAAGGCCCTTCATGCTTTTCCTAGCGCATCTCAAAGTTTGGAAGGAGTGAAGGCAAGTTTGGGGATCAAATCCCATGTTTATCAAAGACCTTAAATCTAAATAATTCAGAGGGCTGCAGGGGGCTCTGGGTTCCCAGGGGGCCGGGAGTGGCAGGGTTCCCTGTGGAGGCAGGTCAAGGCCTGGAAGCTAGGGCCTGTGCCACAGCCAAAGCCAGGACCAGAGCAGGCCAGGGTCACCAGGGGCACTTCCCTATGGGAGGGACAGATGGAGGCCAGCTCTGAACATAAGTCCTCTTCCTATAATGGCCTCTAATGCACTTTTATCTGCAGCAGTTCACAAATAAAGACCAGATTTAATAAGAGAAAATACATGTGTGTCTTTTTATTATCATTATTAATTATATCAATTCAATTAATATAATTAATATAATTATATTAATATTAACACCAATATTAATATTAATATTAATACTGACATTACTATTACAAATTATTATTATTATTATTATTATTATTATTATTATTATTATTATTATTATTATTATTATTATTATTATTATTTGCTTTGCAGAAACACAAGGAGAGATCCCTTGGATTTACTCTTATGGATTAATTTTCTGGGTCTTCTATAGTGTTTCTAACTGAAGGGCCTGGAGTGCAATAACCAGATGGAGTCCTTTATATACACAGGGCAAATGAAAATTAAGTATGATGAGTAGTAAGATGATTTTTACTGTCTTTTCTTTTTCCTGAAGTTTGCAAACCAGACAACCCTTAAAAATATGTAGGGCAGGGCTGGTTTGTGAAGCAGATAGCTTAAGGCCTAGTGGTGTGATTAGCTACATGATTAATATGAAAACAAAGTGTATCATATGTAAAGATAGCCTGGAATAAATTATCCCAAATCCATCAGTAACTTTGGTGGACTATCTGTCCTGCTGAATGTTTCCACATCTTCTGAGGAGTCTTTTAAAGTGCATAGTTATGGAAACTTAAGACAGTGTTGCAAAATTGTACATGTCTATTTATCCAACAGTGGTGTTATTTTTAATAGCAGAGTAAATTACGAGAAGTTATTGGGTGTTCCAAGTGCAAAATATCATCGTCATGAGAAAGGCAGGAGGCACAGCATTTGTGCTTTGCTCATCATGGCTAAATAAGCAGGAGCTAAGGTGCACAAAAACTGGGGGGAGAACACAGGTAGCTAACTTAAATTTGATTTTAACCCAAACTGTGACCAATGAACTGCTTAGGCTTTCTTATAGAGGGGTGTTTTGGAAGGAAGAGTAATTTCTTTTTCTCTCGCTCAAAACCTACTGCCAGCCATCTGTTGATAATTATTGTCCAGTCTCTGCTGAGAATTTGTGATGTTTAATATTTCCTCACACTTGAACAAATAAGTGATAAGAATTGCAAGCTACTTGACCACAGGAGTAGAAAGGCATATAACATAAAAGATTTAGTGTATGCCTTGGTTTTTGGAAACAACAGCCTTCTATTTGTGATTAAAATAAAACTGACTTCTTGAGGACTTGGAAAATAGATATCATGGGTTGCATAGGTAAAAAACACAAAAAACTCTGGAAATAAATACAAACAAACAATTAGCAGAAAGCTTAAAAATTATACGCTCTTGTTTATGTTTCTTATTATATTATCCCTTCTCATATAAAATGTTGCACAATCTATTTATTTGTGTGTTGAATATTTAGGGCAGGTGAGCAGAAGACATCTTACTTCTTTACAATGTTTATTTTTATAAATAGTCAACATTTTTATAGTTACATTGAGCTCTACATGGTAGGAGTGATGGAGAGCAGAGTTCATTATATCTGCTTTTAAGAACTGTCTATGAATACGTACAAGAAGCTGTAATTGCTCTTCCTTCTTTTTTCTTCCTTCAATTATATTAATATTACAATTAATAAACTACATCTCAGCAGATCTCATCTATTAGAATGCATGTTTTATGTCGGTTTTTTTTTTTTTTTTTTTTTTTTTTTTTTTTTGCTTTCTTTTTGCTTCTTTTGTTTTGGTTTTCTTCAGAAGATTCAGTGGCTACAAACCCGAGTGCCCACAGCTCAAAGCTAAAGAGGTTTGTCGGAAGTCACAGCTGCAGCCACATCCATCTGTAAGATGGTTTCCTGAGCAGCTGCTCTGGAGCCTTTTTCTGCTTGCCCTCAGCTCCACTGCCTGTTTGCAGGCTGATCTCCATGACCCCATGGATAAATGACAGACTGAAAAAAAAAATAAAATTAAAAAAATGCAGGAATGTTGATTTTTAATCCTTAGTTGAGTATGCATTTCATATAGTTGCCAGGTGCTAGTACTAAACCCCTTCTCCCCAGTAAAACTTGAAATTTTATGGGTGTTTCATTATCAAATTGAAAATAAAACCACTGAACAGGAAATAGTGATTCTTAAAGGTTCATGCAAAATCAATTATATTATCCCCTGATAATGAAAAAGGAACTACAGGTCCGTGATGAAGGGTGAATTTCTTAACAAATACAAAAGGTACAGCACTTATTTTAAATAAATTTATTAACTAATGTGATTTTTATAAGTTTTTTATTTCACTGAACTTCTCATTTGTAAATCTTTTTCTCATTGCTTTAAAAAGATATACAAATACAAAAAAGCAACCAAAACCCTGAGGCTACCTTTTGACCATAGACTGGGTCATTTTTTCTATATCTGTTTTTCTTGGTTGTTCCAAAGGAGGAAAAAGTGAAAGGTGTCTGGGACATTATGAAAAACTTTGCAATAAAATAAGTAGGAATAAAACGGGGAGATGGCCTGATCTTGGGAGGCTAGTTTTAGCCCATGCTACTGTTTCTTTTTTCTGTTGGAATGTAACAAATATTAACTGCTACTGCTCTGCTGTACTTCATTACATAAATATTTGTGTAAATTCACACTGTGAATATATGAAGTGCTTTGATGGGCAAAGAGGAGAGTTTCCCCATGTGCTGTTTTCTTCTTTAAATGAAGCAGTGGCACTGTATGTACTGACCGAACTTTCACACTCATGCTGTTCCACATCAGCTTGAGTTCTCAGTTCTACTTTTTCCCTCTTCATAGCTGGTTTACTTACCAAAATCAGTCTGTTGCAAAACAGCAGTTCCCAAGAAATTCTTCCAAGCCAGCAATATGATACTTCAACTATTCCTTTTGAAATGAGCTGCTGATCTGGAGGCCTTTCTGTACCCCACATCCTTTATAAGATCAATTAATACACTATGTTAAATGCCAAGAAAACTCTACTCTTTCTATCCTGTGGTATCTATAAGCCCTCAAATAAGAAAGTATTTGGATCTGAGGGAATTTTAAGTATTCTGCTATCCTCTGGTTCTATTAATGAGAGGGTTTTATTTTTATTTATTTATTTTTTTTTCTGTGTGTGTCTGTTTTGCAGACTTGCTAGTGGAAGTATGCATGCAGAAATCAATGGGGAATTTGTATTAAACAAAGTATTTGATTATAGTTACACATATACAGAATCTGTCCCTATCCCTCTGCTCCTACAATAATCTTAGTAAATCTTAGTTATCAATAAAATAAGAAAAATCTTTCATTTGTTGTATAAACATTGTTGTAGCTATGGTAGTTAAGGATGTTAGAGAAATATGGCACTTAGAAGGAGGAAACATTGGCATAATAAAAGGTGTTACCTTCCCTTGCAAGCCTTGCTTCTTTATTATGTAAGTTGACAGACCCAGAAACTTTCATTAGATCACTTTTATGTGGTGCTGATTCCAGTTCCTCTTGCAAATCAAAAAATGAATTATGAATCTTGAATAAATAAAGGTTTCCCTCATTAAAAATAAATGTATAATATTATCTTTCACTTGGCATTAAACTAGCTGAGCTAGTCAGTATGAAGAAGTACTTACGGGATTTAACCTTGCTTTCTGTTAATACATTTTCTTTCAGGGGTTCATAGCTTTCAAATTTGTTCAGTCATTTGGAGTAGTTTTAGGAGGTGTATCACTAATGTCCTACTAGGTGTCTCTCAGATGTACAGCCTAATCCTTATACATGAAAAGAGTTTTGAAGAAATTGTTACAGTAATCTATATTTTAAAACAGAGAGGATAGAAATGGGGTGTCTTTGTTTTCTAACTGTTTTTTTCCCCATGTCCAAAATCCCATATACTGCAAAGCACTGTGATATGGATTGAAACTATTGATTTTAAAATAGTTTAAGAATGAAAACAGTTGGGATTTTTTCATGACTATGAAGATATGAGCCAGATCTAATGGCTACCTGCCAGTCCATTGGATTGTTAGTGTATTTTGAACATTTGTTGCGACTTTCCAAAAAAATTGGAAATTTGGAAGTGGTGATTGACAAAAATTACAGTCAGATCTAGATAGCAGCAAACAATTCATTTTTTAATGCCTTCAGTTAAAATAAAACAAATCAAAAGTTTTGATGCAAATTACCTGTATAGAATAATATATATCTCTAATAATCTGTATCTCTGCTGCAGAGTAGCTGGTGTTGCCAGGTTTTGTGGTTGTTACAGACCTAGATTCCAGTATTTACTGGAATGTATCTCTATCTCCTAAGTATTAAGGGCTCATAGAATTCAGTCCTCAAGTTTGGGCTAATTGTATTTAGTTTCCAAAAAATTAAACCTATTTCTTCCCCCCAAATGTATATTTAGATGTCAAGAAAAACCTGATTAAATAGTGCAACCTTAGAGTTTTAGGAGAAATGTTAATACCTTTGAACATCCTGCTGCAAAGACAACTTGTATTCTTTTCAGCAGGAAAGATATTAGGGAATAATTCCAAAATTTTAGATAGCTTCTGACTTTTGGATGATAGAATACGTCAACTCCTAATACAACTGGTAGTCTTTTTGAGACTAATTGAGGGTGATTATCTGCCTGTATCATAGCATGAGCAAATGCCTGTAAATGCCATATATGCCTCTAAAATTAAAAGATGAGAAGGATTATTTTAATGTATGTTCTCAGTTTCTCATTCTAGTTATAGGCGGAATATTAAAAAAGTATAAAACTAATGACTCAAGAATCAATATGGTATGGACTGTAATCAAAGAGCAGGGCTCTCTCGTAGGCATCCATCAACAGAAACATCTGACTATCACCACTACATTCACTTTTGGAACCAACCTATAAGCCTAGGTGTTACTGCTGGAAAATATATAATGCTGTTTCACATCGGGATTCGAGAGCTGCCAAGCATATCTCCAGACTAACTTTAACAGTGATTACACTTGATGAAGGAGGTAGAGGAAGTATAAGTGTGTGCCAACAGCACTGGGTGGATAAGGCCAACATTGAAGGTAAAGTACATTTATGTGAATTCTTATTCTACCATTAAACAGAAGTTTTTCATAGGATGAGATTTGCCTACAGAAGTCTCAGGTGTTTCTGCTTAGTGCCAGTCTCTTTTTGTAAATATATAGACTTTTAATTACATCCAATAGGCTACATAACAAGGACATGTTTGAAGACTCTCAAGACAGTAAATCCCATCATCATGAATTCCCCCTGTGATGCTTTGCTGTTCTCTGAATTTCCCAAATGAGATGGGCTATTTTAACATGCATAAGCAGTTTCACATTTTAGTTGGAAGGAGAAGTCAAACTTGTGACAAAGTAAGAGCTTTGCTGTAGTTCCTACAGCAAAGGAGTATCGTAGGCTGCAGTCCTAAGGACTGTGGTATTGTATAGTCCTAGGAGTCCTGTGTATGTAACAGTCAATATTGACTGAAGACATGTACTTTATTTCTGCATTTTATATTAGTTATCTAGTGCTTGAAGTGAACAACCAGTCCACTGCAATCACAGGCAGCAAACAGATGTGTAGCCCAGAAGAGTCTGCAAACCAGTTCCATATGTTCCCACTCATCAGAAGTCACATTAAAAGAGCAAGCTGGAGCTTATTAAAGAATTTCTGTCCAATTCTAACTTCCTATCACAATATATGAAAACCATACCTGTGTAGGAAGCCAAAACTAAATCTGTTCTCTTATTCAGACCTACTCTGATGCTTAAGTAGCTTTCATGTTTGTCTTCTGTGAAGAAATACCTCTCTGTCTATGGACTGCATGCTAAGCATGGGAGTTTTTGCTGAAGTGCCTCTTTTTAATCTGTTTTGAATCGGTATTAAAAGACTCCTTAGAAGGAATGTAGCCCCAAAGAGGGAAGAAAATATTGTCCTGGAAAGAAAGAGAGGGAAATCTTCTAAGTAATGGTATGGTGCTGCTTTTAATGCTGACTACATAAACAAAACCCTAAGTCTAAATAAGTGACCCTGCCTTGCAAGCAGGGTTTCTCACTGGGAAGTCTTTCCATTAAAATGATGGTGGAATGATCACACGATCCCAGCTAAACATTTCAGACAAAGAATTAAGCTTTCCTTATGTCTGAATTTAAGTATGGATGGATATGTAATTTCTTCTTCTTCTTCTTCTTCTTCTTCTTCTTCTTCTTCTTCTTCTTCTTCTTCTTCTTCTTCTTCTTCTTCTTCTTCTTCTTCTTCTTCTTCTTCTTTCTTCTTCTTCTTATTATTATTAATTATTAATTATTATTATTATTATTTATTAAACAAAATCAGAAGTTTATTTTCTGTTTGGGATGTTATTTTTCTTCTGTTCTGGAATAAACCTTAGCCCAATGGGATGCTATATCATGACAAAGACTACTGCAGTGCCAACAGTCTGTAATATTTTTTTCTGGATAAAGATTGTAAAAATAAATCTGTAAAAATCTCATTTATGAGAAAACACTTTAGTCTGCATATAAGAAAGGCACAAAATAAATAATTTATAATAAAGAATTCTACAAAGAATTAGTGGAGAAATACGAGATTCCTCTGTCTACTGGAGAGGAAAAAAGTTTAAAAGAGAGTAAAAGAAACCCTCTTCTGTAAGTGGTATTCTCACTGGGAATGGATATTATCCATTTTAGGGCTTCAGATGGAGGAACAACTTTGAAAAACCTGGGATGTTTTAATCAGTTTTAATGAATTTACTCAATCAAAGAAAATAGTTGTTTGATCCTACATTACCTTGCTGTCCTCCATGGTATGAGTGCTTCTTTGGTCAAAAAACAGAAAAAAAAATAATTAAAAAAAAAAACCAGAAACTAAAAGGAAAGAATAGAGAGATTTTTAGATTTTGAAAACTTGGAAACTCTGAGTAAAACAATAGATTCAAGTAAAAGCCATATTGATTGAAAAATCTTGCATTTTCCCAAAACATAAGAGGACTGATCACCCCTAGTAAAGTGTGGTTATGCAGGGAATATTTGGAATGTTTATTTCTTTCAAGTTATACATTTTTTTTTTTCTTGATCTTGTTTTTTCCTAGTCTTAGCTCATCAGGGAAACTTCAATACATATACACCAGGATATCAGTATAAAGGCATTAAGCTCATGAGACAGGTTGCAGTCTCATTCCTTGAAGAACTTTTTACAAATGTAAAGAGACATTAAAGAGATACATGTCATGTAAAGAGTCAATTTTTAATGAGATCAATAAATGGATACCCTCTGATCTCAACTAGAGCAAATATTTTTCACATTACTGAAACATCTGATGCTTGCAGAAGAATATGATGCCATGGCCACTGTCCTCCCCAAATAGTTTTTACAGGTTGCACAATGCTACCATCTGTTTCTTTATCCCATATACTGTACTTTCAACACACTGGTGGAAATTTAGACATTAACAAGCTAATAGGAAACATAAGAAAGCCTGAAATCAGCAGTCTGCTTTGCATACCTGCCTAGTTCCTATGAAAGTTAGTTTGATAGATTACATTTGTACATGGCAAAAAAAAGAATAGCAGTCCTTGTCTCTTCATTATTTTTGTATTTTGTACCTGAATACTGCACTTGAATTTGCTTCCATAGAGGTAGCTTCAGTGTATGGATGGTATATTGTAGACACAATTTGCCCCTATAGCTCATGCAATATATTCCTGAGTGGATTGGTTATGGGTGTTCAAACAGTCTATTACAGTACAGAACTAACCTTTATCCTGTGCTTTTGTTAAGACCTGAGAAAACTGTTTTGATGTGCTAGACCCATCAGCCAGGGAAATATTTTCTCTGAAATGTGGTTTCTTTGGTTCAGTGCTTTGACAGTAAATATGGAAGTAAGAAGCAAATCTTCACAGGTTCAAACACACATGGCGTGTTATTGATACAGAACAGAAATGTATCTCCAAGTAGACACGACAGAAACCAAGGCTGTAGACAGCATTTGTAGAAACTGAGACATGATGTAATCTCAGACAAGGCCATCAGTGTAAAAATGCTCTCTCTATTTATTTTTCAGATCTTTATATAACTGCTGATTGTAGAATGATGCTGCTTCTCAAAATGCTACACATCTCAATGAGGTTTCTGGTATGTTGTGTGAAACTTGCCTTTTTTTTTTTTTTTTTTTCTTTTTCTATTCCCTTTTTAAGTCTTTGTTCAGGAATAAAAAATTATACTCACTAGGAGTATTGCTGAAGGACCATAAAATCTTTCTTCATTTTTTATCTATAATTGTTAGATCTACAAATCACGGAATGTCTGTCACCTAACACTCCTCATGTTCTCCCAGCACATTTAGTCCTTCTTATTAGTCTATCACTGAAAAGCAATAGCTAACCTACTTATCTGTTGTTCAAGATTAATTTTCATTTATCTAGGATCTAAAGTACTTCTGCACAGATTTTCAGTATTTGTTCCAGTGTTTTAAAAGAATTTTCTTTGCACTTTACTGTCAATAAAAGTGACTGTTAGATGTGATTGGCATCACTGGCTGATATGACCAGCTGAGATGCTGGCAGGAGGGTGATGCCTCCTTTTTTCTTTCTTTATTGTTTTGTTTTGTGGACAGCAACAGTCACTTAGCCTTCTACTTAGGATTTTGGCATATATATATATTATAATTAAATATTAATTTGAAGAACTATTTTTAATAAAGGTTTTTCTCAAGGCTTGTCTTGCAGCTGTGATATGTTTAGTCTCTTATGTCCTCAGAGAGTGAGGAAGATAGCTATGAAAATGTTTCTTTTCTTCCAGTTTGTCTTGAGAAACAAATGGTTCTGTCACATACTCCCAGTGGAGATGAGCAGCTGGAGGAAAAAAAGTGAGAATGGGTGAAGGAATTCCTTGAATGAGCAAATCTGAAGTTGCAATGAAACAGAATGTCCTGTTGAGCTCAGATAGAGTTTAGAGGGGAAAATTGAAGGTTTGATCTCCAAAGCTTGTATGCAACCTTGGCAATCACTCACCATTTCCTTAGACTAAGGTGAAGCCAATCTGAGGTAACTCCATGAATGGGACCATACTTGAGCATTGTACCATAAGATGAAGAATATCAGTGGACTGCTCTCTGAAAGGAACAGGGATATAAGGGACTTTTCCTTTGAGAGCAGATTGAACTGCACATGCATAGCACATAGCTGAAGAAAAGTGCTGTTGGGAACCTTGAATGAGGTTGCAAGAAATGTGTAGGGATGGACCATTAAGACTGTTTTGTGGTAGTTCAGGTTAGGAAGGAGAAATCTCAAAATGCCTGGCAGCCAGAGAGGAGAAAGAGGTTAAGAGGTGAGACAAAAGCAGAGTCTTCAGGGAACAATTGATTTCCTTGCATTCATTTTGTTTGTGTTTTTCCATCAGTGGGGAATGTGCAGAAGTCCACCTGTAGTTCTGATCAACTCTACATGACTTTTTCAGTCTGCATACCAGAGAGATGAGCATTTCTGACTTTCAGCAACAGAATGGAGACGAATTCCATGTGGATTGTGAGAGTGCACATGAAAGTATCTGAAAGTGTGCATCGTGGGAAATGGGACAAAGCCTTTTGGATCTAGTTCACTTATAAAATGTTATGTATGCAGTAGCAGAGAATTCTTCATTTGGGGATGGGAGATGGGGTAGCTGAAAGACTGAGGGTCATAAAGGTGAACTCCAAAGGCTTTCTTTAAAATTAGATTTTTACCCTTTTACAGATCACTTTTTGACACGTGAAAAGCTTACATATATTGGAGAGTTAAACCCTAAATCTAAAACATGAATTAAGCTAACCAATGAATAATGATTAAATCTTAAGGTGTCCTGGTAGAATAACTATCTCCACATTTAAAACCTAGTCCTCTATATTTTTTATTGTTATAATCACTTTTTAAGCCCCCAACCCATTATTCATATACAGTTAAACCTCTAAAAGCCAACTGTAGAAATCAGATCTCATTGTTTCAAAAATGTCGACCAAGATACCTCATCTACTATTTTCCATATCATCCTAGTTCTTCCTACCATGTGGGCAAGATTTTAAAAAGACATTGAAAAATTATATGAATTGTAAGGAAACTGAATGGTAGATGATGAAAATTTTGAATGGGAAGTTAAATCTTTTGAGTTTCTCCATTTCTGACTGTTGTAGAACAGAATGAAATTTTAAGTGGAATGATAGTGAAAATGACCCACTATCTACTTATTTTTGCTTAACGCATTTGAAACTAGTGTATCAGATATTACAGTCCTTGCATTTGGCCCAAGCTGAAGTCTTCCATTTCCCCATTTCCCACATTCATCCATTCATCCCCAACAGACATTTTTTACTGCTCCTAGCAAATTCCATAATTCCATTAAGATCCTTTAAGATCCTTTTTTTTTTTTTTTTTTTTTTTTTTTTTTTTTTTTTTTGTAATCAACTCCTTCAGAACCTCAGCTCAAAGTTGATCTTAACAGTAGCTGTTAATTCCAGGAATAACTCGCAAGTGCTTCTGGAGCTACTTTAAAAGAAAGCAGAACAACATAACCTCTCTGAATTGAGTGTCTCTCAGATATATTTGGTATGAAGTGTCTTTGAGATATCTTATCATATATGACAATTTATTTGAATCTGTAGAGTAACCAAAGGGATCCACCATTCACCACTGTCAATTATAAAGAAAGTAGGGTATGGATATCAATATGCATCTGTCATCATTCTCTTTCTCTGTACTTTATCATCCTCTTTCCCCCAGAAAGTTTCCTATTTGAGATTAACATAAATGAGATGTAGTTATAGAATAAATGTCACTCCCCTTGTACATTTTTTTATCTCACTGCTATCTGTTATCTGAATGTTTTCTGTAAGTCATTAAAACTTTTACTTTCAAACCTTGAAAATAAGTTTGCCTGAATAATAAAGATCATCAGTGTAAGACACAATGTAAGACTAATTTATGTAAAATTATTACTTTTGAACGTGTACTTGAATGTTTTCATCATATATAAATGCATTGTTTCTACACAATTACCTCCCCATGATGATCTTGATTGAACTACAGCACAGACAAATACTTGTTCTGTCAAAAGTTCTAAGACTTTTCTGTCCATCAGTATGTAGCAGTTGCTGATTAGCTATACAATAGGTTTTATTGTGGTGTTTAACTGCCCATTCCATGGTGGTCCACGCTTTCCAATGACAAATGACTGCATGTAATTTGGGTAGTATATCATTAAGACAAGGAAGGACATTTATGTTTTCCAGTATGTCATGTAACTGTGAGTGCATATTCACCTTTGGGGAATTATGTGCTTATTATGAAAATTAATGCATTTTCAAGTATTTAAGATTTATTTTATTTTATTTTACTTTTTTTATTTTTATTTTTTTGGAAAGAGTCTCTTCTCTATGTATATATCAAAGATATTGCTGTGACACAGCATGAAAACTTATAGTATAGTTATCTAAAAAAACTTGTCCACTCCCTATAACATGTTTAGATTACTTTTTTAGACTCTATAAAATTTTAGCTAGCACTAAACATAGAACTTCATTCATCATCATGCAAGCAAAAGCTGCCAAAGGAAGCCTACTCTTCCTGAGCTAAAAGTGGCAACAGTCCAATATTGGCGGAAAGCAAATGAATCATTTCCTGCTTTTAGTTTTAGATAAATAATCAAAAAAGATTGTCTAGATTCTGATCCAAAAGTAATTTTTCATAGCAAGGAACAAGACTACAGCTACAAAGACTTTAAGTGGGGAAAGTTCTGTTAATTACTTCACTGGAAAGGCCTCTGAGGAACCTATAGTTAGATCAAAATATCAAAATCCAATTTAAAATAAAATGTTAAATAATCATATTGGCATTTAAGTAGAGTGAGATGAAGTACATTGAAACGGAGAAGTTTGGAGATTTCATTTGCTCTTGTTGTACTGAATAAATGGAGTAGTACAGGTGCCTGTAGTTGTCTCTCTGGTTGAGAGAGAAGGCAGAGAAGGGTGCTGCTGACAGTGGAAGGTGGTGACTGCAGTGAGCTACATATTCAGGAATTGTCATCTGAAACTCTGTCTTTCATTGTCTTTCATTTCTTCTTTTTCTAGTATCTCCAGCATGAAGAGGATGTCTGGACAGCTGGTGGGAGAAGAGCAGGCTGCTTCTGGTTATGGGTGATAAGGGGAGACCTAATTTAAGGGATTGGAGAAGTACACGATGAAGTAACCCTGGTACCACAAATGGAGACTGAGAAATGAACAGAAAGTAATTAGCAGGCTAAGACATGAGACCAGAGGACAGAGGAAGAGAATAGCAGTATCGCACTAGCAGTATCAGAGGAGAAGTGTTGAGAAGGTTTGAGTTGAAGGAATTACTAGAACTGTGCTGGGGACAAGGGTGGTGAGTGACATAACAGATAAGACAAGAGGACAAGTGCCATTGCCTGTTAGAGCTCTCATGACCCTTATCCCTCTTCTGTATTTAATTAATTATATTTAATTTAATCGATTAAATTAATTAAAATTAAAATTTAAATTAAATTAATTTAATCAATTAATTAAATTTAATTAATTACATTCAATTAATTTAATTAAATAATTCTGTATTCTTTTAATAGCCACAAATAGCATGCCTCTTACCCATTTATTGTACCTGCCTGACTTAATGGATGATGACCTCTTAATATGAACTATGAATGTGTATAAGATCCAGCCGTCACCAAGAGTTGCTTCTTTGTTCTCTATGGGTGTTTCTCACATCTTTACCAGCTGTCCCATGGAAAGTGTTACAGATGTCAAATGGCTATTTCATATGATAATTTCCTATTTTCACAACAAAACCTCAGTATTTTTTTTTTTCATAGCAGTATATAATCAAGTCCAGTTTTGCAACCTGACACAACATGAGCTCTAGTGGAGATCGAGTGCACACACAACAGTAACGTTAATATGAATCATTTACTTATGATAATGAAGTCCTACAGTCCATTTTGCTCCTATCAACAGGGATACAAAAATCACTGTACAGCTGGGATTTTCTAGCGCTTACCCAACTTTGAAAATAAGTTTGCTCACATCTGGGCAGTCTCCTACTCTCTTACGGGAATGCTCTGGGAATGGAAATTAGACTTTTCATAGCAATGGAGTGAATCTAGTTATCGTCACTCAAGATAGGATCTGAATCATGAAATATTTCTCTGTAATGATTGCTTCAGTGGAAGAGAAATAATTTGTGTATGTAACATAACAATTATATATTGGATTTGTGGCCAAATATAGATTTTCAGTTTAGGATTTTGATTGTAGAACAAAAATCTATAACAGTGTCTTTTCTGTGTGTATGGTCCCAAACCCCAGCAAGATTATCAGGTGTGAAGGGAATGTTTCTCTGAGATTTTGTTTGGATCTGAATGATCAATCTAGAATCCAAATAACAAGGGTATTCTTGGCATAAGGCAGTTGTGGCACTTGCAGTTGAAGCCACTTAGAAATATGACAGAAAAATGACTTGATATGTGGTTTTGGATCATTTCAAAGAGTAAAAGGTGTGAATGGCTGTCGTTTCTGGAATATAGAGTGCTATCAACTCTTTTCATATCACCAAGAAACAGAAACATAGTACTGCATCTTTTCAGTTTGTGCAATCTCAGCACAAATTTGAAATCAGTGTCAATTTGTGGATGCCAGGATGTTTAGAATCTAACTGTACCACTAGTAAAAACTAACATTGCCAAATCTGGTGATTTTATGGCTAGTCTTTTGACATCTAATATTCTTAATTCTGGGCTTCTAAAATGAAGTATTACATAAATAGGTCATTTCTTTAAAAAAAAAAAGTAATAAAACAATGCCTTAATTATTGGCTGAGTGTCTGCTTTCATGGTTGCAGATGGAAGCAGAAAACATGACCATATTGCAGACTAAGAATAACATAACAAGAGTCACTTTCATTTTAAATCTGAAGTGCAAGCTAATCTCATAACTTTTGGGGTCTGACTCATTATCTTCAAATGCTTGGGATTGGCAGTATTGACTAATATGCTTAATATCAAAATTCAGCTTCAGAAAAACATAACTTTTACTGTCTAGAAATTTATAGAGCTAGAGGCTACAAGGATATAAGGCAGGGAAGGAGGGGCAAAAATTATGGTTGCTTCCCAAACCAAATGCCTTCAGAACCATTTTTGCCCAAGGAGCTACAACCTGAAGGAACACCCAGGTTTTTATCTTATGTCCTGGTGTAAAGCTTGCCTGACATGGTGATTATGGGTGTGCAGAGTGATCTCTCTTTCACCTCCATACTGTGGCATCACATCTGGGGAAGTGCTGCTCCATGGGGAAGCACTGAATGCCCTGAAACTACCTTTCCTCTGGGCTCAGCCTGGGGCACCGTACTTCTGCCCAAAGTAATGAAACCCAGTGTCTTCCAACATAAATATTGCTTCTTGGTTACTAATATAAATAAATATATTGCACATCACGTTTTTTGAGAAAAATGTGCAAGACCAACATTTCTGCAGCCGAAAGGAGAGGTCCTTCCTCTCTTTCCCTCCAGCCCTCATGGAGGCAAACTTCCACTTGAGTCACCAGGAATTTACATGACTAAAAATTAGAGAAGCACCCAATACCAATAGCACTCCATTTTGATAAAACTTTTTATTTTAGAGTAGAACAACCCTGGTAGTGTTTTTTTTTTTTTTTTTTTTTTTCTTTTTTTAATGAAAGGAAAAATGAATCACTTGTTCACTAAGTGGAAAATTAAAGAAGATAAATAGTATAGTTAAGAGTGTGATTTATTAGAGTTCCCATCTTACTGTATGTTCACAAGTTCTTTTAATACTTTGAATAGTAACAAAACTTGGATTCATTCTTTTCCCAGTGAACTTAGAAATATTTTTATTTCATGAAGTTTTACATTCCCTTCTCATTTCATTTATACTTATCTTAATTGTATTCTTCATAACTGCTATAGATGACAGTGCTGGGAAGAAAGAGACAAAGAGAGAAGGAGAAATATTTGTATCACGAGCCTTTAAAAATCAAATAACCGTTTTTATGTTGAGAATGGGACTGAATTATCTTCTCACATCCAAAGCTAAATCTGTGTTTATAAAGAATTAATAGTAGATCAACATTAATGCTTTATTGTTTGGATTTTATTAAGTGAATCACTTGAAGATGTAATAGTGTGGTCACATTGTGTTTTAAAGAACTCACACCTCTTGTATGTGTAATGTAGTAAGCATTTTAATAACAGATCCTTTTTTTTTTTTTTTTTTTTTTTTATTGGTGGAAACCAATGTGGTTCCATTGTTGTTGATTTTTGTTTTATTTTTAATTTAGTTATTTATTTTCTGGTTTTGCACAAGGTGATTTGGGATGTGGTATTTTGAAGCTAAGAAACCAAAGTCTCAACTTATGTCATGCTTCTGGTTTCAAAGTTTGTGTGTGCGGGGAAGAAGGTTTGAAAATGCCTTAGGCTAAAATTACTCCTTCTGCCTTTGAAAAGGGGAGCGTTTCACTGAGAATAAACTGTGATTTGTGCTATCTCATGAACTGTTCCTGAGCAGCATGGTAGATCCCAATACCGTGCCAGGGATGAGCTATCAGGATAGATGACAGTGTGATAAGACTGAACACCCAGAGAAAGCAATTAGGATCTGCTACTCTCAAGCAGATCCAAACTCTCCAAGGTACCAAAATATATATATATTTTTTGTAGGTGACTTTAAAGAGACATGTGATCAGGACTGTTATAGCTTAGAGTGGTCAAGCAGTCGCCCTCTTTCATTATTCACACATACGTATGTCGTTCAGATGCTTAGAAAACCTGGATAGAAACTTACTGCTATTTCCCATTTTTCATATATATATATTTTTTGATAGCAGTATAGCCCAGAAAGTGAGAGCTGGATAAGGATTTAAACCCACCATAGAAGTGCCTAGTTACCATTCTTTAAGTAGTCCAAATAATTCTCTTAGGAAGGAAAATCTAGGAAACTAGAACTTTGAGTCTGTAAATTTGGTATCCAAAAAAAAAAAAAAAAAAACACACCACAAAAACCAACCAGCCAACCAACCAACCAACCAAAAAAACAAAATCAATCAAACAAACAAAAACAAACAAACAAACAAAAACACATTAATTCTGTTATTGCTCTAAATTTATTACAGACAGAGATTGTCTACAATTGGCATGGCAGTATTTATTTTGGTGTTTCTGTGCATGGGTCAGATATGCACCTTTAGGCATTTCCAGTGTATGATGCTCTATTTCTACACAATTGTTTCCCTAAAGCGTTTTCACAATACTGTGAGAATCAGCTACTGTTTATCAACAGCACAGCTGGTTTGAACTGTGACTTTGGCAGCTCTCAGAAATTATGTTTAAAATGAAGAGTGCTGTACACTTGTTATTTTTGGTTACAAATGAAATTATGGCCTAAGATAAGGTATAGCATGGAAAATCTGGAAATTAAGGAAATTAAGGAAATTAAGGGCTTCTGATCTGTAATCAGTAGGCTGGAGCTATTCTAACGTACCCCTTCATGTATGTCAAGTCTCATTATGAATTCAGCATCCTATCCAAGGATTATCTGCAACAGCATAAAATTAAATTATGGCCAATTCTTGGCTTCTTAGAAAGTTTCTCATTTTCTTAGTGCATGTTTTATAACCTGCATTGTATTAGTAAATTAGTAAGCAATTTTCCATAGCTAGAGGCTGAAAGTATATTAATCAGAAAACAAATCTGAATGGAAACAGGATGAGCTATGTAATACAGTGAGAAACAAAAAAATATGAGCCAGACAAGCCAGAAAAAAATGGATTTGTCTGCATGAACAAAACACAGATCTTCTAGCTCTGATCACATGTGAACCATCTCTTTGTAATATGAAAATGAAGGCAGGATTAATAGAACAGCATAATTCTACTAGGATACAAAAGCTATTTGGTATGGAATAAAAGATAGTCTAAACAGATTTTTTATTTTTATTTTTTGAAAACTATCTTTTTCACAACCACATGGCCTACCAGAGACAGAAAAGATGACAAGAAGTGATTAAAAGAATATTTTCCAGAAGAATGTGGTCTCTTTCTATTCAAAGGTGTGCCTAGCATCAGATGACAAAGCATAACACAGATGAAATCCGTCATTACTACCTACTAACTGATGTGAGGTGGAGCAACCATACATGTACATGCTGGGAGCCATTCTAAGAGCTGGAAAATAGGTATAAAAAACCCAAACCCAACCAGCCAACCAACCAAACAAAAAAGACCTAAGTGAAATTAAAGGAATTTAATTTGAATTCTAAACCTGAAAATATTGAAATTTGTGAAGAAAAGATCAAAGACTGAGTAGCTGGTGGATATAGTGGTCAGACAGGAATCTATGAATCTGAGGAACACATAATACAGTATTGCTAGCCTGAACGCATTCGCAAATCATCAGTTAAGTCTGGAATTTCATGAGTTTAGGGATCTTTTGATATAATGAATATAAAACTTGTTTTTGTTTTAAAGGCTCAAAATCAAGGCATTTTAAGTCACATTTTTTTTAAAGGAAGTTGAGAGCCATAATATTATGTTCGAAAAGAATGAAAGCTTAGAGTCTCATTTTGCTTAGGAAAGACAAAACAAAACAAAACAAAACAAAAACTTTGAATATATTTGTTGGGTGACTTGAAATAAAAGTCAGAATTTGGCAATGTAGAGATAGATTAATCTGGAAAGTACCATAGCTGAGGAAAACTGCTGGCAGTTGGTATGTGAGAAATTGAACTTGAAGAAATTGAAGGGTTTTTCTTTTTGAAATAAGTCTTCTTTGCATTCTAAATTGAGGAGTCCAAGCTGCTGAGACTTTTTCATCACTCTATTTCTGAATACTCAAAATGTTTGCTAAACAATTTTATATATATATATATATATATATATATATATATATATTTTTTAAAAAGGAAAAAAACAAAACAAAACTTTTTTTCAGCTGGGGAATTAAATGTCATGTTTCCTCCTGAAGGGCACATTTTATGAAGTTATAAATCCCTGAAATTAAGTTTGTAATGGAAAATGTGACAAACTCAACTATGGCAGTGCAAAAATATATTCTTAACACTTAATGCATAAAGGGCTATATATATGAAATGTATTTCCAATGTACTGCATGTTTATTACAGATTAAACACTTAGAAATGGAAAAAAAGGCACATACTCCAACTGTTTCTTAAATATTTGTTTAATATAGCTAGAAAACATTGAAAGTTGTAGGACTGAAGAGTACTCGGTAAGTGTTTAAATAACATCAAATGCAATAAAATGTTTCATTTGAAATGTTAAGCAGGTGATAAAAATGCCATGTAGTATTACTATTTGGTGTGCTGTAAAATAATATAATTAGGAGAAAATGCATAAGGAAAAATTAATCATTAAAACAAAACTTGCCAGGTGTGTTTGTATTTGTTCAGGTATTCAGAGTTCTGCAGCAGGTCTTCACCTTTATCTACAGCTGAGCTCAGCTGCTGTGATACGTTGTGGTGATACGAGACACTTCCATCCTCATGGGCATCAGGACATGTGAACAATGCAGCAGCTCATGGCACACACTCCTGCCCCCTTCCAGCCAGACTGTGTAAACGAAGTAGTAAGGGGAATGTTTCCACACCCCTTCTCAAATATGAGCAAGCCAGAGGGGACAGAGGAGAATTGAAAACATCATGAATCTCCTGCAAGAGAAGTTGGCAAAGAGCAAGAGGTGCTGACAAAGGAGATTAAAAAAAATAACGTCTGGCATCTTTAAGTAGTGATTACACTTTCTCACTAAAAACAGAAAGGAAAAAAAAGTGAGTTAGAGGGACATATAACTCATGAGAGGTGATGCTTTGGGTGAGTAATATGGTCTGTCCACTTGTTAGACAAATGGAAAATATGTATCTCCTATGTGTTGCCTTGTATTTATTTATTTATTTATTTATATTAAGTTTTGGAAGGCACAGGCAGGCTTGAGAGACATTTTAACACTAGGTCCTTAATATAACTTTTTTTTTTTTTTTAAATATATATAGATAGATAGATGATATCTGTAGGACAACAAGCATAATTTTAGAAGCTAAAGTGAAGCAATTGGTATCATCAATTCATATATTCCTTCTATTACTAGACCTTCTGCAGTTTCTTCTCCACTGACATTCACTATTTTTTCTCCTTCAGTTGCCTACACTTAATCACCCTTTCCATTCCAAGAGGAGAAGGAGAATCTCTTGCTCTTACTTCCTGTCCTACCAGAATCCTCCTGAATACTTGCTCCTGTTTTCTCTCAGAATACTTATTCAGCTACCTCGCCTGTGCTTGCTTGCACCAAAGAGTTACTGTGCAAGGAGAAAGGTCTTTTCTGTTCGTTAAATAATAGCCCTAGTTATTATTTTGAGAGCAGGCCTGAGTTGCTGCTACTTCCCCTATCCTTTTCCTTAAGGCATAAGATGTTTTCATTGCCCTGCCATTTCTTCTTTCTCCCCAAGGTCGGTTTCATTTTCAGTGGGTATAGTTAGACAAGTCTTGGATTTGATTCAGTTAAAATTACTGTATATTTGGCCTCTGTATCATGGAAGCACAAGAAAAGCAGCTAAACACTGTGGAAAGTTGTTGTTCTGTGTTTTCCCTGGCCATGCATAAAGTTCTGCAGTGTAGAAGCCCAAACATTTTGCTTTGAATTGAGTCTGCTGGAATGATATGCTCTGTGTTCATGTGCTAAACTGTGGATAAAGTACCACTGCTTCTCACTGCTCTTCCCAGTAGCTACCCTTTATGGCGGGATCCAGACTCTGCGTCTAAATCCAGGAATGTTCCCAAGAGCTCTTGAATGCATGGAAAAGAAATGCTGGTATCTTTGACAGTGAAAAAGAACTCTGTCTTCTCTATTCACAGGTACCCTAAAAAAATAAATTAGAAGCAGCTGAAAGAATAACACTTTAAAACAGCCAGAAGATGTCTGCACTGCCTAGCTGCATTCCCTCTTGGCCTTTTGGCCAGTAACCAAACTGGGCAAAGCAAACTGAGCTTGAAGGTGACATTTCAGTTCTCATTCTTGGCAGAGACTTAGTGGTGTTCTATAACTCTAAGTTGTTAGTCATTTCAATAAGACTGTGAGTTGTAAAGAAGAGAATACAGGGATGGGTTAATGGCTTGCCCAAGGACACCACTTGGAACTAATTAACTAATGCCCTTCATCTTTCAAAATTACCCAGGCTTGCAGAACAAGGGTTTGTTTTTCTGTCAGCAGAATTGTGTCATTCTGTACAGCTGTGAAGGACTGTGGTGGCTGCTAGGTGTTGAAGAACCAGACCCTGCTAGGAACAATCTGGAGCAGATGTAGAATTGCAGGAATTTCAGCATCGGTGTCAGGTGTTTCAGCATCGGTGTCAAGGCCTCTTCACATTCAAGGCTATCTTCTGTTCATTCTGCTCCTTTGTCCTTTGTTGGTGAAAAGAAAATGAACAAAGTCCATGCGGAAACAAAAGTTTCATTTCTGTACTTAGTAGTTTTTCTTCAAAAACTGGTGACTTCTTATGAAATATTTCACTTGTGGCAATTTTTTTTTTGCCCTTTTAAAAATGTCTGATGAACTCAGTTATTGCTTAACTAACAGCTATCTTGGTAAATGTTTCTCTACTCAAATATTTTTGTGCAGCCTTCCAATTTGCATTAAGCTAACCTAATTTTCTTTTGGACTCAATTTTGTTTTAAGCTACCAAAAATACAGGCGCTGGAGTATCATATGCTCTAAAACACTACAGGAAGAAGCAGCAATTTAGCTGTAAATAGATGGCTAGCAAGGTCTGTTTAAAAATTTATACAACATTTTTTTCATATAAAATGGAGTGATTGACTCTTTATTACTTACAGGCAGTATTTAAGCCTTCTGTGTAATTAATATTCTTTGACAGGAATGCTGGTGGCTTAATGACGCTTAAAGCTATGGTAGAAAAAATGCCTTCACATTCATTGAACTTTCTAAATGTCTTGGTTTCATTTATTCTCATTATATTTCATATTTTTTGATGATGGCAATGGCTCTATATAGAGGCATGTGTATCTGTGAAAGGAGCAATATCAATATAGTGGTACTCACATTGTAAACATTTTGGTACAATTCAGGAAATAGAATAGATATTTTATTTCCTTGCTGTCATAAGGACATTTCTGGAATTTGTAATAACCATGGCAGAGGATTGCAGCATTTCTACTTTTCTCATAAAGAGTATTGGAACTGTTAATTGGAAAAGCCTGAAATACACTGTAGAATTTTTTTTTTTATTTGTTTAACTAGAGTAATAACTCAATGCCCTATTAAAACTATGTTGATCCTTCCAGGAGTGCTAGCAGGTGTTGACAAAAGCCTTGTCTTATTCATGCAGAGCTTGAACATGCAGAACCTTAAACATAACTCATCAAGCAGATTGTGGTATGGTATACAAGAGAATTTGATATGATTGGAAGAGATGCTGTTGGGTTATGACCTCTTAACACTGTGTTTATTAACATGAATGGAAAGATCCATGCTGACATTTTTCTTCATCAGAACTATAATTGTGAATGGAACTAGTAAATGTAAATAAGAATATTGCAAATCATGTAAGAAACATGATACACAAATATAAAACAAAGTAGAATTTATTTATTCAACATTTGTTCATTTGACTGACTCTTTATGAAAAATGCTTGTATAACATGCTGAACAGGTTCTATAAGAGCCAATTTTATTTTCACAGCAGTGGGATATCACTAATCACTCAGAGATACAGAGAAGTAGAGAATATAAATAGAAAAGATGATTATAGAAATAAAAATATTTATTTTGTGATAGTTTCTTACATGCTTGCATTTCTTACTGTCCCAATGATCTAGAGACATCTCTATCCTGGCAATCAGAAGATTTGACTTTTATCATAAACTTGCTGCATGAATCTGGATAAATATAATGTTCAGTACATTAGTCTAGGTGACAGAATGACTGAAAACATATGCATGGCTTAGTACTGTTTCCATCATCCATAACAGTAAGACAGATTCATAAGAATACAATAAAATGGAGGTACGAATCTTCTCTGCCTAGACATGCTTAAGGTCCTTGTTTCCAAATTAGGGATATATAATAATATCACGTTGCTTACTACATTAAAGACATTTAATGAATTGATGTCTATTCTCTTACCAAATTGATGTCTATTCTCTTACCAAATCTTGAGCAATTTGAGAATCAGGCTTCAACTGCCCACCACAGAATGAACTAACTTTGGTCAAAATCATCTAATCATTTAATAAAGACAACAGTTCCATCAAAAAATTGTTCTATAAAGTAGGGAAAAAAATCTTTGTAAGCTCTGTATAAAAATGCTCATTATACTTTTATTAACAGGTCAGATTAATATGGTTATAATTACTTAAGGTTTAACTTTGGAAGAAACAGAGCTCAATTACATGTTTTTCATCATATTGGGTGGGCAAAAATGAAATGTTTGTCAGCTGTGCACTTTCTATAAAACTTAGTGGAGTGACAAAGTTTCAGACAGCCTCATTGCCCATTCTCTTAACATCTGTTTCCCTTATTTGCTCATTGTATTGAAGTCCTTACAATCAGTGCTTTAAGTGCACACAGACATATATATTAATGTACACTAGAGACAGGTCTAACCTATTAGAAATTTAGGTACAACAGGGTTATAAATGTTACTTGATACCTTATAAAGCCCAAGATACCTGACCGGTGCATAGGTTCTGTTGCTTGATGTAGTCAGGTGATAACATATGTACACTTGTGCTGCCTACTTTAGCAAGTGTCAAAAGTTCATGCTAAGTACTACATAAATTATCACCTAATTAAGCGCTGTTATGGTTTGGATTGGGAGGGAAGTGTAAACTTGATTCTCCTTGGAGAGCTATATGCAGAAATATGATGTAGAATTAATTTTATGAATAAAGGTCAAAGATCAAAGTCTGAACATATTTATTGGAAGAAGGAACTGGAAGGGAATCTTGACTTCCTTAATTAAATTCTTTTCTGCTCATGAAAACACTAAGAGGTTAATTTAATTTTATGTGTAATTCCTCATTCTGTTGTAGAGATGTCAGGAGCACTGGCCTGTTACTGGCACTATTTATACCTTCTATACTTTCTGAACTTCCCATTCCTACTCTTACATCCATAGTTACTGAATCATAAGTTAGGTATGCCAAGAAATTATTTTTGCCTGGGTATTTTGTAAATAACACATTAATATTAATGTGTTATTAATGTGTTATTAATCTCGAGGCCTTTCATAAATGAAAGGCCTCGAGATTAACTCCCCTTGTCCTTATGGGGGACTTCAACTTGCCGGACGTTAACTGGGAGTGCCACATAGCTGACACAAGCAAGTCCAGGAGGTTCATGAAGCACCTAGATGATAACTTTTTGGTGCAGGTGCTAACGGAGCCAACTAGGAAAGGTGTCCTCCTAGACCTGTTGCTAGTAAACAGAGAGGGTCTGGTGGGAGATGTGGTGATTGGTGGCCGCCTCGGCCATAGCGACCATGAAGTGGTTGAGTTCAATATTTATGGTGACAGAAGGAAAAGTGCCACCAAAACCTCATCCCTAGATATGGGGAAAGCGGACTTCAGGCTGCTCAGGGAACTAGTCAGCAAGGTCCCCTGGGAAACTGCTCTTGAAGGCCTCGATGTCCACCAGTGCTGGTCACTCTTTAAGCGATGCCTCCTAGAAGCACAAGATCAGGCAATTCCAAAATATCGCAAGTCAGGCAGGCGGGGAAGGAGGCCGGCGTGGCTGACCAGGAATGTTCTAATGGAGATTAGGCGGAAACAGAGAGTGTTTCGCTACTGGAAGGAGGGCCAGGCGTCATGGAAAGAATACAGGGATGCTGTTCGTGTTTGTAGGGAGAAAGTTCGAGTGGCCAAAGCACAGCTAGAGTTGAAGCTGGCTGTGTCTGTGAGAGAAAATAAAAAGGGTTTTTTTAGATATGTAAATGGAAAAAGGAGAACTAAAGAATACATAGGGCCGCTCCTTGATAGGGAAGGTCTCCTCACAGACGATGACGTAGGCAAAGCAGAGACGCTTAACGCCTTCTTTGCCTCTGTCTTCAATGCCGATGATGGGCTTCGGGACCGAGGGTGCCCTGAGCTGGAGGACCGGGACGGTGGGGATGACAAACTCCCAACTGACCCTGAACGTGTGCGGGATTTGCTACTCCACCTGGATCCCTACAAGTCCATGGGTCCGGATGGGATTCATCCCCGGGTGCTGAAAGAGCTGGCGGATGTCATCGCGGAACCTCTTTCAATTATTTTTCAACGATCCTGGGAATTTGGAGAGGTCCCGGTAGACTGGAAGCTGGCAAATGTTGTGCCAATTTTCAAGAAGGGTCAGAAAGAAGACCCTAGCAATTACAGGCCTGTCAGTCTCACGTCAGTGCCTGGTAAAATCATGGAGAAGTTGGTTCTCGGACTTATTGAGGCGCACCTGGGGGACAGAGCAGTCATTGGTCCCAGCCAGCATGGGTTTGTGAAGGGTAGGTCCTGCCTAACTAACCTGATTTCCTTTTATGATAAGATCACCCGTATGGTGGACCAAGGGAAACCAGCTGATGTGATTTTTTTGGACTTCAGCAAGGCTTTTGACACGGTTTCCCATAGGATCCTACTGGACAAAATGTCCACCATACAGCTAAATAAAAACATCATACGATGGGTGAGCAATTGGCTAACGGGCAGGGCCCAAAGGGTTATGGTAAATGGGGCTGCGTCAGGCTGGCGGGCGGTCACCAGTGGGGTCCCTCAAGGCTCCATTTTAGGGCCGGTACTTTTCAATATTTTTATAAACGATCTGGATGTAGGAATAGAGGGTATTTTGAGCAAGTTTGCTGATGACACCAAACTTGGAGGAGTTGTGGACTCAAATGAGGGCGTAAAGGCCTTACAGAGGGATCTGGACAGGTTGGAGAGCTGGGCGATCACCAACCGCATGAAGTTCAATAAGAGCAAGTGCCGGGTCCTGCACCTGGGACGGGGAAACCCTGGCTGCATGTACAGACTGGGCGATGAGACGCTGGAGAGCAGCCTAGAAGAGAGGGATCTGGGGGTCGTGGTAGACAGCAAGTTGAATATGAGCCAGCAGTGTGCCCTGGCAGCCAGGAGGGCCAACCGTGTCCTGGGGTGCATCAAGCATGGCATCGCTAGTAGGTCAAGGGAGGTGATTGTCCCGCTCTACTCTGCGCTGGTGCGGCCTCACCTCGAGTACTGTGTGCAGTTCTGGGCACCACAGTATAAAAAGGACATGAAACTGTTGGAAAGTGTCCAGAGGAGGGCTACGAAGATGGTGAAAGGCCTGGAGGGGAAGACGTACGAGGAACGGCTGAGGTCACTGGGCCTGTTCAGCCTGGAGAAGAGGAGGCTGAGGGGAGACCTCATCACAGTCTACAACTTCCTCGTAAGGGGGTGTCGAGAGGCAGGAGACCTTTTCTCCATTAACACTAGTGACAGGACCCGCGGGAACGGGGTTAAGCTGAGGCAGGGGAAATTTAGGCTGGACGTCAGGAGGGGGTTCTTCACAGAGAGGGTGGTTGCACACTGGAACAGGCTCCCCAGGGAAGTGGTCACTGCACCGAGCCTGGCTGAATTTAAGAAGAGATTGGACTGTGCACTTAGTCACATGGTCTGAACTTTTGGGTAGACCTGTGCGGTGTCAAGAGTTGGACTTGATGATCCTTAAGGGTCCCTTCCAACTCAGGATATTCTATGATTCTATGATTCTATGATTCTATGAATATTACAGTAGATGCTACTAAAATGATTTATTTGAGATATATTCACCTGGAGGTTGGAGTTTAGGATTAAATTAATAATGCCATTATGGAACAATCTTATGTGAAGGCATTAAAATTTTGTGCATTTATGTGTCTATCAATTTACTATGTTAATATAAGCTATCCAGATATGTTATTTGTGTGTTAGACCTGAAGATATAGCTACTTCTGCTGGGAAAATGATGATACCGATGACTGGCTAAGAATTATAAAATGTAGAACCTGCATCAGTCCAAACAAATGTTTAAGATCAATAATAATATTTGGACACATGCAAATTGAAATGAGTCTTTAAAATAATTTTAGCTGTAAGTTATTTGGATATATCACAAAAAATAATCATTTTCTCTCTTCTATTTGTTCCAGCAGTTTAGGTGACAATACCACAATATTCATAATTGTAAAAAAATGCCTGTTTGTGTGATTTTACCACTGTTTCCTCTAGCTTTTGGCTTATATACTTTGAAGAGGACTAACACAATATTGAAGATCTGTATGGTTTTGATTTTTCTGGTTATAATATCCGTTATGGCAGGGACAGCAGCCATGTTCAATATAACTAGCAAAATGTAGCTTCAGTGGTGACATTTTCAGTTACTTCTGCAATATAACCGAAGTAAAATATGTTAATGCTCATGGTCCTTGAGAGAGAAGGAAATAGTTAAAGCTATGGAACAAAAGTGAGAAATCTGAAGTAAGGATAAGTTTTAAGAAGCACTTTGAAAGGGACTGAAGTATGAAATTTCAGGCAATAGAGAGATTTTTCTAGTCTGTGATACTGCCACCAAAAGCAACAAGGAAGTCAACATTAGCAGTATGACAGTTGCAACATTGATTCAGATGCTAGTTTAGTTTTTCCTCAAACTAGACAGCTACCTGAAGGCAGCTGAACACCTAGAGACATCTATGATAAAGCAACACATGCTAGTGGAAACACTAAGTGAAGTGTGGGGAGAAAAAGTTTAACACAAAGAAGCAAGGTAGCCAAACAGTTTCTTATCCTAAAATACCTAAGATATTTCTCCATCTCTCTATGTCATTGGATAGGAGAAAACATCAGCAGTGAGATTTGTATTTTTATTTCTTATTTATATTTATTTTTTTGTGGCAAGCAATTTTCCACATCGCAAAGATCACTTCTACCATTACTGGCAACTTAGGCAGTCTTTATAAAGATGCCACTGGCTGTGCATTGACTGTAGGGGCTGAGTTGCTTCCTCTTTTCCCCGGGTGAAGTCTGAAGCATGTTGGCCTGTGCTAGAAAATTTATATTGGCATTACTAATTCCAGCAAGAGATTTCCCTTCCTACAGTGTGTCTGACCCAGTTATGCATTCAGACTGTTGAACGAAGGAGAGAGGAACAATTTCAGAGTTCTTGAAGATCTGCAGTGACACTGAACCATCTCAGCGCTGGTATAAGAACTTATATCTTCATTGCCTTTTATGGAGCTTTTTCTTCAGTTGGTTTTGCATGATGTTCTTTTATATATGACATTTTATTTATTTATTTATTTATTTTTGACTAAAGTAACTAAAGACACAAATTATACATATATATCTACAGGTAGAAGGAAATGTGCTTAACCAGAGTGCAAGCATTGTCTAGTTGGAGATGCTCCTCAAGAACTAAGGCCAGATCAAATGTTTTTTACCACTTTACACTAGTCTTTGGTGTCAATGTGTGGATGCCACAGAAAAGTGGAGTACTCCATTTTTCCTTTAACCTTCAACTCCATGTTCCAGACTCTATAACTGTGCCATAGCACATCTATACTGCGAAATTGTGTGTTCTGCTATTTTTGATATACAATATTACCACAGAACTGAAAAGAGGAGGTAACATCTACTCAAAGAGAAGATACTTAATGTCACATTAATACAAATATCTCTCTAACACTGGCATGCTAGCAGCATGGCCTAAAATGATCCCAGACTTTCTTCAGAGATGAGGCTGCTTCACACAATGTTTAGAGAGCACCTGAACCCATCTGTGTGGCTTCTTCTTCATGAAATGCTGCTGACATGAGAACAGGTAAGGCAATGAGGAGAGGGCTTACCTGCCATCATTTCCCACTTTCTAAAACACTTGCAGTACTGCAGCCTGATGATGCTTACCTGATCAAGGCTAAGCATCATCAACAACATTGAAGAAAAGAAAAGCATTATATTATTTTTAACAGGGTATCGGAGGTGTCCCCACAAGATACATAGAGGTACCCAGATTTCATGGAGTTCTTCAACTTTGTAGGAGCAGAATGGCATTCAGATGTAGTCCTGAGGGGTCATTTTTGGGGATTATTTTGCAATTGTTTGCAACTGCTGACAAGTCCCACCTCCTTCTTATGGACTGAGGACCTGCTTTTGTTCATTACCATGTTCAGGTAACACTGACAGAGTACTTGGCAGTCACTTAACGTGGTTTAATGAAGTTTTGGTTAGGCTGCTCTGCTGTGTTGGTTCCATGGATGGTTAGAGAAAGAACCTGTGTTGATAAAAGAAAAGCTGCTTTATCTCTGAGTTGTCCTGAAAAGCAGAAAAATCTTTGGTAGCTTTGTAGTATTTGGTTGTCCCCTTCTGAACCAGATAGAGACTTAAGATGAAATTAATTTGATGAAATCTGGATTTCATTTACTTCAATGAAAGAACAGTTATGTCCCATTAGTTGTCTGTCAAGCATGGTCTATTGGCTCTGTTATTTATTACCATTGTCATTGTGAGCCATACATCCTGTTGCATATGCCTTATTTTTCTTACCTACATGGTCAAGAAGACAAGAACTTATTCTGAGGCCTCCACTTGTACGGGTTTGGGATTCTTTTGGCCAGGGAACAACAAAAAGGCAGATGACTAGTGTTCTCTGTGTCTCTTTTCTGTATGCACAAGCCAGCCAGTTCTATAAGTTTTGTTAAAAGACAGACTGGATGATGAGCAAGTATGATGACATGAAAGAAACTCCACTGTCTGCTCCTTCAAAGTCTTAAGCAAAGAGGAACACACATGCCTCAAGACTGAATTTGGTTTATGGATCTTTCAGTTCCTCAGCTGAAAGCTTACGATCAGTCAGTGTGCTAGAAATCCATACTGGACTCACAGCCAGTGCGTCTGCAATGCTTCTTTCAGCAAATACAAACTGAGTTTAAGGGCCTGGAAAGCAGCACAGCAATTCGCTGGCCCAAATGCAAAAATAAACCATGCACAGTATGTCACATTAGCTCTTAGCTGTCTCCAGGAAGTGAAATGTTTGACAGGGAAATATATTTGTTTGTGGCCTTGTTTGATTCATGTTTCAGGAAAAGAATTGAAGTCATACCCCCAGTGGAGCACATCGATCCATCAAGGGGAGGATACTGCAGCATACAGGATGTCATCTTCCCACAGCCTCCTCCCTGCTTCCCTGTGGAGGCAAAGCACCATTCAAGTGAAAGAGGCTTTAGAAAAGAGGTGCAATTTTTATTTTATTTTATTTTATTTTCTGTCCAACACCAACAGAAGTGTTTTAGATGGCATAAGAACAACATCTTGCTGAAAAGAAGGAGATCCTTCCCGATTTCTTTAAGGAAAGGTGGCATGCCTTCCTAATCTTTATTCCTTATCCCCTGAGGATATGCTGCTGACTCTTTTCAAGGCCTTGCATGCATCATGGCTAACATGATGAACCAGACATCTAGATCTAGACTGTCACTTACTCCCAATGTACATAGCAAATGGTGTGACTCTTTGTGGAATTAAATGGATGGGATCAGGATGAGTTAGGTGTAGAAATCTTTCTGTATTAGGAAGGGATGAGTTCATTGTGGTGGATCTCTTCCTTTTGCAACTAAATTTCCACTCCCCTTCTCATCCCAGTAGGAAAAATGCAAAAATATTAGTAGAAACTTGTGCAGTATAAATAAGGAATAACTCCATAAGGAAGTCTGTGGAACTACCCTCACATAAAAGATGTATGCCAGAAGAAACTGGGTCTAGATTGTACTTCTAGAAGGTGGTTTATAAAATGCTCTTGATACAAATCTATAATGCGCACAATCCAGTTTCTAATTTCAGATTTGATTCTTTATATGTTTTCTCTATGTCACTGTTGTATTTTTTAAGGATGCTCTCTCAGACTAACCTCAGTGGTAGCTTTCATGAGAAAGAAAATAAAATTTATTCTTAAAAGAATAAATAGCACATTTAGAGAGAGGTTGAATGGATATGCTAATGTACTAGTCTATGAGCTATTGGAACCTGTCTTTTCCTTTCTTTGTCTCACCTTCAAATTCTGCTAGTTTTTCCTTTCTGATGTATAGAGTGTCAGAACATTGTAAGGAACCTACCATTGAACTCTTATTTTATTACCTTTCTACACTGCTGTGATTCAGATTATTTATTTATTTATTTATTTATTTATTTATTTATTTTGATGAGGGGGTTGCTCCATAAATTCATTAAAGATGTGAGTGTTTGTGTTTTTGTGCCCAAAATACATCCTTAACTATTTTAAGTAAGCAAGCAAGTATGCTAAATTACTAAAAATAGATATTTAAAAATACTTGACCTCAAATTACCAATCCATCAGCAGCAGAGGGTAAAAGGGCCTTTAAAGGCATCTTTAACTTGCATCATACCCTAAGCAGAACCTCAGATTTATAGGCTTGTGGTTAAGGCACATCTAGACAGAGCTACTACCTCAGCTAACATCACAGGAGGGGCCATTTATATTTCAGATTTCTTGTCATGGGTGTTGCAGGTCTCAGCATAGCACAGGAGTTTCCAGAATGTTCTTAATGAGACAGCACCCTTCACAAAGGCTGTCATATGGATCACATGGCAATAACTGTTTCTGCACAATGTTAGTAAAATGGGTGCCATGCAGAAACATGTTCCCTTTTGAAAAACACTAATCCCACCACCAACTTGTTCTCTTGCCTTTATTTACTCCCTTTCAGCTCTTCTGTATTTTCCACATCTGTGCACAGGAAAGGAGCCAGCTCCGTATGGCTAACCAGTTCACCATGGAGCAACAGGAACTGGACCACAGCTTGGGCACCTCAGCAGGCAGAGGTGCCTGCTGCTCCTCTGAAAGGAGTATCAGATGGAGAATTAAAGAAGGGTGTGTTCTCGCAGCTGCCGGGCGCTATCAACACTATCCAGCAGGATGATCTAGATTTCTGCTGCCCCGTGCCAGATGGCAGCATTTTGATACTCCAGTCTTCATTGCAGGTCTGTGCTCTGTGGTTATGGCAGGACTTCATCTTCAAATAACTGCTCATTTTTTGAAATTCAGGCATGACCTGAACTTATTTGGATATTTCCAGCTGCAAGTTTCAGTTGAACCCATAAGCAGCAATTGGGTTTAAGCAATAAGGAAAGCTTTCCCAAGGTGTGTAAAAGCTAGGCAGAACAATGCCTGTTCACAGGCAGTTTGCTCCATGATGAATGAAAAAAATGTCTGTTGTTGCATGCCTTATACATTGCAATGTACATCTGCAAATATATATAAAGTCAGAAAATTCTTTGAATGCTTATGCTCCATGTAAACCAAAATGTCCTGTCTGAAGTCATAAGTACAGAGGATTATTTAGTAGCTTATGATTTTAGTTTTAATTTGCAACTTGATCTCTTAAGGAGAGTTTATGGTCAAAACCCAAATCCATTTTAAAATTTGTGTTTGTGATCTTCCTGTTCTGAAGACAAGCAATGCTTCATTAAAAAGGCAAATACTTCCATGAACACAGAATATGTAAATCTATGAGCTTGTTTTTATCTTACACTGGGGGTGATATCCAGTCTTGAAAGACACTGGGACAGAGAGGAGACTTGCCAGACATAGATGATGGCATAAAACAGCAAAGCAGTAGTCTGTCATAAGAGCAGGCAATGTTTGGGGTTTTGCTGAGCAAATGTGTCTTGGCTTCATATGGAAATACAGTCTTACTGGCAGGACATGGTTAGCTGAATTTTGGTGATCATATAGGGCTGCAGGGGGCTGGGTCGGGGGTTATTTTTGTTTATAAGTGGGACAGCTTATTTTGCTGTAAGTTCTCCTATTCCTTTGTTAGTGGCCTCAGTGTGCTAGGGGAACCTACTTCACCGTCATGAAGAAGCAAAGCCCTGTAGAAATGGGTTGTATGTCTTGAATGCTGGAAGTGATTAAGAAAATGAATTCAATGATCCTCTTCAATAGATAAGGGCTTATTTCCCTGTAGCAGAAAGTGAGAATACTGTTACGCTGAGAAAGTCATCAGTAGTGATGCTTACTTGCTACACACAAAATATTTTCAGTGCATTTTTCTCCACTAACTCAACCACTGTTTTCAGGATGTTTTGTGACACCACAAAGCAGCTGTTCTTTACTCTTCTGACTAAGATATTTATATTCAACCCTGACATTTTAATCTAATAAAAAAAAAATCTTTTTACCTCCTTGCAGTATAAACAGAGAGCCTCTATATAATGGGCATCTGTGGATTATGGAATTAGTCCCACTAGTGCGGAAAAACCTTCATAACTCTCTTGCGGCTTCATCACTCTTTGAGTTATGAGGTCTTCCTCTCACTTGCGGGATTAAGTCCAAATCCCACAGAAGCTTATTATGTGTCCACTATTTATTAAGACTTCATCATTTAAAACAAAACACTTAAGAAAGACACTGGGAAACATTAAAATCAAAGAGGTTTCAGTCTGAGGAATAGTATTTGAAGGTTTTTCAAACTAGGGAAGAAAAAAATCATTTTATTTCTGATAACCACTGAAGTTGCTGCTTCTGCTTATTTTTTTTTCCTTTTTTTTTTTTTTTTTTTCTTTTTCTCCATGGAGATTATGTTTTTCCTTTCTTTCCAACTAGATTTTATAAACCTTTTAGTATTCTTGGGAAGACTTCACTTACTTTTCTCTGCCTTGCAGTCCAGTGACTGGAGCCATTAAACATGAGTGAGAGCCCTTGTTCCCTATCCTACTACTAAGTGTATATATTTGCTGTACCTTGACATTCAGAAAGCCCTTTAAATGACACCCACTGTTTTGCAGAAGTGTAACATAACACAAATGTACTAGCTGAGGCTTAATCCTAGTAGTAGTTTAGCAGTTCTAACATTTTTTACTGAGGTTGTCTTAGAGTTAAGAATGTTTGAGGCACTTTTCTTCATTTCTTCCTACTAGAAAGAAATAGCTGTTATCACCTATATAATTCTCTTCTTCCCTTGCATAGATGTATTTAATTCTCTAAACAGTTGTGAGAAATAAGGAACTTAATTTTATAGCTGGGGAAAATGAGGCAGAGGAGTTTTGTTACTGGTCTGGTGTCATTCTGTCATATCAGTGACAGATCTGGGATTAGAAGCCAGAAGATGCTGGCAGCCAGCCCTGAGCTCAGTGCATGGTTCCCATGGTAAAGTTAGTCAGTGTCACGCACTAAAATAGACATACATCATCTTGTAACAGTGAGATGAGAATATTGAAATGTACATATACTACAAACGGAACAGATCTTGCATCAGTAACTTTCTGAATGTTGTCAGATACCTGGAGCTTCATGCACCATGCTCACTTTCTGCTGGTGCTGAAGTTCGATGGAAATCACAAAACCATTAAAAGATGTGTGCCTGGAACCATGATGATGGTAGCCCTTTTTACACCTTAAAAAGAAATGTTAAGGCAAGAGACCAGACGTCCTCTGGGAGGAGTGGGGAATACAAGAGGAAGATTGTGGACATGTAACAATATTTTTTATCTCTGAATAAAAGTCTGATAAATTTAGATAAATTTCAGGGGAGTAGCCAAATTATGTGTGCATTCTTGAACTTCAAAATAAATCTATTCACTTGTTCACATGTTCCTTCAGTTAATCACTTTTCTTTCCTAAGCCCTGATAGAGAAAACATGGACAGAACTTAACGCAAGGAAATAAAGAGCAAACAGATTGTTTTTAAAAAAGCTGAAGACTACTAGATTCTCACCCTAGTGAGAACTCAGGATGAGCCTCCTTTTATGAGAATCCATAAGATTTATAGTGAAAAATGTATGGCCAGTCAGAGTGCTTCTATCTGATGGCAGATCTTTCTGCTCAGTCTTTGCTGCTGAGTGGAACTGAGTTAGCACAAAATGACACTTTTATTCTGCCATAGCGTGGATTTATATTCACAGGGGAAGCTCCTCAGTAAGGGTAAATTGTCTTAACTCTTTCAAAAGACTTGAGTTCTGCTGTTTGAGGTTTGATCCCAGAAAAAGGTGAGCACATGTTTACAAATTCTGACTTTGTGAACACCACCCTTACTATGTGGCACTTCCAATCTAAGTTCCTTGAATTCTTTTAGTCAGCTTTTTGACAACATGAAAAAGAATTCTAACCCATTGTAATGGATACTAATGTAGCCTAGAGGTAATTGTGTTTTTGATACAGTACTTTTTAGATGTAAAATGTGTTGGGATGTAACTTAGATAAACTTTTCATTTGTATTTTGGAATTACTTGGCCACCTCTAGTAAATTCAAAAATGTTGCCATTATTTTGAAGAATTTATTATACTTACATTCACTTTAAAAGAAATCTAGGACTAATCTGTTGACAGTGGTCTTTCTTATTATTATTATTTTCCTTTGTTCTGTGCATAAACAGGTCAGCAGGAAAAAGCTCAGGTTTTGGATGAAAAGAACAGAAACTACAAGCAAAGTGTGGACTGCAGAAGCAAAGGGAAGCAAAAAGGTGATGAAAGTGAAACAAGAATGTAAATCACATTTTTTATGAGTGGCCACCCGGACGACAGAGTGCAGAAGCAGACTGGGTTGTTGTGAGAAATAACAATGAGGAGTGCACATGTAATAATACAAAGTGCCTAGGAGAGAGCTAGGGCTGGGACCGGGGCAGTAGTGGGGAAGGCTATGCTAGAGCAGGGCTGGGAGCAGGCTCATTGCTTACACTGTCTCCCGCTTCCTTTTTGGTCCCTCTGCCTCCCCCTTTGTTTCTTAAACAAGGTTGATTTTCCTAGAGATGGTCCAAAAAGGCACCCTCTTGAACAATAAACACAAATGACTGTGGTGGTCCTGTCAGCTTTGGATCTTTGTAAAATAGCCAGTGATCCACAACAGTTTCTGGAATTGATTTCACAGGCTTTCCCCCTACCTTCTCACTGACAGGCTGGAAAAAAAATTCTCCTACCACCATCAGTGAATGCTATTCATTTTCCCATTATTTTAAATTCTTACATGCAAAGAGTCCTAAAGAGCTGTCCCTTTGAAGCAAAGGTGATTTTGCTACTGAAGGAGTAACAAATCAAGCACTATGCTCACAAACTCTTACATTTTGAAAAGAACACTTCCAAATGATTAAATAGTTATACATAGCAAGGGCTTGAAACTTTGATGATTTATTCAGAGTCCATAACCTATAGTAAAATATAAATTTTTGTTAATAGTGGCATAAATGTAACATTCTCTCCTTCTCCTCCCTCTCCCCTTTTTTCCTAAGTCTAGGACTTCCAAGATTTTTGGAAGAAAAAAAGCATCTGTTTTTCTGTATGTTTGCTTTTTTTATAGACTTCATAAATCCAGCAAGTTTCTATTTGGACCACTAGGCCCTTTCAATAGAAGCATGTTTTCACTGGGATTTCCACATTCATAATTATTCCTCTCGTTTCTCTGCTGTGAGAAGACAAGCCGTTATTTCATTGCTTTGGGGAAGTTAATAATATGGTAGGCAAAACATCAGGAAAAATTATAATGAATGAACCTATACAAACTGTAGGGAAACACATGCTGCTGTTATAAAATGTTCCCATCATAAATCCTAGAAAATCACTCTGTGCACAAGTGAATAACTTTTTAACACATAAACACTCAATTAATTAAAGGTAATATACTATATATGCTGAAACTAGTGTGACACAGAAAGGACAGATTCAAATAATGGCATTCAGGATTGTGGGCCCAGTCATGTCTGCCACAGTCCTCCTAAGAGATTTAAGAATTATAACACTCCAAGGTAAATCTCTTCTATACCTGAAATGAAAATGGAGTTCTCAGCCTCAGTGTTGCAATACCATATTACTGCATTCAGTTAATACATAAATGGGAAACTCCCTACTTTTTTCCTCACCTTATTTCATACCACATACCAAATGTTTCCTCGGAGTCATGTAGGTCACTGTTCCCTCCTCCTTTTCCCTACTTACTCTTAATTAGTGGTATTTCTTTGAGCTTACCAAGATTCTTGGGAGGTTATTCAATGTAAGTGATTCTCCCTCTTTACTTTGCTCTCCTGAGACCCCACCTGGAGTACTGCGTTCAGCTCTGGAATCACCAGCACAAGAAGGACAGGGACACATTAGAATGAGTCCAGACAAGGGCCACGTAGATGATCAAAGAGCTGGAACACTTATCTTGTGAAGACAGGCTGAGGGAGCTGGGGTTGTTCAGCCCAGAGAACAGAAGGCTCTGTACAAACCTTATAGCAGCCTTCTGGTACCTAAACAGGGCCTACAGAAAAGCTGGGGAGGGAATCTTTGCCAGGGAGTGAAGCAATAGGACAAGAGATAGTGGCTTTAAACTAAAAGAGGGAAGGTTTAGATAATGAATAACAAAGAAATTCCTCACTCAGTGGTGAGACACTGGAACAAGTTGCCCAGAGAAGCTGTGGATGTCCCATCTCTGGAAGTGTTTAACACCAGGTTAGATGGGGCTTTGATCAATCTGGTCTAATAGGAGGTGTCCCTCTCCATGACAGAGGGGCTGAAACTGGATGGTCTTTAAGGTCCCTCCCAATCCAAACCATTCTATGATTCTACGATTCTATACCTCCCGTAAGAATTACGTTACTTGCAACGTTAATTTATTGATATTGGTATTGATATTGAGATATTGATATTGAGAGCCATGTTCAATATCAACTTTTCAATAGTTCAATAGCTGGAACTATTTTAAAAAATACTCTTGTAATGTGTTTTATCTCTCTAAGAAGGGAGAGAGAGAGAGAACAAACTTTGAAATGTTTTGAGTTTTGATGGTGTTTTTGTCAAGATCAGAGACTTATCAGCTGTAGAAAAATAACAACCTTGTACACACATATGAAAGTAAAAAGCAAGGTTCAGTTCCCTGTTGCAAGGGTTATTTAGTTTTCTTTTAAGTGGAAATAGCTCCTGCAACAGCTGCTAAGAACAACTGACCAAAAACTAGCTAAAATAGTGACTTGAATCTTGAAAAGTAGTGACTCTTATCTTATGAATCTTGCATTCAAGAACTGTTATGTTCAGATACCTGTCTGAAGTTAAATGATATTGCTAGACTTCAGAAAATCATTTGACACCACCTCCCACAGTATTCTCCTGAAGAAGCTGGCAGCTCACTGCTTGGACAGGTACACTCTCTGCAGGATGGATGGCCAGGCCCAGTGAATGGTGGTAAATGGAGTTAAATCCATCTGGCAACCAGTCAGAGAGTAGTCAGGCATTGGAACGGGTTGCTCAGGGAGGTGGTGGAGTCATCGTCCCTGGGGATGTTTAAGGAAAGGTTGGACCTGGTGCTTAGGGACATGGTTTAGTGGTTAATATTGGTGGTAGGGGGACAGTTGGATCGTGATCATGGAGGTCATTTCCAACCTTTATAATTCTATGATTCTATGATTTGGGCAAGTGTCTCTCTATGCTTTCACAGGAAAAAAAAAAAAAAAAAAAAAGAATATTTTTATATGGTATTTTAAAGATATAATGGAATGTTTTTGAATTCTTCAAAGGATTCTGAGGTCAAGAAACTTTTTCCATTTTAAAAGTTTAAAATGTATATTTATCCTATGAACCTCTCTTGTGTGTATTCCATGTGACAAAGTTTATGGATGATGCAATTCCAAATGAAGGAGTGAAGGAGAAAGAACATTTTTGCTTTTACTCTCCACTGCGCTTTTTTTTTTTTTTTTCCAGTTTTTACATAATCGGAGTAGTTATATGTTTATCCCCTTTCACATCACTTCTGTGATGGCTAGGTCTAATAAGAAATGAAGTTTCCACAAGATACAGCAAGTATTTGATATGAAATTAAATAATATTATTAAAAAAAAAAAAAAAAAAAAAAGATAAATGAGAACTAAGGCTATTGTCCACTTCTCCAAAGTAACAGAGTAATAGCTAAAAGTGATAACTGGGGGTATTTTGGGTATGATCTCCCATCATCCCACCCCAAAACCAAAGTATCATGTGAATTAAGGATTTTTTATGTCAGCAGAAGTTACTTTTAGAGAGCGTCAGTAATGGACTGAACTTTACTCTTTGATGAGGTTACTCATGTTGAGTAGGCAGTGGGATAGGCTGGCAAATGAAGCACAGAGGTACACACATCTGTCCTCTCCAACTGATGCTTCTCCAGTTGATGGTAGACCTCTCAAAACGTGCTTCTTATCTTACCCAAGGCACAGTAATGTCTTCTACCAAAGGTGAGTTCAGTAGAGCAGACACCACTCATGGCCTCCCCAGAATTACAGGGAATCCAAGGTGAATCCTTAGACATCCTACAAGAAGAGTATGGGTTTAGAATAATTAATCACCTTAATAGGTCTCACTTCATATTCTCTTTTTAATCTGAGTGTACTCATGTTAGTTTGTAAACCATTCAGACTGATAAAGACAGATCCCTGTTCCATATGATGGAAGAACAATGATCCTGAGTGCATACCTTCTGGCCTTAGTGAGTATCATTATAGATTAGGAAATTTCGTACTAAATAACTGGCAAAGATGTAGAGCCTACAAATGAACCCACATGGTTGGCCACAGCTACTTTAAATGATTCATAAGCATTTATTCTATTTAAAGGCTTATTGGTTGCTATAAAATTTTATCCTGTTAAACCTTATCCTTCACTTACGACATTTGAAGTCTAGTTCTAAAAATTTATGTCTTCCATTACTCTGCCCTTATTCATCATATTTTGTAATTGCAGTTTCAAGAGCATCTATTTTTATCCATGGAAGTTATCTTATATAAGTATGTTACCAAATTAAATCTATTTTCATGCCAATTTAACACTCTGTCCCCAAAGAATTTTTTAAATCAAAAGGACACTGGTGCTGACATTAGCCATTAGCAAATCTGTAGTGAAAGAATGGTTCCAGTCTAGATTTTGTGAGGAACAAAACCTCTGGGAAGTTTAGTCCTTTGTCTCCTTTTTAATCTGTGGTCTTCACAGTGACCTATGATCATAACTTCCCCAGTTTATTTCTTTGTTATGTGGAACTTGATAACTGATTATTGGCTGGTGGTACACTTTGTGTATTGTAATACTCACTGCAGTGTTCATTTATTTTGTTCTTGTCTTACAAAAAATGCCTGGTCAGTCTTTATTAAAATTAATGTAAAATTCAGGCCTGGCAAATTCATGTTCTAATTAGTTTCTAGAATGTGACAAACAAGTAAAACCAGAAAATCAAAATGGAAATCACTCTATAATCTTTACTTCAATATTTATTGACATTGTTACTTTGAAATCACATACCATATTTTTATTATATTTTTCTTTTGAATTTACTGAATTTTACTGAATTTTACTGTTAATCATAAAGACCCTTTAACAGATTTTTTTTTATTAAAAAAAAAAAAAAAAGAATGTGTCTAAAACAGCAAAATTTTTTGATTTATTATAAGCTGCACTGGTGGCACTTGCTTCACCTTTCAGAATTCTGCCATTTAAAAGGCAGGTATCTGATGCCTTTTGAATAGCATTAAACAACAGACCTTCAGGATGGAAAGAGAAAATACTAGGTTAGAAGTCAGTAAAACTGAAATGAAATAACTGTAAGAATTTTAGGTACGTTATATGATTACTTATTTGGAATATATTTAAGCTGTCTGTCATCAGGCCAGTGTGTATATTTATTTATATTTGTATTTGTATTTGTATTTGTATTTGTATTTGTATTTGTATTTGTATTTGTATTTATATACACACACATACATATATGCTGCCTTTGATGCCCAACTGCCTTGTTCAAGGCTAAATTGGAGTCTCCTATTGCATTTTGTAGATGTACTCTATATGAGCAGCAAGTGCCAGCGTACTTCTGGCTTTGGGCAACTTCTGAAGAGACAGACCCTACCTACAAAAGAAAAGTTTTATACATAATGCATACATGTGTACACACCTAGACAACAACCTCATCACTACTGTAGAACAGCAGGAGACAAGGAAAGGAAAATAAACCACCCAAACAGGAATAAATGTGACTGGAATTGTCCAGATGCAAATTTTTGTCAATTGAGAACCTGCCCTCTCTTGGAAAAAACCTCCTTGGAAAACACCTCCTGATGAGATGACTTGCTATGGATTTGTGAGGCAAAAGCTTCAATGGAAAATAAAATCCAGCTTCTGCTGTCAAGGCTGAGGCTCATTCCACTTAGCCATTGGCACGACCTCAATGGGAGCGGAGCTGAAAGTCTTCCTTAGTCAATGCATAGAGCAGCTGCTGCTTGCTTGCTGCCTTCCCTCCCATCCTCAGAGACTACCTGCCCCTCCACCCAGCCCCAGGCAATAACACCCGCAGGGATGACGCATCTCAGCAGTCCCTGGTGCCAATGACCAGGCACTGGAAACTCAGCTGTTCCGAGCAAGATCTTGCTGTGGCCTTTTCTGCCACAAAAGATCAGATTGAACTGGAGGCTGACATTGTCCAGAGCTAAAATAAAACGTTTTAGCAATAAAATCTTCCCGCAGAACATATATAAATACCATTCAAAATCCCTCCTCTGGGCAATGTAACAGATTCATCTACCCCAGTTGAATGGATGGTGAAATATTTCCTTATTCTGCACTCCAAGTCTCTGAGGTGAGATCAGATACTAGTGACTGATGGACAGTGTCTCAAAGTCTTTTACAATGTCCCCTCATACAAACATTTCAGACAAAATTTGATATTTTGAAATGCATAATTATTCAGTAAATTTTCAGAGTGCAAATTAACAAATATATTGCATTTGCCCATATAGTGGCACAATAAATACTACAAAGAAGTGCAAATTGTGCTATTTCCAAATATAAGTATTGTACTCACAAGAATATAGCACATCAGAGCTTAACAGTTCTGTTGGAAGCAAATTTTCTTCTTGTTTTAAAGAACATTTATAATGATTTCAATTGCTTTCTTTTTACAGTCTTCCAGCTGGTCCCAAAGGCAACATTTTCCTTATTTAGTGTCTCCAAAGTTCCTTGAGTTGCTTGGATGAGTGATCCTATGTAAGTGCCAAAGATTATTTTATTCATTGAACTTCAGAACATTGAAAATGTCCTTTCTGGCTATGCAGTGGCTTGATTTTTGGTCATCACTAAGTAATTTTTATGCAGTTTGGGGAGAAGGGGTTTTTGGATTGGGTCTGGTGTTCAGTGACCTGCAGAGTATTGCTGAAATATTGAACATAATAAACTATTATGTCACAGAAAACATATGCGTACATAAGCAAATGCCAGTTACACCTATATTATTAAATTAAACAAAGCTAAGAAACTTCCTGGATACTGGAACTCAGACATCTATGCTACTAAACAGCTGGAACAGTCTCCGGATGGTTTTGGCCCTAACCAGCAAGCACTTTCCCAAGCAGATCCTGGGTTCAATCTGAAATGTAGCAAAGGTCCATGACTAGTAAGGAATTTGCATCTGGTCACCATTTATTCAAAGGCTAAAAAATTTAGTAGTACAAACTCCGACCAGCTACATACATGTTTATAGTGTTGACATAATCCTTATATAAACTTGCATATTGACTTCAATGTTGTTTGCAAGCCACACATTGGAAATAAGTATTTCATTTTTCACACTTTTTGATGAGCAAGCCAACACCTTCCTTCTCTTCATTGCAGTTACCTGGGGTAACTGAGAAAGAGAATATGCTTTTCCTTTAGTATTTATCTGATAAGGGTTGATAGTGTTTGAGTGTGTGTGTTTGAAATAAGGACTACCATAAATTCTGAGATGAAAACATTATACTGATAGTTGCATGTATGGTAAGTAAATTAGTAAATGATTGTACATGATTGGCATATACTAACATTTGTTTTTCAAGCCAGACTTTTTTTTTTTTTTTTTTTTTCTGTTAGACTGTAACCACCACTTCTGAGTTGCTGAGTTGGAAATTTTGAGTGTCAAGGCATAACTGTCTGTCTTATCAATTAATCTTATTTGACTCTGTTAAATCGGATAAAACAGAAGCAGAAGAAATGTCATTGTACTTCATAAAAGTTCTGTAAAGGAGATAAACTCACTTAGCTGCTTTACAGTCAACCATCTCAGCTGAATTCAAATACAATATTCGCATGGTAAACTGAGTATGCAACAACATTTCCAGTCTCACGTGTGTGTCTGTCCAATATTTATGGAGACAATGGAGCAACCATATCCATGGAGGAATTACATAATCTAGTACAAAGTCTTACCATTTGTATACAGAAGAATGAGAAGCTGAGACTTCATGATTATCATAGATTAGTTTTCACATAACTGGAGGGTGGTGAAAAATGATGTCAGAAAGATCCCTCTCTGAGCAAAATAAGGTCCTTATTTACAGAATCTTACTATGATTTCCTCATCTGAAATCATGTTCTTCTTATGCTCATGTTGTTAAAATAAATTTTTCTGAGCTAACTGATGTGTCTTTAGCCATAGTTTACGCTAATTTCAGTTTTTGTTTGATAAGCTAATAAGAATGTATTGGTAGAATCAATTTAGAGGGACTACACTAATAAAACAGAAAATTCTGATGAATCTGAAATTGTGTTCAATTTGCCATTTTTCATATTTCAGAAACAGAAATGAAACTGAAAACCAAGTTCAATGAAGGTTTTGCTGGTAGTGCCAAAGACAACTAAGTCTTTCTTCCTGCCTGTCAGAAAGTTAGATACTTTTTTTCAGAATATCATAAAATTCTGAAGGAGAAAACAATGTGATTGCTATGCCTACACACTTAAACTAGAACAAAATATTTATCTGCAAATGCTAACATTTAGGTGCCTATATATATATATATATACATGTACTAAGAAAAGTAGCTACTATGTGGAAAAAAGGATGAAACTCCAATTTTCTCTCACAAAACAGGGTTTCATTGTAAGTTAAAGCTTTTATTCATATTTTACATGTACTTGTCATCCAATATTGAAGATCGGTGGTTATAATTACATGCTTTATTGATTCACATCTAATCTCCATGGAAGCTAGCAATGGCGATAGTAAGGATCCTTATGAACAAAGGAAAACAAACAACAAGACCCATGTAGATACTTGAGGTGAAATTCTGGTCTCATGGAAGTAAATAGTAAAACTCTCATTGACTCCAATGGGGTCAGGATCTCTTTGCCTTTCCCTCCACCCCCAGTGTGTAACCACAGCTGTGCTTTTGCTAAGCAGCATGCAAGAACAACTTATGAATCACATCTGGTGACCCTGTTTGGCATCCCAGCAGAGAAAACATCAGTAATATTAACCCCTTTGTTACATAAATTAAAACAAAGAGACTTTTGGACCCCTTGGATAATGTAAAAACTATGGGAAAAAGCAAGAAGGGTCTAAAAAGGTTTTAGAAGAACTTAGAAGCAGGGCCACAGAAATACTGAGAGAAAAAAGCTGCTGAGGCCTTGTAATTGAAAAATTTAAGAATAAACACATTTTTTTGTTCTCTTTTAAGTTCAGTTGCCAATGTAACTTGATAAATTTCTTTGGGTTGTTTCCACTTGTTCTCACTGACGCAAGCTGGCAATAGCTTTTGTAGAATTTCAGGCCCTCTTGAGTCAGTGTCTTGATCTTCAGTCAAAACCTCTTCATTTTCCAGGAACCTCTTAATTTTCCATTTCCTCTTTGGCAAAGCTTAAAACCATGTCCAAAAACTATATTAGCATTTTTTCACCTGAGACACTGGAATTTCCACCATCACTGGGCTTATTTCCCTTTCTGTCTTTGGAAGCTATCTTGTAAGAAAAGTTAATACCCAACCCCTCCTCCTTTTTCACTTTTTTTTTTTTTTTTTTTTTTTTTTTTTTAAGGGTGTGTACGTGTATTTTAGTCTAGGGAGGAATTTCACAACAGTCTGAAGTTCATAGCTATCCATATCTTGGGCTAAATGAGCCTTTTGGACATAATCATTCCCCAAACGAGGCATTTGTTATCAGAATCGAGAATGCAGTACTGTGCTTTCTCACTGACCAGGCAGCAGTAAAGAGACAAATTTCTGCATTTTAATCCCACTATAAGGCTTTTGGCTAGTTGTTTAACATATATGATTTGTCAGATGCGGATAATTTTAGGGGAGATTCTGAAGCCAAGGAGGACTACGGAGAGCATTATGGACCATACTATACAAAAGCATGTCAGCCTGGTTCTCCTGACATCATTGGAGCCATTGCCTTCACATTGCTGTCATTTATTCTATTTAAACAAATTACAGCAGGCTCCATAATATGTTAATTATATCTCTGGGATGAAACACTCTGATTTGGCACATCTGCCAAGCTATATGAAGTCACAGAGCTGAAGTCTACAGGACTACATCCACCAGAATCACTGGAGTACTGTAAACTATAACTGACTGCATATTGGTGCATTGAACATGCTTGGTTGAAGTAGCTCCGCTAAGTGTTTGATCTTTTAGTCACCTTTATTGAAAATACTGTCTCTTCTGTTGTTTGTGAACATCTGGGTCCTCTCTAATGGAATCAAAGCCAGATATAGTATATCTCAAAGATATACAAGTATTTAATCTGACTAAAATCAGGTTCTTTAGAACAGTATTTCAATAAAGAAATACTTAATTACAACAATATACTGAAATAATTTAATTTCTTTAAGTCCTGGAAAGCAATTAAAAATGCAGTGACAGTTATCTCCCAAGCATACAATAAATAACTAATTGGGACTTCTTCATGCTAACACATTAATGTGAGATAAAAGTAAGAAAAAGTAGACATGATCAACAAATAAAATGTGCAATTAAAAAGACCGTTTAGAATGGTTAGTAGGAGATGCCTGTATTTTGAATGCTTGTGAATGATATTTATTTTTCTATTTGTATGACAAGTACTCAGAGAGCACTGGGATATTTTGCATATATATCCATATATAAGTATATGGAACAGAATTGCTTGTAATAATGAAATAATAACACTCTTTCATAATAATGCAGTGAATTCAGCGAATACAGAAGTTAAGGCAAGGAGAATTAAAATATATGCAGAAAAATGTTTCTGCTTATAAGAATACTAGTGTAGCTCACAAGTTACTGACTACTAAATCATTAAAATAATGTTGAGTGATGCTGTTGTAGAATTTCACACCAACGTTATATTTTTTTCCTCAAGATTTTCAAACCTATTGCCCTGCAGAGAATTTTGATATTGGAACTCAATTCAATTTGAAAGCACATGCTACAGTTTTAATAACTTATGACAGAATTTCCTATCGCGCAAAAATGTACTAATATTGAAGTGTGAAGTGTCAGCAGGCACAAATAGGGCAACCAAGGCTAATAAATGGTTGTAATGGGGCATTTCAACTATCTGCGCAGAAATTCATCCTTTGCAATGGGAGATTTAGAAAAAGAACTTCTTGACCTCTCAGACTATATTTTTTATAGCAGTTAGTTCTATAGCACACATGAGGGAAAGTTATTCTGTCCTATGTAATATATAAGTGTTGGTTCAAGAAGTAACTATTGCTAAACCACTAATTAGTGGTGACCACAGCATAATTAAGTTCAACATTCTCGAGGGAGTGATTGCAGCAAATGCAGGACTGTGACACTAAACTTTTGATAATGAATTTTTTTTTTTTTCAAGGGGTAAGTTAGTTAGAAAACCCTAAAGTCAAAAGTGAGGAAATTAAAATCCTTACACTCAGCATGGAGGCTTCTTAGGCATCCCAGGAGCCACAGAGGAATGAATGCACCTTAACAAAAAAAGAAAATAGCCAATTAAAAGTAAGTATAGTTAGATTGCAAGGTTCAAGATGTTATTTAAGACAAAATGGTAGCCTTCAGAAAAGAATATTTTAGTCCAAGTGAAAGAGAAAACAGATATTATGGAAAATGGAAATTATAAGTGTAAAACATAATATATAAAATAAAAAATCACAGACAAAACCAAAAATACTAACAACATATTTGTTCAAATCTCAACTGGGAATAGAGTGAAAAAATAGGCTGATGCATTTTTTCATCCTTGATAAGATACAGATAATATAGATATCAGAGAAAAACTTAAAACAAAGTTTGTATTAGGACTCTTTTCAAATATAGCTGAGGTATGTATTAAAAATATAACAGGAAATATAAAAAAGGAAATATAGGAAGTATATAAAAGGAAATCACTATCATACAATAAAGTGATAAACTTTAAGGAACCAGTTCACAAAGCTTTCCAAGAATTCAGATAGAAAAGGTGGGTGACTGAACTGTTGGTGGGGAAACAAAATTTCATGCTGAACTATGATTTTAATGTAAGATATAGAGCAGTGGCAAATATTTTAGAAGTACATGAGTGATGCTGAGATTTAGAGGTGACAGTAAGTGACATAATTCATTAGAATAATCAGTAGGAAAAATGATGAAAGAAAGTTGCTTAAGTTTCGTGCACTGATTTCTGAGATGCCTACAAGAAGCACTATTTTATTATTTTATTTATCCCTGTGAAGGATACAGATTTATGATGTACTTGACTTTCCAGAGACAACCTTGCTTTGCAGAGAGAGAAACAAAGAAACAAACAAAAAACAGAGAGATCATACCAGGGTGTTTGAAATGACATGCATTTCTAGAAAAATATAGTGTCCTAAAAGAAATGAGCAGTCTGTGGTGTTGATGGAAAGGGTTTACTAGCACTCTAGTCTACACACTAGTTTGTGTAACTTCCATAACTCACTTACTTATAGCTCTGCTTTTCAAGAATAATGCTGTCATTTCAAAGTCATGTCAACAAGAATGTTTTATACCCATCCATAACATTGTGTGTTTTGTGTTTACATACATGCAGTACACGGAGCTTCTATCCAGATAATAAACTGTCAAACCAGGAACCAAAACCCATTTATCTTGTACCTTGAAGTCCTCCCTTGCACTAATCCATTTCCACTGGGACAGTTTTTAACAATCTGACCCTCCCAGCAATTAAAAACAGCTGCCATTTTCTCAAACAAACCTGCCAGGAAAATATTTCTTGCTTTCCTCATGAATGTGGAATTCTGAGCCACCCTCCCACCCCCAAATTACATTGGACTGATTCCCAGGCCATGTAATGTTCAGTCCTGGGCTAATGGCTGGTTTAAGTTTCAATAACCCACAGTTCGTTAGAACCAGAAATAGATTATACTGCTGTAGAGATGGGATTCCCCCTTTTCCAACAGGATATGGCCTTTTTTTTTTTCTTTTTTTTTTTTTTTTCTTTTTTTTTTTTTCATTGGTTTGGTAGAATATAAAACACCACAGTTTAAAAGTCAAAGCTATGTAGGTGATGGTTAACTGGTTAATGTTTTAAAACATTGTTTTGGTCTGCTGATTACAGCTGCAACTACAGCTGAAGCCCTGCTGAAAAGGTGCAGAAATGCATGGCCACAGACATCCCTTACCACAGGCATTTTTCATTCAAAAGAGGGAAGAAGTTGAAGGGAGGATGAGTTGGTGAAAGAAGCCAATTGCATTCATGCAGAAAGTTAGTGCCAAGCTGTAATTCAGTGCTGTGTCTCAGCTCCTCATCTACCCCATCCCTCCCTTGTACAAGCAACAACGCCCCAGCTAGAAGCACTACTTTTTATCTTTCCATTTCCAGATGAAGCTGGGGCTTGTCAATTTGTGTTCTGTAGGCAATATGGCTTTACAGACACTAAGTAAAGTGGTTCCAACAAAGAGCTTAAAAATCCTGCAGCATGTGTAAACTAGCTTATTTGTGTCATGATGTAAAACACCTGCTGATGTAAAGTGGCCTGAAAATTTTATTGCTGCTCCATGGTCAGCTTAACTCATGAAGTCAGACATACATGACTCATGTGTTCATCTTATTCCCACTGGCACCCAACACTTCATTTATCTGTTCTGTTAACATACACAAAACCTCTCTATTAAAAAAGATGTGAGCCCTGATATGTTTTTACACTTAAACTTCATAATCACCAGTATTCAACTAGTGCCTCTTTCTGAAATGTGCCTGCCTTTGATTTAAATTATTCTCATACCAAATGATATGGCTACACCTCTGCCTGCAACTTGATTGAGAGGCCAGGCAGCAGAAAATATCCTATGACATAAAAAAAAGAAAAAAAAAAAAAAAAAAAAAGAGGAGCAAAATGATCATTTAACTATCTTAGCTGAAGAAAAGCTATCAAACTGTGTTCTTAATAAAGCATGGGTGTTTTCTCATAAAAGCAAGGGACATAACACTTTGCCTATCATGTGAGTGCATCCTTTGCATAGCATAGGTATGATTGGTGCTGACGGAAAGGTCTCCTGCTTTCCACCCCTTCACTGCTTTGGGAAGATAGATCTGAATGAATCTTTGCTGTGTGTACTTCTGGCTGCGGTGTTCAACTCATAGTATGCAGAGCTAGAGCTACCTCTTAACAAATTATAGAGTTGAGAACATTTTGTAAAGGTTGCAGTAAGTTCAAATTAGTGTAAAGGTGACTTTCCATCCATCTTTATGAAGAAGTATTTGGCCTCTGCTTTTGGCATATCAGATGCATCTTGAGATTTGCCTCAGTAAATGAAAGTGAGACCAGCTTCTAAACACTATGCAAGAACAGTGAACCATGAGAGTTGAATGCAGCTATTTCTTCTTCATAAAAATAAATGTTTGTACATAGCTTTTTTATTTTGTTTTGTTTTGTTTCATGCTTATGTGGCTTTGTTTTCAGCAAATCATTAAAAAAAGTGATGACTTACTGCACTGCTTTTTCAAATCTAGTCACAAACCACAATCGCTTACAGGAAATGGAATGTTTACTTGAGTTTATTATACAAGGGTCTGGATATGAGCTGTGGGATTTTTACACCTCATAGCAACGGTATTACAATTTATTTACATCTTCATGTTGGCAGCTGCACAAACTCTTATGAAATAGGACAATCACACCTTAGGGAACAGTAATTATAGGCAAAGGTATAAATAGTATAAAGAAGTGCACGCATTTGGCACTTAAATTGAAGAGAATAGAAACTATTCTGGCAAATCTTCAAAAACATAGCCTCTCACTCATTACGAGGGCATGAACTAATTAAACCTAACTTGTCAGAATCGGCTGCATGAATAAATTCTAGTCAATTCTGGCACAGTCATGCTCCAAACCCATGAAGAGCAAAGTTGTTTTAGTGATGTCATAATTTGGACGTTCAGAGTATGATATCACTTTTGACAGAATTAATGCAGAATTAATACCATATGTATAAGCATTAATAGGTATTGAATTGAACACCCAGTGATAAGCCTGTCAGTTTCCAAAGTAACATTCTGTTTCTTTCTCTCATAGTGCTTACATTAGCATAGTATCAGAAAGCCAATTTAAAATACATTTCAACACTTTTATAAGAAAGTATTTAAGTTTTACATTTCTACCTCTATTTCAAAAGCTGTTTGCATAAGAAAAGCAATTAAACCTCAGTGCCACTTTTTTAATAGTGACAAAATCGGTGTTGTAAGAGAAGAATTTAAAGGTAATTGTAAACTTAAAATGAATTGTCACCATTTGATAGCTGGAAGGAGAATTCCTCTGAGGTTCAGTTGCTCCATTTATAAATAATTTGGTCTTTTTATACAACAAATCTGAAGTTAAAATCTTGTTGCATTTAGTAGCTCGTTAGTTCCTAGTTACTGTCAGCGTCCAGGTGTTACTCTTTCCCAAATGCATTGGCTGACTCCCACCTCCTTCCTTTCCCAGCCTTGATATATTAAATTCTTTCACCCTTATCCACTATGGTTCTTAGGGTCTTCTTCTTCAATTTTCCTTCCCCTCAGATATGTTTTGAAGATTTATGTCTGAAACACAGAAATTACAACTTTGTTTTTGGATCATAAAATCATAGAATATCCCAAGCTGGAAGGGACCCATAAGGATCATCAAGTCCAACTCCTGGCACCGCAGAGGACTGCCGAAAAGTTTAAACCATGTGACTAAGTGCACAGTCCAATCACTTTTTAAATTCAGACAGGCTTGGTGCAGTGACTATGGCCCTGGGGAGCCTGTTCCAGTGTGCAACCACCCTCTCGGTGAAAAACCTCTTCCTGATGTCCAGCCTAAACTTCCCCTGCAATTCCCCTGGATGCAAGTGTGAGTTAAAGAGCTACTGAACAGAGGCTGAGTAAAAATATGGAAGTTTGCTGGTGGTGCTAAAAGTAAGAAGTAAAAATGAAAGTTGACCTTAGGGTGAGAGAAGCTCTCTTGATACCGAGTACCATGTTAATAAACTCAGAAAGGAAATTTAATGTTGATAAATGTGAAGACCTGCATGTGAGGAAACAGCCTCCATTCTACATTCATAGAGGAGGGATTTGAACCAAATGTTGAAAATGGGAAAAAGACATTGGAATTACATGGAGTATGAAAATGGGGTCAGCTCCCTATTCAGTAGTAATAGGAAAAGTAAATAAAATATTAGCAATTAGTAAGAGAAAGAGAAGCAAAGAGGAATTCTGCTTATGCCCACTTGCAGCCCTGGTCTCACCTTCTTAAGGGTTATATAGAAAATAGTGGGAATGGCAACAATGATAAAGTGAAAATAATATAAATTAAATATTAAATAAAAAAGTAAATATAATAAAATAATTATATTATTTTATTATAAATAAAATAATAAATAATAATAATTTTATTAATAAATATATTTAATATATTTAATTAATAATTTTATTAATAAATAATAATAATTTTATTATAAATAAAATAATTATATTATTTTATTATGTTATTTTTAATTAGAATAAGATCTCATTTTATTCTCCATTGTCTTGCTGATGATTAAAAAACAAACTGAAGTAAAGACTATTTTCAGTTTCTATTGATGCATCTCTAAAATTTGTTTCAACTCCTCTCTATGTTCCATAGTTTAAAACAAAGTACAAGTAATGACCTCAAAAGCAAACCATCGTTCATTGCATTTGCACCTGCCTTGGATTCTGCCCTTTTGTTTTCATACTACCCCTCTGGGTTTCTGATAAATTCATAATGCAATCCAGGCTACTTTTTCATCATATATGCACAAAAACACAGATCCACATGGGAGGTTTTGCAGAATGCATTAAGTATGCAGAATTCCTTTATTGCTCAAGCAAGAAAAGCAAACTATCAGTTACTAGGAAATCAGAGTATCAAAGGGTGAAGCAATAAGATTTAATTATACAGTAGCTGAACATTTGTTGAATCTAGTGGAAGGATTTTACTTCAATTGAATTGTAAGTATTTTAGATGTTATAATATGCAAGGAAAACAGAAAAGAACAGTGAAGAGCAAGCACAGATTTTCTATTCCAACAAGCCGATGTGTGTTTTTTGCAGTCCGTCAGACACTAATTCATTCTAAAGAATTTAATTTGAAATATTTTTAAACTACAGTCTGGATCTCCTGTCTTAATTAGTATACTTTAATATTGACTGTTAGTCACAAAACCTCTAACACATTCATCTTCTAGTGATATAGATAAGTTTGATTAGGTATATACTGCTTGGAGTGATTTTTTTTAGTCATTGCATAGGATTTCTTTCAAGCATAAACATCAGTATGTAACATGACTACCTTTTTCAGTTTCTAGGTCCCTCCCTCACTATGGAGGTTTCCACACTACAATTTCTAGAAGTCTCTTGTTTTCTTCTCCTGGGAATAATCCTTAGTTGGGGAGGCTGTTGTAAAGGCTGTTTTACATTTTGCTATTAAGCCAGCAACGTCTGGACTTGTTTTGCCTTGGGGAAAGGAACAGGATGGTCAGAGTGAAATGTGAAAACAGTGCAAGTATCAGTATCTGTGGATGAAACATGGCCTCAGTGAAGAAAAAATTCTGTGCACTTTATTGGGTTAGGAATTTCCCCTGGTACCAAGAATAGAGAAAAAGGAAGGTCTTGAGGTAGCCAGGCCAGTGCAGTATGTTTCACAGATTAAGAGAAAAGTCTTGCAATGGCTCAGTTTCTGTGTTCATCAGCTACTAATGTGTCTGTGAGGGAGAAGGGACTTGATTCTTTTTTTTGGAGACACAGCCCTACTGGATAGCAATGTAATGAAATGTAACTGTATATTTCCCCACAGGGCTGGTAACTGAAAGACAGTTCAGTCTGGGATTTTTAAACATGATATTCAAATATGACTTTCATATTATATTTGGTATGTCTTCTCATTTGTGGCTATGAAGTCCAGACTCATTTTCCACTTGGGTTTTACTTAACAAACTCTTCTTGTGTGTTTCTTACTCTGTTTTTAGATTGTTGGAACTATTTCTTCCCCGAATTTCCACTAATGTCAACCTGTCAAAAAGGCATTGTTAGATGAGGGACATGGTTTAAATTTCTCGATTTAAATACAGCTGTTTTAATTTGTATTGAACATTACAATAGTTAAGCACTCCCCCACACTCTGCAGACACACACACACACACACACACACACACACTCCTACTAATGCTAAACTACTGAATTTGGTGTTTAAATAAGAGACTGTATACTTTCATGTCAAACTCATATTTGAAAATTGGAATCTTTCAGACGGAAATATACAAAACAAGGAGGTGACTGTGACCATGGGTTGGGATCACTATGGTCCCAACAAAGTCACCTGGAAATTTGCCATGAGAATGATCAGTAGTATTACACCCCCAGTAAGGAAGGTGAGATCAATGTGAATGAATAATAGTGTTAATTATCAGTGCTACAGCAACATAAACAACAGGTAATCCAAGTTTTCACTTTCCCAGGGAAATAAAATATTTTTCCTGGCCTCACACAATTTTCTTACACACTTTTTACAATGTTTCATGTAGTTAGGAGATTTTTGTAAGAGGTCTGTCTTTTTTATGATCCTTTTGAAGTGTTTTGTTTAAAATGTGTACTCTTAATTTTTTTAATATGCCTAGATAATCTGAAAGGCACCAGCAGGGAAAAAAAAAAAAAGTATAAACAGATAAATAAAGAATACAAATACATAAAGTACATGGTTTTCCTCAATGTCAATCCATCTGTGTTAATAATGTAGCTTTGAAGACACCATGTAATTTTCTTCTGACTTTTAGAAGAGAGACGAACAAACTTTGCTTGGTTGAGAATCATACTTCAAATGAGTAAATTAATATCTTGGCTAATATACATGAGATGCATTTTATTGAAAGTTAGTTTACTAGTTTAGATCTGTTAAGGATTTCTAGACCTTCTGATTATAAGTGCTCTGAGAATTCTGCTGGATATTTCCATCTTTAAGAGGAAAACAATTCCATGGTTGAAAAACAATGTTAAATACAACATAGGAGCATAGACCTACATAGCAAAATAATAGCACTGACATCAAGCATCTAGTTTCTTATATTCTAGGCAAGCATAGAAATCCCACTCCTGAATTGGTTAAACTTCTTTCTAATTTTACTGCAAATACTTTTGATATGGCAAGGCTGATCGAGATTCACCTCTGACACACATAGCGGGCATCTTTTAATTCCCAGCCTAAATGAGCCGATAAGTAACACAAAAGAGCCATCCACCTGTGTTTGTCCAGATTATTGTATAATGTTTGCCTTTGTGGCTAGATTCATCCATACATGGGTGAACAACTGTTACTTTGTTTCGGTGTCTCTGTTGATTTGTTCTGTTTCTTTTCTTCGTGGATTGTATTTTTTTATTATTATTATTTTTTATGCTGCTTTCAAATGTTGTTGCTGACTCTTGATTTGACTCTTGATTTGAGTCTGACATTTGACTTTCAGTTTTCTTTAGGTTTTGTGTCACTCCAGCTGTCTTCTGCAAGATCAGATGTACTTTGAAAAGTACATTCTTCACTTGTTACAGATGCCCATAGCATTTGTAGTTTCAGATTGTTCTCATACTCATCCCAGAATGATGACAGAGATTGTATGAGCTATTTTGACTCACTATTTTATTTAGCTACACAGGCTAAAAGCAGTCCTTCCACTCTTAAAATATATCAAAGCACTGCACAATTATTTCACTTCTTTACTATCAAAGTCTATCTTTTGTGTTTGGTTATTAATTCAAATTCTTCATCTTCTTTACTCCTGACATAAGTCAATGGCTTTTAAATTTTTTTAAAAAGTTTTTTAAAAACTAAAAAAAAAATAAAAAAAAATACCTTTGCAGTGCAGGTTTGGATTGGCTGAAGACAAAAATGGTAGAGTAACAATTAAGCATGTCATTAGAACCAGAAAGGTCACTATGTCACAGAAGTATTTCTTACTCTACATTACATCACTGCTTACAGAGTCACAGCCTCTTGTTTAGGTGCCCTTTGATAGCAGAGAAAAACAATTTCTCCACAAACAAAAGCGGTGTGCTAACAGCTGAAGTCACAGCTCAGTTCGCCTCTTGGCCAGGATACACATTCCATCTGGAGCTCTATCAAGACAGTGCAGGGAGGTCTGGCAGCTGAATAATGAACTCTAAGTAAATAGGTCCTTACAACACATTGTTTCTGTGTTACTCTATTTTTGCAATATTGCAGGTTGATTATGAGTTTGCAGCCTGAATTCTTGTCTTTGTAAGGAAGTTACCTTGGCCCGAGAGCTCTTTAAGTAAAAAAAAAAAAATAACAAATAATAGAATTAATCTCTCCTAACTTTCAATAGCAGTTATGCCCATCAAGCCATCAAGGGCACCCCATTGTTCTTTTGTGAGGACTTCTTGACCACGTACAATAATGCATATGTCATCACATATTTACAGGCATGTTTTCTTTAAGATGAGAAAACCTATACCAAAGACATACTAAACAGAGTAAATCCTCAGAACTAAAGTATTTGAAAGTTTGTAGATTATTAGCATCATTCATCTTCATATGGAGAACCCCATACAAATGTTCTGTTAACAAATATTTATTTAATTCTTATGTGTTCTGAATTGGAACTATTACTATTACTGAATTGGAAATATTACACAGTTTTAAAATTCATTAGCACTTCTAAGTAAATCCATCAGATTTCTAGAACTTCTGCTATTATTACTATACACATGTATGAAAGAAAACATTTTTAACACGTATTCAGTGTGCTCATTATACTCTAGCTCATATTTTCACACACACACTTAAAACTTTTTTCTCCTAGTCTTGTTTTAAGAAAGCATTCTGTAGTCTGCAGCATGCTGTATATATCACTTGGAATTTTTCAGAGCTCATGGCAGACAAATGTTATTGTTACTTTTTGTAATTATGGGCAGAATTGTGCTTGTCCACCTTTTGCTCCACCTGAATAAATATTTTAAGAGACAGGATAGATTCCTTAGCTCTCAGTTTGAATAACTGATGGTGTTCAGTCTCTGAATTCCTGGACCAGACCTTCCCTTTGGCTTCCTAATTAGCAGTCTCTCTTTAACCCATATGGGATGGACTTGGGATAGGCAGAGATCTGCCCTGTATAGTTATTATTGCAGGATAATTTGCATTAGAAGCTACTCTGCGTTTAAGGATCGTCATGCCACTATTTTAATACCTTGGTTCTGCCATGAAGGTTTTGTGAACAGTGGCTGCTGTAATTCATAGAATCATGGAATCATAGAATGGTTTGGGTTGAAAGGGACCTTAAAAGTCATCTAATTCCAACCCTGCCATGGGCAGGGATTCCTTCCACTAGATCAGGGTGGTTAAAGCTCCATTCAACTTGGCCTTGAACACTTCTGGGGATGGGGCATTCACAACTTCTTTGGGCAGCCTGTTCCACTGCCTCATCACCCTCACTGTGGAAAATTTCTTCTTTATGTCTAACCTAAAGCTACCTTTTATTAATTTAAAAACATTACTCCTTGTCCTATTACTCCCCAGTTTTCCTGTAGGCCGCCTTTAGGTACTGGAAGGATGCTATAAGGTCTCCCCAGAGCCTTGTCTTCTCCAGGCTGAGCAACCCCAGCTCCCTCAGCCTGTCTTCACAGGAGAGGTGCTCTAACCCTCTGATCATCTTTGTGGCCCTCCTCTGGACATGCTCTAACATGTACACGTCTTTCTTGTGCTGGGAGCTCCAGAGCTCCAAAGCTGAACAGAGTACTCTAGGTAGGGTGGCATCCAGCATGTCAAGCACACTGCTCATCTGCAAGCTTGCTGAAGGTGCACTCAGTCCCACTGTCCATGCCACCAACAAAGACGTTATACAGTACTGATCCAGATAGGTACCCCTGCAGAACATCACCAGTCTCCACTTGGACATCGACACTCACCACAACTCTTTAAGTGGGACCATTCAGCCAATTCCTTATCCACCGAGCAGTCCATCCTTCAAATCTACGTCTCTCCAATTTGGACACAAGGATATCATGCCAGACAGTATCAAAGGCCTAGCATAGTTTTATTCAGAAAGAAACATGCACCATGCTCTAATGAGTAGTAAAGACACACCAGAAATTAATGTGCTCCCTGTTGTCTACCAGAAGTCGGTATTTTGGCAATGGGGTGCTTCTCTAGCTTGCACTGGACAGGTATTCTATAGTCTCCCACTGCAGTCTGAGATCCTTTTTGATTCCAAAATCATTCTTAGACTTTTGTCTCTGTCCTCCACCTAACCTACAGCAAACTTGTTTCTTCCCCAAAAGCACTCATTGTTTCTGGGTGTGATTGTTTCCTCTCTCAGATGATAAATACAAGACAGACAAATGACAAAAAGTAGCTTTTAGCTTTTATTGTCCACATGAAGTTAATCACCAGGACTCTTCCTTTTATTCTTGTCATTTTAATCAAGTTGCACTTCTCTAGATATGCATAATTTGAACAAGTCTGTGGTCTCTCTTTCTCTTTTTGGAGAAGACCTTCAATATAAACTTAAAATACCCTATCTGCACATGACGTGTGCAGACAGCCATCATCCTGGACTAAATCCTACATGGATATAAACTCTACAAGGTTTTCAAAGTCTTCAAGTATGCATCAAACATGCAATATTTATGACTAGAGGTATGGATTATTGTTTTTTTTCCCTACACACTGCTTGTAATTTTTTTCCTCATGTTATCTCTTCTCCAGTGAGCCCTTTCCTCTCTCATTGTATTTATCTCTCTCTTCACCAGTGTTCTTTTGGAGGAAAATATGAGTCTGGATTTTATTTCCACCTAAATCCATGAAATGTGGAATTCTTTACTTCAGGGGTTTAAACTAGACCCTCAAGGCTACCTTGGCAAACTTCTGCGGTTTTAGAGGATAGAATTTTCTGTTTTGTTTAAGAATGTATCACAAGCAATGGCTCTTTAGAACTTTAAGTATGCAGTAAAAAAATAGAGATGACTAATAGCTATTTAGCAAGTAATGATGGCTTAGCAATATTTACCACTCTGATTTAGCCTCTCTGGCTCCATTACTTAGGATATTTTCCTGAATTAAATTTGCCTCAGTTCTACAGCCAGCAGCTGTCCACAGGATAAAAAAAAAAAAAAAAAAAAAAAAAAAAAAAAAAAAAAAGAGTAAAAGAGTCCTGAATCCTCCAGAAATAATGATTTCATATTCCTAATAGGTTCCTTTAACTGCACAATCAAAACGGTCTCTTGTGCCCTCTAGCATCTTGCCCTCTAGCATGTGGTATATCATAATAAAAAACTTTATGTCAAACAGCTAGAGAAATAAAGACAGAATAAATTAAAACTTATAGTTTAGTGGCTTTTCATGATTCTTCACTTCTGAATGTGCAATGGTTGATCAACAGAAGGAAATGTAGTTCCTTCATCTGTGGAGTCTTGTTCTGGAGCTAAGCTGATAATCACATTAGGCCATATTTAATCAGGATGTTCATACAAGTTCTGGGTCTGTTCCCCATTTTCCCCCTCTCACACCCAAACAGACTGTTTTTTTTTTTTTTTTTTTTTTTTTCTCTATTCATGTCTAAGTGTCACAGGATTTTGTTTCTAAACATTTAGGTAGTATTAGCTCATCTTGAGACCAACTGTTCTAAAGCATTTAAAGAAATACAAGGACATGTATACTTAATATTTTTCAGCTCTAAAAATAAAGTTGCTCTAATATATTTATCTTGAAATTGCCAGACAACCCTCTTTCTGGTAACATTAGTGGAGTTGTATATTGGTTTGTAATGTACCTTTTCACCACAGAAACAACATTATTAGAACATTTTAACACATTTATTGGTATACACCACTTAAATTCTTCTTTGTGGGCAAAAAGAAATATTTCTCTCTGCTATTTTAACTGACATCAAAATGTTTGTTAAAATTCTGCCAGTGCTGCTTATGGCTTCTGAATCATTAACTTATTTATTAAAGTAGTTGGTTTTAATTTAATGGAGGTTTCTTAAGATACAAATGTAAATTTTAAATAGAATATTAACAAATAAATGAACAAGCATGTCCTAACTTCTAAAGATCAAGTGATTTTTTTTTCTAAAACTCATCAATGTTACATGAAAGAAAGGACTATACTGGCTACACATCAATGATTCTGAACTGTAGCAGTTTAAAAAAAATTGTCAGAACTACATTTCAATTATCCAGGAATTAGTTCTTAAATTCTCTTATATTCTCTTGTACCACTACTATTTGAAGCTACTAATTTAGTAAGCTGCTAAAATGCATTAGAGGCTATTAAAAAGTCAATATCATTCAAAAAGTGACAGAATTGTTTGCTTCCAAAACATGACACATCATGAATGCTGTGCATTCTGACTTGCAAATCATGCAAGAAAATATACTCAGGACAAAACACATACCTTCTGGAGTAAATGCACATGTTCAGTTAGACATCTAAGAATAGATTAAATATATATAGAGAGAAAGAAATCTGAAAATTCAGACTTGACACTTCAGTAAAAAGAAATCATCTCTGGACAACTCTGGAAACTTTGGGTCATGCTCCACTTAAGAAATCCTCTAACAATTTGAATAAGTGAAAACTACAAAAGCCATTTAATGTTTTCAAAATGTTGTGATTAGAAATGGTCATTTAAAAGTTTAATCGTTTTAAGTTCTATTTATATTTTGTACAGCACAAAATCTTAAAATTCATAAACGGTTTCCCTAGTTCACTGAAATATGGTATATGATTATGGTTTTGACAGTCTTTTGAGATTTGAGTTTGCAGAATAATCAATAGGACACGCTTATTTTCTTATTTTATTTATTTTATTTTATTTTATTTTATTTTATTTTATTTTATTTTATTTTATTTTATTTTATTTTATTTTATTTTATTTTATTTTATTTTATTTTATTTTATTTTATTTTATTTTTTCTCCTGGTATATAAAGTACTTGGTAATAAAAAGTCCCAAGGAAAAGTAATTTAAAGTGATTTGCACAAAGCTGTAACCAGTTATTCTCCTTGAATCAGGTGCTTAGTTTATAGTAGTTTAGAAGAAATCAAAAGTTCAAAGTTATAGTTAAACATTTTAGACCCTTTTACCAGAAGTACCCTACTAAACAGAGGGTGATGTTTAGCATGACTATGTAACTTTGATTTTTGTTTAAACTCATAAAACATGAATTTCCTGATTTTGCTAGTCCCACTGTACCCAATAATATGGAAAATGTTTCTCTCTGCAAATGTTAGGTAGTTTTCTCTTGTATAAAAATATGTCCTAACTCTCATGAGCATAGTAAGCTCAGCTGTAAAACCATATAAATTTACATTTTTTTTTCAGCAAAAATAACTAACTTTTTCTGTCAAAGTATTGCTTTAAATGCGTGAACTGCTTTGTTTACTGAAATAAGAAAAAATCCTGTTCTTATAGGCAGTTTAGGAAATATATAAAGGGAAGAAAAAGCAATGGAGAAAATAATTATAAACACTTCACAAACTTGATAGATATTTCTTTTTTCTTCAATTGTGTGTGTACTGGTGGAACTTCGATTCCTGAGAATGGTAACAAAAGGCAGATATGAAGGTAGAGAGCTAAAATTTCTTTGAGTCTAAAACAAAATGTATGTTAGAACAACACATGCAATATATTGCACTTTTTGCATAGAAGCGTGAGCATGTTTAAGTTGTAGGAGATTTACTAAATGCAGAGCATGGGAACTTTGATATTGAAACAGCTCAGTGGCCCACATGGTCTTATTTCTGATAGTGTTCAGCTGCTGGGGAGAAGGTTGTAACAGACGGACATAAAAACTGTTCTGTTTATTCTTAACCCAGGCACATAGTGGTTGACTTCTGCTTTACAATGAGAAAATTGATATTATACAGATGGAATATGTGTTCCATAAAGAAAATTTCCACTTCTATAATATACATATGTATATGGATTTACTGAAAATATCTGTTAAACCTTTTTTTTTTTTTCAGTTTGGAATTTTAAAATTTTATCATGAAAAATAGAAAACTGGAAAGAAGAAGGCACTTTATTTATTTATTTATTTCATAAGAAATTGCTCTGCAAGTTTCAGTGGATATTTGTTCTTGCTTCCAGCTGAACACTGTAATTCAATATTTTTATTAGTCGTTTATTTTTAATTTTGGAAAGTCAATGTCCACAGTGATATTTTCTGGCAATCAAATTATACAACTCTGAATTTCTTGAAAAAGATTTTCCTTTATCTGTGTGCTCTGTTCTATTTTCTTTAAGTGCTTCTCTGTATTTAAGCTTGATAAAAGAATGAACAGCATTTGCCCATACAACTTCCGTGCCCCATTCAGTGTTCTGTTTTGTTATTTATTTTCTCTCATTACATGGAAGTGTTCCTGAGCCTTAGGATTTTCTTTTTTTCCTAGTTTGGAAACTTTCTTGAACCTCACAGTGTATTTACAGCCAACACTAGAGGGCTGTTCCTGGACTGAGACCATGCCTGGCTTTTCTAATGACAGACTTGTTTGTTTAAGATGTACACAAGTTGTGGCTGTCATTGAAGATAAGTAAATCTGATGGACCAATGTCAAAAGCATGGGAGATGACGGAAAGGAATATCCATCCTTTAGTACAGATGAGATAAATATGTTTATAAAAACAACAAGGATGGAGCAGAAATGTGCATACGCATTTAATACTTGTATGCACAGTATTATTGCCTGACTACACTGCATACAACTCATTAAGAAAAAAAAAAAATCAGTAAAAGGAATAGCTGATCCCTCCATACCAAATCACCATTTCAGGTCTCTGAAGTTCTTTTGGTTTAACAGCCTTTTCTGAGACGGAACCTCAAAAACAGCTGCTCTCTGCAGAGACACTCACACAGATATGAGCTAAACTTTTTTCTTTAAGAAAATTAATGCTATTGCTTATTTTTTAGCATTAAGTGGGAATATTGTGTTAAAATGAAAAGAATAAAAAACAATTTCTGAATGACTTTTCTTGTTCTCTAAGTAAACAGTATAGAGGTGGGAGGAGTGAAGACTATCTTTGTGCCACATATTCCATTTACTTAGAGACAAGAGAGTCATTCACAAGTTCCATTATGTGCTCATAAATGCTAGCAGAGTTCCGTATGTTTGTTTTAATAAGCAAATTCACTGTCTACTGATAAATTGAACAAACACAACTTGATCACAGCTCTTAGGCCTGATAGGAAAAGGAAATGTGCATCTTACAGATCCTAACAAAGTCAGCCTTTTAAACTGAGATGAGAAAAAAACTGCTTAAGGTTTATTCCAGCAGTGTGAAATTATTCCACAGATGACTTGTACCTTGCCATCTCTCCCAGCCAAACTACAAAGCTGATCAGTTAAGCAACAAGCCTGGTAGCTTTCTTCCTAGGTCTCTTTCACAGGTAAAACTTTTTGCATAATGGCCCCCTTAAAAAAAATATTTTGGTATAACTAATCCTTTTAAAATTACACTCAACAACTCAGAACCACTACATAGAAATTCCAACTGCAGCCAGTGCTTTTGAAATCCTATGCCACAGTTTGTTTTTTAAGACAACATGTAGCTGCTAACAGATATAATAAATGAATATGTTAAGCAGTATCCCACACACAGAATGAATTCAAATATGAAGTATCTTACAAGAAATACTCTTGAGTTCCCTCTTTAGCCCATTGTTTAGTTAAATTGTTCTATAAAAATGGTGGTACAGTTTTACTCTAAATTATTCCATTGACACCACTGAATTTGTATTATGGCCAAGATTTCAAAAAACATGTGTCAAATTCAAATGTCTAAGTCCTTATTTCTGTGTTTAAATGAAAGTCCCAAATTTATCTATTACCTGACAGTCAAAAAAATAGATCCTGTTGCAACTGGAAGTTTCTAACACCCAGTCCCCACCTTACCCCTCTCTTTGGCCTGGTACAGATGGTGTGTGTGGCCATTTTGACTAGGTTGTTGGCAAATTATGCAGCAGATGAAAATGCATCATAAAGGCTTGTTAAAACTGTTATTACCCCAGAAAAACACATTTGTGAAACCATAGCCATAGAGGACATGTTTATGTCAGCAGGGTGTTTTGAGAAAAGTAGAGAATAACCTCTTAGAGAAACCTAAAAAGTTTGCCATTTCACCTCTGGGCAGAAAGAACTGGAATTTTACTTTATTTGTTGGTGAAATGAGGAACCCAATGGGCCTTGTCCCACTGCCCCAGAGAGTGACTGAGTCAGGACTGGCTCCTCCTGGCTGGAGGTTACAGTTGGCCCCACAGCCAAACCACATGAGTAGGAGATGCGCTTGGGGCCCTGACAGTAAGTCTGCTTCAGAAACTAAGCTGGGAGTTTAGGTAAAACTTTGTGTTCATTCAACCAAGGCAGAATTTTTTAACGTTCCATGCACTCAAAATTTTAAAGCAGTATTTGGTTTGGGGCTTATCCCAAGTGAATGTTGCTGCTTGCACTTCCCCTCACCCTGCCAGCCATTTTTCTGGTTGACTACAAAGCTGACAAACCAACAAAAGACCACAGGTATTTGCATGATGCTAAATGATATTTTGGGGAATTCAAGCCCATTTTTGAGTAGCCACAGTTAGAATTTCAGTTTTTTCATGATTTGAGAAGACGAAATGGTTTGTCATTGCTCTTTCAATTCATTGTGCTAGTTCTTTGATCAGCCTGTGCCTGCCAGCACAACGGTACAACAGAAAAATAGATCATTGGAAACAGCCACTGCCTTCCAAGTTTTTCTCATTAAGAAGCATCTGCTTTTGTTGGGAGGGGATAAAAATGAACAAAAAAACAGATATCTTTTTAGAGCTACTGAAGATGAATGTATACCAGTTTACTATTAAATATCATAAACATGCAATGAATAAGAAGGCTGTTACAACTAAAATCACATCATGCTTTTATTATTAAATGTATTTCTGTTGAGAAAAAATTTCCCTTTTGGGATAGCAGCATTTCTCCTACAGAAAACAATACAACTAATTTCTGCTGTACTTTTGAAATCCACCATGGGAAAATAATATTGGATAATATAATCTTGGATAGATTAAACAAAAAAAAACAAACAAACAAACAAACAAAAAAAGGTCTGTCCAAGTCCAAGAAAATTAATTTCAATTTTATAGTTATAATTATTCAAATTGTTGTTAACATTAGAATCATAGAATCATAGAAAAAGTTGGAAAAGACCTTCAAGTTCGTTTGGTCCAACAGTCCCTCTACCCACTAAACTATGTCCCTAAGTACCACATCCAACATTTTCATAAACACCCCCAGGGATGGTGACTTCACCACCTCTCTGGGCAACCGATTCTGATGCCTAACCACCCTTTCTGAGAAGAAATGTCTCCGAATTTCCAACCTGAAGCTCCCCTGGCACTGTATTATTTTATACTAATACCTAGGAATGAGGGGTCAGCACCACTCTACTTACACATGAGAGAATCCTTTAACCACTGTACAGTCTGTTAAAGTTTTCCTAGAGGAAAGACAAGATAGAGACTGGCAAAAGAAGGAAGATGTACAAAGAAATAGTGAGACTATACTGGTGAGCATCACAGCAGTTTCAATGAATGAAAGTCAAATCATTACCTTGAGGCATCATAATAAAAGAAATTGAAAGCATACTGCAAGAGTCATATTTATATTTATGGAAAACTCTTTCAAAATCATGGTATACCATAGAAAAGAGTGTGAAACTATTTGAGGAAAACTAAACATATAGCTATCTATGAAAATTCATATAGGGAGAGTCTGTGAATGTCTTTGAAAGTGAAGATATACATTTTGTTTGATACAATAGTAAACAAGGATTCATTAGAGAAATCCTTGTTCACAAGCATACAGAATTGAATGGAAAGCACTAGTCAAAGCACAGGAAAAATACTGTTTAACTTCCGTATTGGTATTTTTATTGCTTAAATTACAGTGGAACTTACAAGATCTAGTCATATTCTTGTGATGGACAAACCCCAAATAAGCAAGTCATTCAAAAATATTCAAAACTATTCTTTTACTTCTCTTTCTATGTAGCATAACTTTGCATATGTTTGGGTCAGATTGCACAACATTTTGGCATTAATTTTGCTTGAAATGAGTGTAATATATATAAGAATAATCTTGATAATTTGAAACCTGTGTGTGTGTGTGAAAGCTCTCTTATTCAGTAGTGCTTTGAGACCTGAACTGAAATATTTTAACTTTGACACCACCACATTTTGTTTTTCCCACTCATGGAGGATATGTTTTTAGATATTCTCCATTTCATAAATATTAATGCTCCTTTTTTGAACACCATTTGCCTATTCTGCCACAAACTAGGTTAAAAAAAATATCAAATACTCTGCATAAATGTGAAATCCTGAACTGTCCAGGAAGAAGCTCTACCTCCCAAGTTATCTCTGTGTATCATGCCACAAGTTTAAGTTCCAAGAGCCTGAACAGAAGTTAATATCTGTAAATATTAGCTTTTTTATATATTAATTATATTTTTTTCAGATGAAAAATCCAACTTGATAATCTAGGATCCAACTGGATTGGGATCGGTGTTAAATGAAACCATGCATTATGTAGGAATTCCATGTGAAAAAAATATCTGTCTGAGCACAGCTCATGGATATATGCACAAAGCTCGATTCATCTGGAGAGGACTTTATTCTTATCATCCATCAGCCAAAATGAAGTTCTCACTATAACTCCACTGTAGATTGTATTTAATATAAACTTCCTGAGTTGAATACCATTATTTCTAAAATAACTTGAAAAAGCATTTGCATATTTCCTAGAATGTCACTTTGGGATATTGGTCAGACTTTTAACCAGTATAAATTTGACAATTATTTGTGTTCCAAATATGTACATATTTTGACTATCCTAAAGCTTTTCAGGTTTGGTAGGAAAAAAAAAAAAACACACAAATTTTTGAAAATAGTTCATATTGCAGTATAGTACTGTAAACAAAAGAATTCTCTGAAAAGCACCATTAATTATCATGTCTGTTTTCAAAATTGGTGTTAATGTATCTATACAACATCCAAAACCACATTATTAAATCCAAACGTTCTGCTCTAAATTACTGCTTTAATGGGTCTTAATATACTTGATTATAGAAAAAATAGAAATATTACTCTTCTGGGAGAGTTATTTGGTTAGAGTTTCAGAACAAATTTTCAATTTGCTTGGTGATAACAGAGATTGAGACCAGGTTTTCTAGCAGTCTGTATCATACACATCTCGGGAGTAATTGTCTGCCTATTTACAGAGCTGAGGGTCACAAATTCTATCATAAGATAGATGTCAGTGACCTGGAAAGAAAGCTTTCTTGAAATTGAAGATATATCTTAGAGTGTGATAAATTAACTACTTGAACAGTTTTATATGACATATATAATAGCAATGTTACTCCAACAGCTGAAAGTGAAGCAGATCATTAAAGTTAGCTCCTTTATGGTTCTGTAATTGTAAATCAGAATCAGATGTTTATTCTGGAATCTGGAAACCTGGGTTGGTGTTGCTAAGCTGTCTGGATATCGGATCTCAGCTCACTCTGATAGAAGGGCTGCACAAGGCATAACGAAAGAAACTTCATTGCTTGTTACTGGCCTTTGAATAGACTCAGTTAAATGCATACAATAGCAGAAAATTAAGCCCAATTTTAATAAATCTGTGGTGATAGAAATCTGCCAGAAGAGGCCTTTCTAAAATGCTGGTTGAACTAATGGTGAAGTGAATGAGTAATACAGGGGATGGTCCCTAAGGAAGATGAGTGAAGCGGAGATTTCAGTGTGGGGCTGGATATCAGCAAAGCCTCAATCTTCCTTAAAAATATCCATCACTCCAGAAAAAAATGTCTGATTTAAAGATACTTTTCTTTATCTATGTATTTTTTTTTCCTATTTACTGTACTGTGGCATAATTACATATGCTTAAAACTCTGTTGATATGGAAAGAAAATGTATTTCTGCTCTTCAGTAATTTCTTTGCCACTGAAGTCAGTTTTTCTCTGTTCTCTTCCCTCCACAATGGAATCCTTAAAAAGGAGAACTGCTCTATTGCAGAAACTACCCTATTACAGAACTGCTCTATCTGAATTGGGTCCTGTACAAACTTTTAGAAGATCAAATATGAGCCATGCTACATGGACTTTATTATTCCTCTCTAAATAGTTGCACTGAACTAAGGAGCTAGCCACAACAGAGCTGCTAGATAAGGGTCCAGGTTTCCCAAATGTTATGAACGAAATTCTCCAGCCTATCAATGGGGCTTTCCTTACAGGTCTATGATAGCAACATTAAAATATCAAGACTCAAAATATATAAATAATTCCAATATATAGTATTTACTACACCAGGATCATTCAGCTGTATATGCAGAAATTTTTTTTACAATATTAAGACAAGATGAAGCAAGGTCCATGTAAATACTACATGATCCATTCAAAGATAAAATATAAAAACTGATTAGTTAAGCATCAACCTACACTCCAATGAAAATAGAGAATTAAGCCCACCAAAGTTATTTAAACATTTTCTATGAATACAAGACATTGCACATAATTTCCTCTATTAAAGTCTATCCACAACACAGTGCAATATGACACACTTGAAACCTTTATGCACCTGGAAAAGAATATGTATTACATGCAGTCATCAGGAAAACATTTGCTTCTTAGGAAGGAAACTTTGCTTACAAATACTGCACTTTTTGAATTTGTGATTTTTCCATAGGTTTCTACATTATTAACAAAAAGAAACAATGAAAATATGACTGGGGCCACAGTAAATACGACTTAGATGCTTCAGGGTTGGTAGATTTAGTAGTCTTGAAATAAATAAGTGGAATACTGGAAGAATGTCAGAGCTTTTTGGCTCTATGGTTCTGATTATGTTTCATTTACTTAATTTGTATGCTAAAATTATTGCATCATGTTAAGCATTTAGGATTGTTTATATAGACATCTTTCATAAAACTTGCTGTTTTGGGATTCACTTTTGAATGAAGTTTAGCTCTTTCTCACAGGTTGGTGTTTAAGTAAACATTTATTGTTTAAGAACAGTAGTACCTGCAGTAAATGGGATTCTACATACTTGAAGGTCATCATGGGTTTGCCTTGCCAGAAAAAGTGCTCAGAATTTTGGAGGACTTCCACTATCTGTGAAGGTACTACTGGTAAAATGCATTGTCAGATACTGTGTGAAAAAAGCTTTGACTCAACATGAAAAATAACAAGGAAAGAAGAGCCAGTGGTTATACAGAGCTCACAGCCTCCTATTTTCTCTTGCCTGCTCCAAGCTTTGAAATAGAGCCAACTTAGATATCTCCTTGACTGTTGCACAGCTGGCAGTCCTGGCTGGGATGTCTCTATGGACTGGAATCCTGCAAGACCCGTAGGGCAAGCAAACCTTGAAATCCTTCTTTGTTGGATGGTTCCTGCACAAGTTTAAGCAATTTTGTAGTTATCTTATGCCCTCTTCCTGCTGAGTCAATCCTCAACTAGCAAAAGACTCTTACAGTCTTTTCATGTCACTGTGATTCCTCTACAGGGCCTTAAAAAAGAACTGTGTTCATAACAGCAGACTGAATGTCTCACAGAAAATGTTCTTTTAACATTTTCCAGGCTGAATTCCTACTGATTGTGTTAGCATACACTCTAATGATTGTTACTTCATAACATTTATTTTTGCGCAAATTTTACATCTATAAATGCATATTATACTAAGTTTCAGTCAAAATCTTTATTATAATATATTTTTATTTGGAAAAGTTTGTTTACTTTTAATTTAGTGTCAGCCTCTGTGTGGTTGTGTGTGCATATGTGTGCATTAATACTCTTTGAATATATTTTTTTCTCATTAATTCATCAGAAATACTAGACAGAGATGTCTGGCTGCATGCCATTCACTTCTCATAACATGACCACTCCTTTGGATGGTAATTATAGTGTGCAGATGCCCAGTTATGGAAAACACTGTTTTCCACAACAGCATCTGCCTTCACGACACTCTCTGAAAATATTCATGTTGGCAGTTTAGAGATAGCTTTCTGGGTGTTATAGGTTTTGTTTACAGATGACATTTCTACATTCTTTCAATCTATATTCTCTCCCTTCGCTTCATAAAATAACTTTCCTTTTGTTTGTTTGTTTGTTTGTTTTTGGTTTTGTTTATGTAGAAATCTATATGAATCTCTTCTAAACTAAAACACAGATAGTGGTGCATCCTGATATTTCCAGCATATCTTATTCATCATTAATTTATTGGTACAGATTAATACTGAATCTGTCAAAATGCTTTATTGATATATAGTGAAACAGAAATCTGCACCGGTAGAGCTTGTGGTTTGTAACACTGCATGAGCAAAAAGGGAATGAAGAAGCAAAAGGACCTGTTGCTGTTGGTCACAACACTCTGTGTTACAGATATTAGATTTATCTCTTGAAAACTGTGGAAATACTGTCATCCGTTCTCATGAATACATGGATATCATAAACCAGTAGAAATCTGGATTCATTTTTACATTAAATATACGAGACTGTATTGTCAGTTTTGGAGTAGAAAAGGGTTCTTCTTGAGTTTGCTTATGTAAATAAACCCACGCAGTGACTGTAACTGTTTTATGATATCAGATTTATTTCCATGAAACATGAGGTATTCATATTTTACATTAGAAATCTGAGGTTTTTTTTTTTTTTTTTTTGACCAATGCAGTTAGGAGAGGAACTTTGTAAAACTAGACATGTTTGAATGACTACAAATAATTTAAATGCTATTTAGTTATGTCAATTAGATGAACTTCTCAACCATGCTGACTTCCATGATTTTTAAAATTCACCTTTTGCTAGCCTATGGACATGCTCAAAGATAACAGAGGAGCTAAAAAGATTAATTTTGCTGACTTTCAGATAATTCTAGAAAGATTAAATGAAGGTTTCTATATATTTTTTAAAAGATTTGAAGGTTTCTATATTTTTTTTAAAAACAATTATTTATTATTTTTCCCCAGCACAGTCAGTTTTGACTTCAACTACAGGCTAAAAGTTCAGATACTAATATTTAGAAAATTGAGGGTAAAGTTTTTATACTTCATTTGATGTAATAGCAATATTATCTCAGGAACATTTCTAGAAGCATAGAATGGTTGATATTTCTCTCCCATTTTTCATTTATACTTTAAACTGCATGGACATGGGAACAAATTAGGTAAACTGAAATTCTTTTGATTTGGAAAAGTGAAACTGGAAACAAGGTCTTCAGACTGACCATAAAGAATATAAGATGTTATTGGACCTCACTGGTAATGTGCATGTGTACAGCAGGTGCACTGATGCCTGTTGCTCCTGGCTACAGAAACAAAAAATAAAACAAGAAAGCCCAGAGCCAGTATAATCTCAGTCATTCCAGAACAGCTAAAACTTTGTTTTCCCATAAAGTAAATTAGATATTGTAGGCTTCAAAGTGCCAAATTCTGTAGCCAAGGAAAGCAGAGATTTATCCTTTATTGCTGGGGCCACCTACTTGGTTCCTCCTCCTCCAAAAAAAAAAAAAAAGAGAAAGAGAAAGAGAGAAAAGGGAAAAGAAAAAGGAAGAGGAAAAGAAAAAGAAAAAGAAGAAAAAGAAAAAGAAAAAAAAGAAAGAAAAAGAAAAAGAAAAAGAAAAAGAAAAAGAAAAAGAAAAAGAAAAAGAAAAAGAAAAAGAAAAAGAAAAAGAAACAGAAAAAGAAGAAGAAAAAGAAAAAGAAAAAGAAAAAGAAAAAGAAAAAGAAAAAGAAAAAGAAAAAGAAAAAGAAAAAGAAAAAGAAAAAGAAAAAGAAAAAGAAGGAAAAAGTGCAGCATGACTGTGATAATTCACAGATGTCCAAATTATATTCTGCTTTCATGGTCTTCATGATGTAACAAAACTGCAATCAGGCAAGCTGGCCTAGATTCACCCAAGCATTATCTGTAAGTATCGTCTGATACAGAGATGATTTGTTGTGAGGAAAGGTGGATAAAATTAGCTAATGTTAATGTTTTTCTGTGGTTTGCTATGTCTTTGTTTACATTTTCTTTGGAAATGCAGCCTTAAGGCAACTTAAGGCCTTTAAGGCCTTTGAAAGAACCTTTCACAGTATTGGAGGGAGGTCTGCATGCTGGTGAAGCTAGCAAAGCTTTCATTATCCAATCCAATTATAACCTGTGTAGAGTCGTTAAATCCTATTGAGTCAGATGTGCAGAGGAGGAAAGGATGTGCATTCAGCACCAGGAGGTACCTGAAATGCAGTTGCGATCTATTGAAATACATCCTGGTTGTTAATTTTCCAGGTGTCAGGAGGTATTGGTCCTTTCACATTCACCTGATATTGGTGCTGAATAAGAAAGGGTCATTGTTATAAAAATAAAATTATTATCACAGGTTCTCTATCATTTGGATTTCTCTCCATTAAAACTTTATTTTTACTCTACCACATTAAACCATTGGACCACATTAAAAAATGCCTACAAACAAGTATTATTCTAAATTTCTCTTCATTGCATGCCTGTTAAGTCAGACTGAAATCATTCTGTGATCTGTAGTGTAGGTGGTGATCTAGAGTAGTTTAAAAATTCTACTACGTTATTTCTGTTTTTTTACATGTTCTTCTCATGGTAACACTGCCATTTGTGTATAGTGCTGCAGGTATACTTGGAGTTTACTTCATAATCTTATTTATATTTTTGAATTTTGTGCAAAATGCTTGACATGGCTAGTTGGAGGATTATAATACAAAACCATTTACTGAACTGGCAGAACATTTCAGAATTTCCTTTTATTTGTTTTTATTTTTGGTTTCTTTTATCTTTTATCTTTAGTTTCTGTTTTGTTTAGTTGCTTGGTTTGCATTTGGTTTTGGTGTGGGACAAACTAAATTGCACTCGCAGTAATCCCAACTACATGCACTGTAATTCCCACAAGAGTTGGGAATAATTTTCCTGTTTAAATGTATGTTTTCATTTTTCATTTTAAAATTGTAGCATTTCAAAACTTCCTCAACTGTTTAAATGTTTCAGAAGAGTGCAACTGAAGGTCGAAGGTAAAAAAGGCACATCGGACTCTGTAGAGAAAGTACTAGACTAAATGAAATGATAGAGAGTAAAAAATAGAAATGACAAATAGCAACAAGAACTTGGAAATGTTTTATTTTACAAAAACATTCAACCAAAAACCCTATGGCAACAAAATATTGCAAAAAAAAAAATATTGCATTTGAGGAAATTTCCATTGTAAAATGAAAGTTAACATAATTAACAATTGATTTTTATTAGACTTAAATCAAAATTTAAGCCCTAAGTTTTCAATTTTTCCATTAAGGAAGGAAATTTCTTCTTTTTCAGTAGGTGACCAGTGCAGTTTGTTTAAAGCCTGCTCCTGTCCCTGGGGTTGTAGACACATGTTTGAAATGTGATGCTCCACTGCTGTAGTAGAAAGTTGATCTCTGAACTGATGTTACAGACAGTGGAAGGGGAAAAGTAACAACTATCACCTACAGAAATATGAACAGAAGTGTTTTTGCCAATGGCAATACTTTCATATCTTACAACTTGCTTAATTCAACAATTGACAGGATCTGGGTATACTGTATACATACATTACTGATTGTTGGAAATCTGATTGTTATAATTACAGTCTTAGCATTGTCTGGCTGTGGGAATACTGCAGATTTTACCAGAGTACAGAGAGCATGCTGGTTTGTTGTGTGTGGCCCAGGAGCAAGGAGCTAATTGCTAAATAAGCATCACAGACAATTTAAGAATGAGTGCAACTTGCAAAGCTTTTTTTTTCAAAACCTTGGAGGATAGAAAAAGTTAGAGTTTTATTTTGTCTTAAAGTTCCATTCTTCTTTCTTTACCAAAAAGTATTTATTCCCTCTGAACTTTGTCTATTTTTTTTTCTGTTATTCTTTCCATTTATCCTTTGTAGAAAAGATTTTTCCTCTTTTAATGGGATATTTTTATATTTTGCATCCAGAATACAAACTCACTAAACAGTTAAAGACTACTGATTCTTGGAAAGACAATAAATTTTAAATTATTCTTTTTTTTAATTTGAATTTATTATTTTTTTTTCTTTTCATTAACCATCAATGCATCCCTTTCATTTAAATTTTATGTCTTCATTACAATCAGCACCTTGTTATTCTTATCATTTTAATTCATATCTTTCACCTTCCTTACTCTCTGGTGGTGTTAGCTCAGATTTAAACTAATTGCCTTTATTTCCCTACCAGTGCTGGCTGCAGTTTCTTTTCCTGTCGGTAGGAATGAAGCAGTGGGTGTGAGCTGCAGAGCCACTGTCAGTTGTTTATTCTAGGGCCAGGGCTATCTCATAGGGCAGCTTCCCAAAGGAACCCTGCTTACAGTAGCGAGGAAAGCCAGGGCTGACTCACGCTCTGCTTATCGGAGCTGCCGAAGGCTGAACCATCCCATCCCCACAGCTGTCAGCGGATGAAGCTGCCCCTTTGCCTTGTGGAGATTTTGTCTGGAACCAGCACCTCCTGCTAGTGCTGTGAAATAGCTGACTGTCCTGGCTGGCTGCTGCTTTCAGAGATTGTGGGCTGGCAGAGGTCCACTGTAATCACATTTTTATTTAATCATTTTATCAAGCCCAAGGGCTGCAGGCAGAAGTTGCAGGTAGGGCAGGAAGTTTTGGCAGTAATGTTGCCAACTCCCTTGTGCCAGTGTTGCGGGGCTCTTCCAATTTACCACTACTACCCAGGACCTCAGGTGTAAGCAGGAGAAATCTGAAGGGAGGATGTGCAGATGAGGATCCAGGCTCCCCAGTGCGGGTCTGACTGGCGTGAGCTGGAGCTTTAAAATGAAGCCACACAGAGGCTGGAGTTTACTGTGAATCCAGCTTTGGGTTTGGTTTAAAATCTGAGGAAATGAGTTGTGTACCGATTCCCTGGAGAGGGCCTTGAGCCACCCCACTCACAGGGGTGCACGCAGGGTGGCCAAACCCAAATCCCAGCTTGCTCAATCCCAGCAGCCCTATCACATCTGGCCTGGCATGGACACTCCTGCCACCGTGATGCTGGGGTGCCCAAATGGGTCAAGCACCAATGAGCATGGTGTGGTTCAATTTTTGGAAGAAAAAGAAAGGGGAAGGGGAAGCTCAGCCCCAGATGGGACTGGGAGCCCCATAGGCTGGAGGCATGGGGATGGAGAAGAAGCTGGGAAGGGTCAACTGTTGAGAATGTGTGGATATGAAAAATAAGAGGAAAATAGGGTCAAGGTCTACCGAGGAATAAGGAGGAGAAATAAGATGTGCGCCAGGGAAAGGTACATGCAAAGGAGGCAAAGACCAGGTACACCCTCGGTAGATGTAGGCTCACTGCAAGATGGGGTGGGTAGTGGAAGGGAAGGGATGGAAGCCCCTTCCTATATAGAACATTTAATTCCTGTTCTCTAAACCCCGTGGCTTACCTGTAACTGTTCTATGTTATCAAAGAAAATCTGACCCCAAATGTACTTTGTCCAGCAATTCTTTTGGAATTACAGTTCTGACACAGAAGTACTGTAGATAAGTAACAAAGCAATATGTGAAAGCAGCAGCTATGACTTTTGGATACTGTTACAAGGTATTTATGTAGTAAACAAGGAAAGACAACATATAATTTCAATTATAAAAATAAAGCAGTTTTGAAATAGAAATTAAACCTCAGGCTTCTAGGTATAATTCAATGTCTAAATGACAGAAATTAGGAAAAAAAGTGTGGTTAAGTTATTTCACAACTACCTTTGTGTTCTGTCTGGTTCCTTCAATATACTAACAAGATCCATCACAATAGGTCTTAAAATTCTGCCTTTTTATTGTACCATTTTCTATAGTTTCATAGTTTTTTTTTTATTCAGGGTGCTCTTCTGCACTGAATGTAAATCATATGCATTTGTTTTCTTTAATGTAGAGCACAGTTTGCCTCTTTGGGACTCTTGATGCTAACAGGAGGACTTTTAATGTGATAGAATGTTTTTAATATTGTATGAAATTAGGGAGAAACACAAGCAGCACTATCATTCATAACTTTATTTGAGTCTGCAATTTTTCCTGTATGGTTTTATGCATATAAATGGAATACCCAGGGTCTGGTCATCTGTTAACATCTCACATTTCCTTTCCTGCCACAAATGCTGCTTATTATAATAGTATGAACTGGAATATGTGTTTTTATTGCTGCTCCAAATGAATAAGAAAGTAGAAACACACAAATATGGATTTGTTTTTTTTTTTAATATTACCTATATCTGTTTTATAGTTTGATAAAAGCTTCAGTTGATACAACACTGAATAAATGTAGCCCTGTGCAGTATGTTTATTCAAATATTTAACTTGTGACATTTAATAAAATAACAATTTGAACAGGTAAGGATTAGTCAAATACAAAAACTATTAGAAACATTCACATAATTCAAAATAAAACTCTCGACCATTATCAGATGTAGGAAAACCACATAAGAATCCATAAAAAAGTTTTCAAGCTCCAATAAGTTAGATATAATAGGGCTTTTTTTTGTCAAATACAAAAATAAATATTATTGATTTTATGAATAAATACATTTTCCTAAATGATTTAGAAAGCTCTGTTTATTCATATACAGACAGTGTTTAGAATATGTAGTAGCCAGTATGTCTGCAGATATATTTATGTTGGACTGTTTAGATTGGCTTCACCTCTGTAATAATTTATAACAGTTTCAATGTAAACCTGCCATTGAGCAGGTCATAAAGGTCCTGCATTTTAACCATCATAATTTCAGATAAACCCACAAAACTATTTCTTGCAGGAAAGCTCTAGTTAATCCTTGAATATCTTTGGGATGGAATTTGTTTTTTTATTTAGGCAAATTTAGAGAGCAATAAAGGCTGCATTTTAACCATGTTTGATATTCCAGAACTGGTGATAATTTAAAGTATATATTTTTTGTTTTGTTTTACAGCAGTAACTCTTCATTGACACTTATTAATACAAAAATTCTGCCCTTCAATTGATTTCAAGTCTTGCTCAAAAGAGAAAGCTACTGTTCATTTAAAAATGTTTCATTGTACCCAAAATTTAAACATAAATACATTAATGTTTTTCCACATGAAATGAAGGTAGATCAATGTCATTTGTTTTTAACTTGCTAGAAGTTTCTTGTTTCACGGCATGGATTTTGGAAGTGTGAGAATTATTTATATAATTTCTAAATTTAAAAACTGTTTTAACAAATGATCATTTTCTACCAAAATTCTTCTATTATACATATGCTCAATTAAATGTTCTTAACTACTATAAGGTGGGCATTTTGAAAAATGTCATTTGAACTATTATTTAATACAAAAAAGTGAAAAAGCAAGAAAGGTAAACATATAAAAATGTATATATATTATACATGTATATGTATACATGTAAGGGAGCTTCTGTCTTCTTTTGTACATCTTCCTTTTCCATTCTAACGACACCTACAGTAATACAGGTGCTGCTGCTCTTTTAAACTTCAGATGTTACCCACAAAGTCCTGTGGTTCCATGTTGATACAGCATATGGTACAGCATAGGACATACAAGAGAGCTCTCACTCTAAAACTATGGTATCTACAATAAATTCAGCAAATCTTGACCTTTTTCTCAGAAAATACAGAGAGATCTTGTTGACTTTTTCTTTTCATGTAGTTTTTTTCATGTTGTTCATCACGTCTGCTCCCCGCTCCTCTTGATGAAGGCAGCTCAGAGTTTATGGTGGGAAGTACAGAGGATGCCTGCAGAATGGCTACAAGAAATGGAAAATCTCTAAATTTTCCTTTAAAAGGAAGCAGATAAAAGCCTGTAGAATGTCTCCTAATAATATATTGCATAGTGCTCTGTCCAGGCAATGTGAATATTAATTCTTTGCCAGTTTTCAGTGCTATGTGAACAATATCCTACCAATACTTTTCTGACATTATACCTCTAGTTTGTGATGTCCATACTACCAAAATGTCAGTAATATCGATTGTTGATTGCCTGTAATAGGGAATACAGGAGATTATGTATCTTGGACAAGATGTAATCTGATTTCTCCAGGTTGAGCTAATTTTTATATGTATTCCATCAATATTTAAGGTCATAATGAGTGTTATTTAGATAGGTTGCTGCTTGAATTCTAAAAAGTTCTAACTATGAGACAAAACACTGAACACTAGCTTCAGCACTGTACCTACTTTTAAATATATTTTGTTAGATTGACAAAAAAAAATGGGACTGTCATACCAAAAAAATTAGATAGACTGTGCAGTACTGGTCACAGTGCTTCACCTATTACAACAGGGGTGATCTCTTGTATTTTTCAAAGTGATTACAAAATTCCAAAGCATTTATAGCATTGATTTTCAAATTAAATTTAGTAAATTTTCACATGTCACGTGCTAGTACAAATGCCCCAATGATGAAATGTAACAGAAATTTGTTTCACTTTTTCTTTTTATTATTTATCACTTTTAATACATCCTTGGTAATCCTATCTATGGCCTAGAAGTCCCTTTGATATGAAGTAGCATATTAGAATGGAAGGGAGACCTGGTGGTATAAATCAGTATTGTGTATGGTTTTGTACAGTTGAAAAATGAGGAATATTAGTGCCTCTCTTTGGTAGAGAAGTTGAGGAAGTACTTCTGTGATCTTTGGTAGGGAATGCTTGTTTTGTAAATAGCTCAGCCATCATAGACATCAAATGTATTATTATAGAAAGCATACTTTCTTCAAAAGGGGGAAAATGGAAAGTCCATTCAGATACATGTATTTCTTCATACATACATTAGTATATATATATTAGATATAATGTTATGAATAATATATATAATATGACTATAAATGGATTTGGATCTACAAATAATGTAGGTGAAATTTCCTGTAAGAATGCTGTTTTATCTGTATCTGAAGGATTATTTTGTATTTGTTCTTAAAAGTATATAACTGTGTTAAGCACAGCTTTCTGACCATACTTTTATCTAATCAATTAATTTATCTGAGACCAGTGTGCCAAATAAATGCAGCACTTTTTTTTTTTTTTTTTTTGGTGCAGATGATACCAGGCAGAAAAAAATGATAGGGATGACCATTGTGATTTTAGCTTTGCACAATATGGTGAATAGCATTACTCTGTAGCTTTTGTGCAGGTATTGGTTACTGTAAATTTAATGGATGGAAATTTCATATTTCTGGCCAGGGCAGAACATTGGCAAAGGGGTGGTCCATTCCTATCTGCCCCCATACGTGTAACTATATCTGCAGTGGTTACTAGCTGACCAGATGCTCTTTGTCTGGCAAATCCAGGCAAAAACTGAAGATATGAATGCTGCTTTGTGGTGAAGCATATAATAAGTTGTGTTGTAGATACACCTTGAATAGCACATCTTCTATCTCACTGACCCTGACTTATTCTGCAAGTCAGCAAGAACAGGAGTTGTTTAATTATTGCTGGGTACTCAGATTCTCCTGAATGGCATATTCTTCTCTTTGCTTCTGGCTTAGCTTCTGGATTTGCAAGCTTTCCAGGTGCACAAAATAACTGCTATTCCTCTTGCATGCTCTCCACCTCCCATTGCTGCAGACTGCCAGGATTTGTGCTTATAATTTGGCTGGCCTGACAGCTTCCAAATAAGAGCTGCTAGAATGAGACAGTAGTGTTTCAGACTGGAATTTGATGGTGAGGATGGAGATGCATGGGTCGTTAATGAGGATTTTCCCCTATTCACAAATATTTGGGTGATCTTGACCAGCTACCATAGCAGGGGAGTTTCCTATATTTTTTCCCCCTGGTGCCACATTTTTATTAGCTTTAGTTATAGAAATATAGCAAAACAGAAAAGGTCACACTGGCTTTGCTTTGTAAATATTTAAGTATAGACTGTGTGAACACATGGCAGGTATAAACCAGACTCAAGAAAACTCCAGATTGGTGATGGTCTGTCTAATCTAATCTAAGTATTAATATACGTGGAACGTGGTGCCTCTGAATTTATGTGTAGTCACAGCATGATGGGCCTTTCATTACACTATTTTCCTAGTAATAGTGTAAAACAAATTCACACTTGGTGTAACAGAAATGTTTGGCAAGAGTGCTGCTGTACTCCTGGTATATGAAACAATGACTGATACCTTGTTTAGTCGTCTCTCAGCATTGGCAATGAAGCTGAATCACATGCAGTCTCTGCACTCACATGCGCACAGAGGAAAGACAGACCAGCTCAGCCTGCTATGCTTCAGTGTCTCTTCCCCACCACCTGGCCCCTTACAGAACTATTAAAGCAGATTTTCTGATTTTTTTTTTTCTCTCACTCTCTTGAGCTTTTAGCCAGTCTGCCTCTGTTGAATTTCTTTTGCATGTAGTATTATGCTCCTCGCACTGAGATCGTATCACATTCTCCCCTGTGTAAATTGGCATGGCTGCACTGCACTTAGAGGCTCTTTGCCAGTTTACACTAAGAGTCTATCCCCAAACAATTATACTCAGCAGTACCAAAAAACCACTTAAATCAACAGAAAATGTAGGAGAATTTTTGGGCCCAAATCCCACTGTCTTCAGTTTCTTAAGTTGGAGAAGATACCAGGAAACAAGGACATAGAATGGAGCTGGGGCAGAGCGCAAGGCACAGTCAGTCCTCTCTCAGCAATTAGCAGCAGAAATAATAATACAAATCTGCTGTTGTCAGTTCCATCAGCAAGAAACAACCAAGAATGAGCAAACCAGTTAGTACTTAAAACAGAAAGTTTTCCTTTTAATTTTTTTTCATAGTCTCACGTTAGTTTTGAATCATATAATCCTGAGTTTGAATTCAACAGAAAGAGAAATGTAGACTTGGCTATTTTATCATAACTCCATAAACATCATTAAAAATAAAAGGTCAGAAACTACATTCAAATGCAGCTGGTACAGTATACTTGAAGAATCAAAAAAATTATGAAACAGGTATGTGAGAAAATCCATTAAATTGAGGGTGTGAGATTTGTGTTCAGTTTGGGGCCACTCACTGCAAGAAAGACATCAAGTTCCTGGAGTGTGTCCAGAGAAGGTCTACAAAACTGGTGAAGGGCCTGGAACACAAGACCTGTGAGGAGAGGCTGAGGGAACTGGGGTTATTTAGCCTGGGGAAGACGAGACTCAGGGGAGGCCTAATTGCTCTCTACAACCACCTGAAAGAAAGGTGTGGGGAGCTGGGGTTCGGCCTCTTCTCGCTAGTAACTAGTGATAGGACTAGAGGGAATGGCAACAAGTTGCACCACGGGAGGTTCAGGTTGGAAATTAGGAGGCATTTCTTCTCAGAAAGAGCAGTCAAGCATTGGGATGGGTTGCCCAGGGAGGTGGAGGAGTCACCGTCCCTGGGGGTGTTTAAGGAAAGGTTGGACATGGTACTTAGGGACATGGTTTAGTGGGTGATATTGGTGGTAGGGGGGTGGTTAGACCAGATGATCTTGGAAGTGTTTTCCAACCTTTATAATGCTATAATTCTATGATATGACCTGACCTTTTCTCTGAATGTCTTGAGTTTGCTGGATTGTAAAGTCAAGGCACAGGACATTGAGAACATAGTACATGACAGCTTAGTTTTTCTGCCCACCAGTCAAGTTCTGCTCATCTCATTCATGCAAATTGGCCCATTAACTTCAGCATCTATGTTAGCATGATTATTGTGAATAAAAGCAAGCCTTAGCAATACTAGACTTTTGTAGTCATGGAACAGGAAATGGTTCTGTGCAAATATTTACCAATGCTAGAAACTGTGATTTTCACATTTACAATTAGACTGATGTCTTCCTAGGGTAGAATGAATCATGTCTTTTCCTAACAGAATGATTTAAATTATAAATATTTGTTGTAAAAGCAGGACACACTATGTAAGGCAGCTAGGAAATAATTTCATCTCCTCAATTAGAAGAAGTACTCTAATTGACTTTTGACCTTGATAGTTCTATAAGGACTAACAGAAATTCCCTTACCCACTCTAAACTATGTCTGTGTGTAATGTTTAAATGAAGCTGTAATTCAGAGAAATGCTTCCCCTTGTTAAAATGTCAATAAAGTTCTTATTGTTTAAAGAAACTCTTGGTAGAACATCTTGTTTTTAGCTGTGAATATCTCTTCTTTTCTTTGATTTGCTCTGTGCAAATCTGTTTTACCTGGCTATCTGTTTTGTGTGCATGTGTAAGCATGCAGTGGAGACCAAATCATTGTACCATGGGCAGGTTCTCCTGAGGGATGTGACCTTGAGCTTTTCCTATCACTACCTTCTGCTATTGCTGATATATTTTTTCTTTAACAGCTCCTGGTTATCCTTGTGAGTGTTGTGATTATTTTAGGGTAATGTATAAAACCCCTCAGAATACGTACTTTCATTCTGATTTCATGTTTATTCATAATTTATGTTCTGCAAAAATAAACAAAAATACAAAAACAAAACAAACAAACAAACAAAAAAAAACACCAACAACAAAAACACCATCTAGACAAAGATAAGAGTGACAAAATAATTATAATAATTGTGGCCCAATAAACAGCAAACAGAATTGAACACTTGCCAATGATGGTAAAGAAAATTGTAATTGATAGTTTATCTCACAACAGCCCAGAGAATACCTCTTCCTACTGGTTCATGTCATTTGAATGTGAATGTTTTCACCTTCATGTTTTCTTGCTACATTTCACCTTCATGTTTTCTTGCTACGTTTCACTAGCTGACAAGCAATTGTCATTGTATTTTGGCCATGTGAGGAGACACAGAGTGACTCTTTTTTTTTCTCTACACATATTTCCTCCCCCCAGAAGTAGTTTTGGGATAATAAAGGGTGGCACTGACTTACAGCTAGTTTATGTGTTATGTTTAAATGACTGTTAGTCATTTAAGATAGCTAGAAAAATATTTGTTGCAATTTTGATAAAACAGTTTCTAGAAATCAAACTCAGCAGCTGTACAATCTACTGTCCTTGCCTCAGCTGCAGAGATAATGACATCACACAGTTAGTCTGTGTTGCTTTGTAATCCCAGCATCTGACAGAGTAAGACCGCCAGGTCACAGTTTTTTCTGGTGTCTGTGGTAGTCAGGACAAGACGAGCAAGCTCAGCCTTTCTTGTTAACTTTCCCCAGGAACAGACAAAATTCTTCCAGAGGTATATGAAGTCTGAGAGATATCTGGAGCTCTCTAGATATGAAAAATGAGGAGGTAAATGGATAACATTAAAATCTGGATGGGAGAGAAAAGCAACAGCATGTGTATTAACTGGCTTGTGAAATCAGGTGAAAAAAGAAAAGTGTCAAACACCAAAAAGACAAAACTGTGGATACAATGGTGAGATCAGCTGAAGAAGGGAATTTATGGCAGAATCCTGAAGTTATCACTTCAGATCAGTTGTACACAGATAAGCAGCCATATTAGGAAGTAACTACCTTAGTGTGAGTTCAAATATATTAGCCCTATGTAAATGGTTGCAGAATTAGTGCACATTTCCTTCACTTCAGGGGACTGCGAAATGTTCTTAAAATTTCTTTTTCTCATAGAGCAGTTGGATTTCCTGAAATAGACAATTTTCATGTTTATATATAAGGTTATTTTTTCATTCCCTTACTTCACCCTATGTTTGCACATATGCACTTTTAAAATTTCAGTCCAGAATGAATTTCAGAAGAAGAACAAATAAAGATCTTTTTTTTTTTTTTTTTTTTTTTTTTTGTTGTTGTTGTTTTGAGGTTGCACTTTGTCTTCGATTTCATATTTCTGACTGTTATGAATGCATATTCATGCAATCAGTTCAGGTGACATGCATGGGAAATTTCAAAAACAGGTTTGCAACTGAACTGAGACAACAAACATACAGAGCATTGAACAGAGTCTTGCTCAGCTGTTTTTCCGAGGTGCATGTAGTAAACCAACTCTTAGAAAAAGAACAGCTGTAACTAGCTGTGAAAGATTGAGAATATTCCTATATTCCTGAGCTAATATAATAAATAATTCTACAGATGGGGCGTATTAATGTAGGTACATCTTGCAAGGAACATCCCCTCTGAGCTGTTAGCTTTCTATAGTCAAAGCTCTTCTGCGATGCACAGGAAAGTTCTGCCAGCACCAGCTAATTGACAGTGCCAGTGCCTCAACCATTACTTACATGGCATATTGTGGAAGATAATAATGGATATGGACTTTTCTAAAAGATGATGATTCAAGAAGTAAAGTCAGTATTTTGTATGGAATTCTATCACAAAACGTTCCTATATCTATGGGAATTGATGTAAAAACAGATATACAGTTCCTAATAGACACTGCTGCCACTAATAATGTGGATGAATTAGCTATTACAAAATCAGATCAAAAGATTTCGGAGACCTTCAATGGCAAAATACTGCAGCAACAAGAAACAAGTCTGTGCTTTTTATTCATGAAAATAAATTACAGTAATTCTCCCTTCCTGCTGTGTTTCTTGCCTGCAGGATGGAGGGCGATGAAGGAGTCCTTTGGAACACAGGTTCATTTGTGCAGGTCTGCTTTGCCTGAGTCAGACAAGTGAAAGAAATGCTTACAGGAAAGCAAGATCTCCAAGTACCTGTGTTTCTGGAGACTACTGTAGTAGGCTAAAATGAGTACCAAGCAACTGTCTGCTGCAAATGAGAAAACTATGGACAACCTGTGTGCAGTTTCTGATCTGCTACCCCAAAAAACAAAACAAAACAAAACAAACAAGCAAACAAACAAAAAAAACAACACATCCTGTTGTCTAGTTGGTAAGTCTGGAATCAATACAAATTTTTGATTGTATTATGTCATGTAAACCAGCTATTAACCTGCTCTTGCTTTAACCAGGTCAGAAATACATTCTCAGATTTTGACTAGTCACTTGTTTGTTTGCTTTCATTTTATTTGTCCATGGAAAGTGTAATGGAGGCTTCTAAACTGGCATATTAGTAATCTGACTTTATAAATAATATATCATATTTGTCTCATAATGAATACCTGTCTACATACCTGTCTACTTTTAATTCTCATTCTTTAATTTTTTCTCCAAAAAAAAAAAAGGGGGGGGGGGAAGGGAACATTCCTGGACATTCCTGCTTTCTTGTATGGCATACATGCTATGGAAGAAATGCCCTGTTTTTAATTTTTTTTTCTCACTGTTACTGTAAGGGGCAAATGCATGTCCAAAACACTTTGCTGCTTGTAAAGTCCTTCTGTGTTTTAATGTCCCTTGGTATGACAAAATAAGAGGATATCTTTAAGTTTAGTAAGTCTCCTTTTCCTGTGTACTTTAATTTATTTTTCACTCATTTCAAAGTGGCTGTGCGGCACTCTATACATTGTAAAAAAAATAAATAAATAAAAAAAAAATAAAAAGCCTCTAAAAATGCTAGTCATGTCTAACGTGAGAATAATTGGCTCTGACAGAGAGGAAAGTAGTAATTGGAATGAGACTTGTTTAAATAACAGTTTAAATTTTCTTTCCTTACTTTTCCGATTATATGCACTATAAAGCAGGATTTCTTTGCCTTGGGTGTTTCACACAGTCGTTTCTGTATGCAGCATGCCCCGTAGTATAACTAAAGTAATAAGCCCAGCTATAATTTGGATTAGACTTTGAGTTTAGCTCCCTAGCATACAAATACACCATTCAATTGGTATTAACACTGTATCATCAAAATATTCATTAAGCTGAAGCAAGACAAGCTAATTGCATCCTCTAATTATTCTAAGCTGTCATCATTTCTTCATTATGAATGGTTAAATGGAAATTCAGATGCAACACTTGAGGAGGAAAAACATGCTCAAAAGCCTGAGGTATGAATATACTCCATGCTGTGTTAAACACACTGTTAGCTCCTAAGAAAGAGAAAAGTTACTGGTTTTTACCCTTTCCCCTGTGTGATTTGTGTTGTTCTTAAATATAGCTTCACTCAGAACTGTGCAGAACAGGTGTTTTAAAAAGCTTTGGAGTATGTCAAGGTTTAGTATTGTAACATGACTGAGACTGTTTTCCTGTTGAGTACATCTGTCTCCAGCAGTAGATGCAGCCCACATCTAAATAGGAGGCGAGGTCTGTGTGGTCACATCTGCCCTCCTTCAAAATATTTATGGCAAATATAAATCAAGACTTGCCTTGAGAATCTGGAAGGATCAGCTGACATTTGCACTGGAACAAAATGAAATCTAAATGAGTCCTGATTTACAAATAATATATGGGAATTATTGTATGAGCTGAGTAATTTTCTACTGTGACTGTAATGGACACAGCTAGAATGTACCGGGACTGTTAATCTTAAAGATCAGTTGTCTTTCTGACATTTGATTGTCTCCTGAACCTTTAGCTAAAACTTTTAAAGTGACTTAGATCATCTCTTTTCTCTTCATTTATTTAGTAAAAGAAAACAAAGTCATAAGTGAAATTTGGCTCCATTAATGTGAGTGGTAAACTTCTACTGACTTGAATATCAAATAAGTTAATTCTTCTAAAGTAGTGGTTAGTTCATTCTTTTGAATAGTGGATCTGAAATGTCTGAAATTCAGGAATCAGAATTGTTTAGCTTCTTGATGCTGTCCAAATTGTAAAACGGAGGCCAGTAGCTATATTAAATAATGATTTATAAGGACTGTTTTCCATTTATGTCAGCTTTACTAAAATAATCTGAACTTCTAAAAGAGCTATCTGCATGTGAAATAAAATCAAATGAGAGTTTAATAATACAGGGATGACAAGATGAGATCAGCCTCTTCAGTTCAGCAATGCATATGTTTCACTCTGTTTATTTTTTGCAGTACAGATGACATTATATCATCTATTAATAAATTTTGTGTGATTTTCTTCTAATCATCCCAAATGTATTCAGTATTTTTCTAATATTGTTACTTAGAAACTATTTATATGTGGAAAATGCTACCATTTCTTTGAATAAATGTTACCATTAGTCAGAACATGAGGATTCATGGAGACTTCTAACTTTTCAGTAGTAAAATGAAAACAAAAATGTTGCCACTCCCTCCTCTAAACAACCACCAAAAAACAACCAACCAACCAACCAATCAACAAAAAAAAAACAACTCTGTTATTCTGTTTCCATTTCATTTCAGTCTCTGTGTTGGCAAAATGTCAGAGTTTTAGTTCATCTATTCATATCTCCTTTCTTAGGAAGCCTGCTACTCACACTGAACTACATCTCCCACAATACACCATGCATTCCTAGTCTTGCTGATCTGCACTGTCACTACCCCAGGCTGTTAACCAGATGTACAGTTGATGGGGCAAGCCAACCAGCAGAGTAGGACTAAAGTAGGAAGCACTCAAACTATAATTACTGTGAGCATCAGATTTTCAAGAGAATCTTATTCTCTTCCATTACTTTTTCATGCAGAACAGCTTTATGGCTGGCAATAGTCTGGGATCCCTCTGAAACATTTAAGCTTAGAAGGTGAAGAGCCTTCATGCAAGGATGAAACTGGGGTTGCATCAGGCATGTTTGTATGATTCCAGTCTGGGTTAAATATGACTGGCCCTTCTGTATGGCAGATCAAGAGTTCAAGTATAACATGACACTGTTTTAAATGGGTACTTTCAGTGTAAGCAGCAGCTGCAAGTGCAAAAAGCAATGATATTGCCATCACACCCCTAACAGTCAAAACTGTTTGGAAATCTCATTTGTTTTTCATTAGTTACCGCAACAGTTTGAATAAAATCCTGTTCAATCTCAGCAAAGAGTACTTTGGAAATGTTAGTCTGTTATTCTTTAAACAAAGTTCAACGGCTATTAACAGAGTACTTGTTTATGATCTTCTATAAATATTATGTTTCTGTACTTCTTTGAAAATGTGGACTTTTTAATTTCATTTTTATTTTAGTAAAAACTGTAAAATTATGACTCACCAGCTGCAGAGTGCCAAGACAGGATATTTCCCAATATATGGGGCAAACAACATTTTTATGTATTTTTGTTACCAATCATATAAAATCCAGCTTATTTTTATAAATGGCTCCACAGACCTGCACCATAAAAGCTGAATATAATTTTATCCCAGTTTTTAGGGATTTTGGTGCCCATTACCTGGGAAATGTAAACTCTCATATTCCTGAGTCGTCGTTTTAGTGATTGGTGAAATCCACTTATTTTCATGCACAAGTGGCCACCTTTCCTCTACTCAGTCAAGATCTTACAACCCAGACAGAAAGTTGAGCTGGACAAAAAAAGGAGCATACCTATGAGGTTTCAATACAACAAAATAAAAGAAAGTTGCAAAATTAGTAAGGTGCAAGTGGTGATATTTTTTCTTATTTCTTTAGTGTATATTCTGGTGGCATAGCTACACAGATATCACCACCTACCTGTAAATCAACCAGAAAAAAAAAAAAAAAAAAAGTCTTAACAAAATGAAGGGATCAAGCTTCATTACATTATGATGTTTATAAAGCTTGCTGTAATAATACCGATAGTGGTTTACCTCCGGAGCACTGAATGTGTTTGACCAAAAGAGTTATACTGAGCTATTTCCATAATTAACATGGGGATGTTAGTGAGTAGTTTAATCCCTAAATATATATTTTATAGTAGCTTAACTTTCTCCCTTATGACTACTGCTCTTAAAAGCAGTAGGTTCAGATTTAAATGCAAATAGAATGAGTTGTGGCACTGGTTCCACTTATTTCTAACCCTTTGTTGTTGTTGTTTTTCCTCAAAACTGAGATAAAATTAGATGTAGCATTTCTATTTAGGACACACTAATGCATTCTATCTTCACATAACACCTTTAGTTTCATCACTATTTGGACTATTGAACAATAACATACATAATTCACTGGAACAGGCTGCCCAGGGAAGTGGTGGAGTCACCATCCCTGGAAGTCTTCAAAAGACGTTTAGATGTAGAGCTTAGGGATATGGTTTAGTGGAGGGCTGTTAGCGTTAGGTCAGAGGTTGGACTCGACGACCTTGAGGTCTCTTCCAACCTAGAAATTCTGTGATTCTGTGTGATTCTGTGATAATGCCAATAACAAATCCTACGGCATACAACACAAACTTCCTTCATATATTTCTTCACATCTAGTAGTTCTTGACTGAGTCTAAATTGGGAGAAGGGGGAGCACCTGACATATGTTGAAGGCTGGTCTTCTTCTTAGGTGTGTCCTTTGGGTGGGAGGTGGCTTCCCAAGGAAGGAGAGCTGAGGAAGAGAGCCATCCCATGAGGTTTCTGAAAGATGGGGAGACCAGAAGGAATTGTTTGTGGTACATCACAATTAGACATGGACATTGCTAATTAGGTTATGGTAATTATTTATTTATTTATTTATTTTAATTAATCTAGGCCTAGAGCTATGCCTCTGATTTGAGCAAAATGTACATGCAATATTTTGTCCAAAAGAATTAGCAATCAGTTTATTTCTGGAAATTAGGTTTATGCACTTTGTCTCAATTTGTTTTCAAGCAGTGTCAAGGCACAATATGAAAATCCTAAATTTAACTTGAGTAGGAGATAAATGGGAAGTTTTTAAAGTTTGTTTTGTTTTGTTTTGTTTTGTTTTTCCAAATGCCAAGAGCCTGATGAATAAACACAAAAATCTGTAGGAGTTGTAAACAAACTCAGAGAACTGTAGGTTGAGTAACTAAAAAGGAAAACATAAATGTGCAATTTATCTTAGGAGAAAGAAAGGAAGTTTACATTAAAATTTGATTGACTTGTTATTATCTTCTGTATGGAAATCAGTTGATGGCTTTGCCTCTGAAGAGGTGATATTTAAGGAAAATGAGATATTGAAATACAGTAGCATGTGTAACATCAGCACATGTTGTAGAACTGAAATACATATTTAAGAAGCAATTAGCAGGGGCCAATGAGATGCAAGGAATGATTCGGAAATTTACCTTGGGTATTAGCCAAAAGGAACCAAGCCAGATGAAGATAAATTGACTGCTAAAGTCTCAAAGTCAGAAAGAACTTGTATCTGACCAAAGTGATACTCAAACTAGGAAAGTGATAGGAGTTTGGACAGGCTTAGTAAAACAAAGGAGAGTGGATTAGACTTGAAGAGTCTGACAGTAATTCACAAAAATTGTGTGTATGAAAAAAGACTAAGACCACCACTGCTAGGAATCAACGAAAATAACAAATGATCTAAAAGGAAATAGTTCAAAAGGACGTGAGATACACTTATACTGGAGGATTATATGTGCATGAAGTGTAAGATGACTTCCAGTAAAAGGAACACAAATACTTGAGTGCCAGTTGAAGACAACAGTAAAAATCTTATAACTGGCAGGACTCAGTGGTGCATTTGAGGACTGGAGTCATATATAAAATCCCATGCATGGTGAAGGACCCTCAGAAGTCATAATAACAGCTTTTGGTACTCTGTGATTCCACTTCTGAAGGAGATAAGTGATATGTCAAATAGGGATGATACCAAATATTTAGACATAGAAACAAATATTTGAGCTGAAAGAGACTTCATGAGATCTCTAGTCCCTCATCCCATTCTAAGCAGGGTCAGCCATGAAATCGGACTGCCCAAACTACACTGGGCATTAACAGATGGGTCCTGAAAACCTCCAAGGATGGAGACTGCACAGCCTCTCCAGGCAGCCTGCTCCACTGTTTAGTCATCCTCATGCTGAAATATTTTTGCTTGTACCCAACCTACACCTGCACTGTCCCAGTTTATGAGCAGTCATTCCTTGGCTGTACACCTCCATAAAGAGCACGACTCCATCACCCTGATGTCATCCTTGCACCGGGGTCTGCTGTTGGGTCCATCCAAAGCCCCCTCCTTCTCCAGGCTGAATAAACCCAGCTCCCCAGCCTCTCTTCCCAGGACAAGTGCAGCAGCCCCCATCATAGTGTCTGTCCTGTCCTGAATGTGTCGCAGAGTTTCAATACCTTTCTTGTACTGAGGAAGCCAGAATTGGAAGTAGCATTGCAGTGAAACCTAGTGAAGTCTGTTTGAGCAGGGATAATCCTTTCGCTTTATCTGCTGGCGATGTCCTTGTTGATACAGTCACGTCTTCCTTTTTTTTTTTTTTTTTTTTTTTTTTTTTTTTTTTTTTTTGCTGCTGCTTGTTTTTAGCTACTGTCCACCAGGACCCAAGATCTTTTTTAACAGAGTTAAAAGCCAGCCAGCCAGTCCTCCCACACATCTGCACTGAGGTTAATTAAACAAGGGAAAGGCAGAAGGCAAAGAGCAGTATGCACACAGCGGTTTAGAGATTGGAACCAGGTAATTTATTCTAAAGACTATTTAGACAAAATATGTCCATAAAAGCAACACAGTTGCCTGAAATCATGTGAAAAGTGAAATGAGGTATGATGTTGAGAATCTTCTAAAAACACACATATAGTGGGACTAAGTGGTGCACAAGCTGTGCAGACCATGTCCATTTCATCCATTTGTACTGCAATAAACAAAGTTAATTTACTTTTGACATAAAAATATTTTTTAACATTCTTTTTGCTTTCAGTATACAGTATGCACCTAAATCTATTAGGTCTGTCAAAAATTCAATCAAAATATTGCTGTATCTGGAGCTTCTCTCATATGACGCTGAGTTATCATTTTGCAGGCCAGGTATGATGGAGTAACAGGCTTTGTGAAATACACAATGTATAATTCTCCTTTTCTTTTGTGCAGATTAGAAAAACAGGATGTGAAAGAAAAGAAAGAAGTTCAGACACAGAACTGAAGCAAAATTAAAAAACAGCTTTACAGTTCATGAGGTGACCATTCACAGGCTGTCAGTAATTTATGGTTATTCCACGACACTGTATAAGATTAGTTCAAGTTACATTAGACTACAGTGTTTGTTTCTGACTGTGGATAATCTGACAGCCAGCTCTGGGACTAATCTTGGTGTGCTAACAAATGAAATATGTTTTTTCTTTTCTGCATTTTTTTTTCTGTTGTATTAAGTTACACTGTTGTCTTTTTAATAATGCTCAGAATTACTTCCTGGGCATAGGATGTTATTGGAGTTTTTGGCAGTTTTTCCCTCAGTTGTAAGCTTTTTTGGTTGTCCCTTCCTTCCTTCCTTCCTTCCTTCCTTCCTTCCTTCCTTCCTTCCTTCCTTCCTTCCTTCCTTCCTTCCTTCCTTCCTTCCTTCCTTCCTTCCTTCCTTCCTTCCTTCCCTTCCCTTCCCTTCCCTTCCCTTCCCTTCCCTTCCCTTCCCTTCCCTTCCCTTCCCTTCCCTTCCCTTCCCTTCCCTTCCCTTCCCTTCCCTTCCCTTCCCTTCCCTTCCCTTCCCTTCCCTTCCCTTCCCTTCCCTTCCCTTCCCTTCCCTTCCCTTCCCTTCCCTTCCCTTCCCTTCCCTTCCCTTCCCTTCCCTTCCCTTCCCTTCCCTTCCCTTCCCTTCCCTTCCCTTCCCAGAAAGGAAAAGGTTATTTGACTATAAAAGTGGCAACTGTAGAGAGGAAGTGATTAAGCTCCACTCCATATTTGGTATTGGTAGGACAAAAAACTATGGATTTAAGCTGTAGCACAGGAACCTTACAAATTGTATCAGGAGAAATTTTTCAGTAGTAAAGATGGTGACATACAGAAAAAGATTGCCTTAGGAGGCAATGCAATATATGTTACTAATATAGGTGTGGGGTTTTTTTTGTCTGTTTGTTTTTCTGGAAGGGTAGGTAATCATCTTTTGAAAAATGACACAGGCATAGTTGATACTACCTCTTGAAATCTCTTGTGGATCTTTTTATATGGTTTCAGGTGATATAATTCACTCTGCTGATATTTTAGCTTTTAGAAAAGCCAGTACTTTGCTGAGCTGAGAGCTGTGTTAATCAGGCAGGAGGAGGAGACTGACCTCCTATATCTAGCAGAAACTACATAAGTCCACACATGTCATTTTCTGTTTTCAACTACTTATCTTATGTTTGAGAAAATATAATAACGGATGGTGATCATTTGTTTCCTGGAAAACAAAATTCAGCTACTGTATCAAAGCTGACTCAGCAACTCACATCTGGTTTTAATGTGCTCATGCCAAACAAAGTGGGCACATAATGGTCTATTTCAGAGCATGTAAAGTCATGCAAACTGATTATGACACTAAGAGTCTTTATTTTTTGGAGAACATTTACTTTGACTAATTTTCCCAGTATCAAGACAGTAGTGAGGTTGAGAGGTATTTCAATAGCACAAACAGCAACAAAAAGGATAGATATTTTCCTGTTCTCTCAGCAATATTGTTTCTTAGAAAGGGGGAATTTCAATGATGTAAAATGCTGGAATGAAAAACTATTTTCATAGGAAAACTTCCAAGAAAGAACTGTCCCTTAAATAAGAACACATATGACTTCATGCATATTATTTCTGAACTCCTCAGATCATCCAAAGTCCACATTTCAAGAATGACAGTAGTCTGAAAAGTGTGTCAGTAAAAAGAGCATTATGCATTTCTATGTTTATAGTATTCTCATATTTTTGCTATTTAATGTGCTCAGTTTAACTCGGCAGATAACTCTGGGAATTCAGCCTCAAATCAGAGAGTTAAATTGACAGAGCTGAATCAGAGTCACAAAATCAAAGGATAAAGCAGGTGAGAAAAGACGTTCTGACTCCTCTACTCACCAGGTCTCCCGTCCATCCTCCTGCTCAAAATTAGGTCAGAGGTCATGCTCCAACAGAATGCTCAGGGCAGTATCACATGGATCTGGATCTTGATCTCTAAAGACAAGGGCTACACAACTTCTTGGGTTAGTGTTCTCCACTGCTTAGCTGCCCTTTCCTTTCCTTTCCTTTCCTTTCCTTTCCTTTCCTTTCCTTTCCTTTCCTTTCCTTTCCTTTCCTTTCCTTTCCTTTCCTTTCCTTTCCTTTCCTTTCCTTTCCTTTCCTTTCCTTTCCTTTCCTTTCCTTTCCTTTCCTTTCCTTTCCTTTCCTTTCCTTTCCTTTCCTTTCTTTACTTTTTTTTTTTTTTTTTTTGGAGACTGAGCTTGCCTTGTTCCAGTTTATGAGCTGTGTTTGTTGTTCCTTAGCTATATACATCCATAAAGAGCCTGATTCCACATTCCACCTCCTTGATGTCCTCCTCCCCACTGGGGCTGCTGTTTTGTCTCCCTGAAGCTGCCCCTTCTCCTTGCTGAACAAGCCTGGATCTCAGCCCAAGTGCTCCAGATGCCAGTATTGTAGCTGTCCTCTGTTGGATGTTTCTCAGGCTATCTTATTTCTGCCTTGTATTGGGAGGACAAAAGGTGGATGCAGACCCAGATGCAGTCTAATGAGTGCCGAGTGAAAAAGGATAATCTGTTCAAGGATCGTCAATCTGCTGACTCTGATCCTGTTCACACAATCCAGTATCCCAGTTGATCCTTTCCTCCTATTGCTCTTACACAGCGCCCAATGAATAAATCTTGATCTTTTAGGGTCCCTTATTTTAGGATAGTTGGAAGGGACCCACAAAGATGATCAAATCCAACTGTCTTACTATGGCTAACAAAATGCCCTGAAACAAGCTGAATTCCATGCAGAGCCCATGAAGAAGCAGGCTCCTGGCAGGACCTGTGGCCTATGGAGAGGAGCTGCAGTTTGATTTCCCCTCCTCATGCTGTGCAGCAGGTACAGTGGGAGAGTGGTGTGGTGGGCATCTGGCAACCAGATAAGGTCACACAGTCCCACAACTTAGCTAGTAGTCCAGAAGCTATTCCCAGTAGCCATTTAAGGTTAACCATTAGGTTAATCTCTCAAAAGAGATATACCATAGATTCTGCCTACACTTGGGCAGCCATTTTTATTTTAGAAGATGACAGTCCTAGACAGAGAAAAAATACATGTACATATTCAGGGCACAAACCCATCAATAATATTTTAATTTTAATTAATTTATTTATTTTGAGCTCTCTCTGGAGCACTTGTCATTCAGAACAGCACCTGAAGTTGGAAAGAATATATATTATACCTATAGTCTTTTGAGACAAATTCAGTGTTAATGATTCATTTCTAAAGAAACAAGTTATAACTGTGGGAGACAATAAATACTTAGGGACACTGAGAAAGGGAATAAGTAGAAAGAGAAAATCAGTCATTACATGCAACAATTTTGCTTCAGTATGCCTACTGTAATTTAGACATAACTGTTGGTTGTTTAGTTAAAAAAATGCAAGCTCCGTACTTTTGAATTTTGAATTACTTTTAGCATATGCTGAAAGAATGGTGGAGTGAAATCTCTACGTGAGCAGCTAAGACATGATTGAGTTAATCTGTCCAATTTTCATGCATGTAAAAGAAGGGCAAAGGTGCCCAGGCAGCCAGTGTGGCTGGGAGGCTGAAAGAAAAGCAAAAGCATTTGCAAGAGCAGACTGGTTTCGTACATGAGGCTTGGACAGACAGCTAGGTGCTTACCTTGCCATAACAAACCCTGCTTGTATGCCTGTGTTTGGACAAATGGTTATGAGTGCTACTGTGTGTATAAAGTTAGAAGCTGTTTATTAAATCACTCGTCCCAAACAGTTGTTTTAAATGTACCATATAGGTAGTGGCAGCCTCATAAATGGTCAGTAATCATCACTGGCTAATCCATCTCATCAACGTGCCAGCTAGCCAGTAAGCAGCATCCATGGCTGAGGGAGTTGTATTCCTTCCTTGCCTGCCAATAAGGATTTATGGGATGGAGAGAAAATAAGTAATGTTCTTTGCATTTCATTGTAACCACAGAATGTTTTCTAGTGCTTTATTCAATCCAATTTTAAAATACTCTAGAGATAGGGCTACAGCTGAAAATCCAAGCCTCGTGAGTAGCTATTGCATAGCTTATTAGAACTTTATATATATATATATTCTAGATATTCGAGACCTTCATTTAGAATTCTCTGTGGACTTCATTAAACCTAATTGTCCCCTTCTTTCAATTTTCACTGTGGTAGACATTCAATTCCTTTGTAACATGAATGAATCTGAGCCAAATATTTAAAAAACAATACTAAAATCAGAAAATACGAATGCACTCCAAAACTTGTCTAAGGAAGTACTGCAAACATGTACAATACTTTATGTCAACTGTCAGTGTAAGTCTCTCATTTTCCATCCACAGTGTCAAAAGGCCATATCAATCAGTACTTAAAGTCCATGGACAGTAGACATTTCTCTAAAGATGGTGTTTCAAGAAATATTAAGTATTAAAAGGTTAAAAATTAAGAAAACAGTAGCAAAAGAGAGAGAAAAAAGTTCTCCCATCAGGCCAATTGATTCTAAGGGCAGGGTCACTGAATGTAGCATTATTTCTCCTGGTCATGTTTCTTTCCTACCAGAGCTCCAAAGTAAGCTAACTGTGTAAGCAGGATTGAAATACACAACCCCCTTGTGACTGGAAGCAGTAAAGCATTCTCCACTTGCGGTTTTCTTCAAATGAGCCTGCATGGAATATGTGTTTGAAAACAGTGAAACTCTTTATTAATCAAGTACTTCACTTGCCATGCCAGCATAAAGTTTCATTTATGTCAAAACTCCCTTAAAAATGGTTTGGAGTAGTGTCTTGTACACAGACCTTCAACAGAAGAAATATTTTTGGAATCGTAAATACAATAATCAAGGCAAATATTTGCCCCATTTGAGAAGCTGCTGTAAGATCTTTAATCATAGGTTACCATTCTGACATTTTATTTTGGTTTCCTCCTGTATGGAAATGGGCAGACTGCATAGTTACAAAATACAGCATCAGACAAGCTATCCTAATTATTAGAGGAGGGCTTTTGCTAACCATATCTTGTGATCATAAGATGTGTCACAATGAAAGAAATAACAATCTAGATATCCCTGTAAGAAGTAGTATCTAAAAGGAAACCTGGATTTTCATGTCTACTCAATGTTAACTCAAGGCTCTATATTGTTACCTGGTGTGCAAAATTTCTTTGAAACTATGGGTAGCTGCATAGCTGAAGATAGCTTTAAAAAGATGCATTTTCTTTCATGAATTAGACTGCTAACACCATTAAGCTGTCTATCTCCACTCAAAATGCTCTGTTTCCCAGAGCAAAGGTTCATGTAACTCATAGGTTGGACTCGATGACCTTGAGGTCTCTTCCAACCTAGAAAATTCTGTGATTCTGTGATTCTGTGATATGCAGGTAAAGGCATTTTGCTGGCTATTTTTCTGAAAACCTGTAGGAGGCAAATCCATGGAAGAAGCTGAAGAGGGCACAAAGAGGGTACCCTGTCTATCCAGCACACGTACATATAACATTTATTCTCCTGACTGGAAACAGCCTTAATGGCCTTGTACATTTGGCTGAGCAGTAGGAATAAAAATGTTACCAGCCCTATTGATAGCCATGTCCTGCTGAGCCCTGCAGCATCACCTTCCTGTTCAGCATCAGTAAGGGAGTGTGTAGTTCCCCAGCCCTGAAGGACACAGGGGACAGACTGAAGGGGACTTGGACAGTCACAATCAGGCTGCTCTTCCCCCTAAGATAAAAGACAGCAGTAGTAGCTATCTGTGTGACAGTTAAATCAGGTTAGTCAGGATGCTGAAAGGCTGGTACAAAAATTATGAGCACTTAGCAGCTGTGGGGAGCTCAGCTTCATGGAGATAGAAGGGGTGCAAAAACCTGCTTAGTCCTCTGTGCACACAATTTCATGGTGTTCTCAGCAAGTTCTCTGTGGCTATCCCATAGAAACACCATGGTTTATATCTTCTGTAAAATGCTGCTCAGCTGGCATGAGGACAGCAAACTCTAGCCATGTGTTACATATATTTACTTGCATGAACTGTTTTCTTTTTTTCAGTGGCTTAAAAAAGACCAGCCACTGCTCAGTGATTCACTAGAAAATACCTGCTGATCCTTTGACAGGTACAGCAGAAGTTATTTTTCATCATGGCATGAATAGTTTGTTTTGTTTTGCAAAATAGCACTTCACACCAAAGCACAGCCAGGAATTATCATTCTTGTTCTGCTTGTACAGGTGCGCTTTCTGAATTAGGCACACAGACCCAGCCCGGCTCCTAATGGAGTGATGACACTAACACTGCAACAATAGAAGGGGCCTCCAGGGATGCTGGCTGTGCAGCGGAGGTGCAGGAAGGAATGTGCTTTTTAATAGAGTTACGGCTTCAAGCATTCTGTGAAGCTGACAACACTTTATACTGCCTCTGCAGACTTCCTATGGCCCAAATAAACACAGGTACAGTAAGCCATATCAGACAGTGGTATTTAAAACCTCAGCAGAATATGTGGGGAAGAGCTCACAAGAAGTTAGTTTTTGACACAAGTCACCTCAAGGTGTGCTGAAACATCCCATCCATGATGCAGGTCTTCAGCTTGTGTCCTGTATCACTGATTCTTTTGTTTTCACATATTCATCTAAATACCTATTGATTTATTGAAGAAGGGATCTGGACCCTACACACAAACTGTGTGTGTGTATGCATGCCTGTGTTTGAACAGGGTCAGGTACAACCCTGTGAAAGAAGGAGTCATGGCAAAACTGTTTACTGTGATGCGTGAAAGAAAGAGCTGGAGTGAAAACAGTTCTGTGAGTGGCAGGAGCAATGAAGCCTGATTTCCTGTAGGGCTAATGATCAAGGCAGAGTCCCTGCATGGATTCACTGCTGTCTAGCAAATGCTGAGGGTAGCATTGCGTTGTGTGAGTGGGATTGGTATAGTCTCTCTCATCTGCTCAAAAGACCATTTTAATAAAGCTTTCAGGGTTTCCTCACTTGTTTAATGAAATAAATCTACTTTAATATCACAGACAAAAGAGAGTAATAACAAAGGTGAAAGCCCCTGTTAAAGTGTCTGAAACTTCACCATTCACTCCTGATCCAAATGTCAGGACTCACGTCTTGTTTGCTGTTTCTGCTCATAGTCCTGTAAAGCCAGGGTCTCTGGCTGGTGCTCGAGCTGATTGTTGCACTGAAATGCTTCTGATTATTATTAATGTCTTCTGCCCACTCGGCAGCATGATTAACAAGGTACATCTAATTCAGGATAACTATGTAGGCCATTGACTTGCACAGGACAACTAACATGCTTGAATTGCAGACTTAAGTAACTTGCAGACCTGCAACTTTACATAGAAAGTACAGACTAAAAGTACATGGATGATGTCCATTCAAGGTTCAGAGGTACTGCACAGGAAAATTTGGAGCTAGTTTAGGTTCTTCAGTGAAAAGGAGGATTCATAATTCTAGGATGAATCTTGCTTCTAATATTTGATATCTCTGCAGAACACTCTGCATGTTTGAAAGCATGGAAAAAAGGTTATCCATGACACATTTGATGTGGATTTGTGATAGGCAGCTGGGGGTTGCCCTTTACTGATGTGAATCAGTTCAGATACTCCCTGTTTCACAGACCCTTGCTGTATGGGGGACATTTTGCCTAGTTTCAGTTACCAGAGAGATCCAGTTTTAAAATATTCCAGGACATGTTATCAAAAACATGTATTTCCTCTGCAGCTTCTACTTTGCATTTCCACCAGAAATTGAGGCTAGAGGATGCTAATCATACAGAATGGCAACTTGGTTTCCTGTGCTTTAAATTCCAATCCCAGCAACTCCGTTAGCAGTAAGTGCCATCAGTTGTGTTGCTGTGTGTCTCATGACATTCAGGCATCTTCCTGAAGAAGGGAGGTAATACAGGGTAGGTGTATGTGGTAATGTGTTGGCTTCCAGTGGGATTTCACCCAAAGTAAATGGCTGTTTCTTGCTGGAAAGCTTTGTGAGTAAGAGCTATTTGTTCCATATGTATCTGTCTAGTTCTTGCATTTTTTCTCTCTTTTCTTGGTCCTTAATGTCCTCAGTTATTGCAGGGAAGACCATTTTATTTGTTTGGGTAAATGCCATTGTAGAGGTTAGTGTGCTGAAAGCATTTTTGAGAGGAAGTTCCTCACGATAATTTATGGAAGAATGATTTGAAAGATTTTTTTTTTAAAGACTTACAACTAATCAGCACATGTCAGTAGATCATTGAAGTGCTGCTTTGTTTGTCTGAGCCAATTGTCAGATGTCTGCAGCTAACTGACTCATGATACTGAAACGTTATGATTTGAAACATACGGCAAATCTTATTGCTGACAGGGTACAGCTGTTTTCAAGAGACAGTGCTAATGCAGTGACAGAAAAGATGGTCTGTTTTGGAGCTATCCAGTATTTTGGCCAACAATGGCATGACTTCATTAGCTCCTCTCCTGGAATGGTTTGCATTCCTTGAGATCTAATGAGAATGTAGGGTCCTCAGTCTACATCCCCTCTGAGAAACAGTGTATTACCCATTCCTCCTCCTGTTATGCAACTACCGTGCTGCAAATTATCACAGGAACACAGAACAGCAAGTGGTCACCAGAATTCATGTTGCCATTGAGGAAATTGTAAAAGTTAGTTTGTGTACTGTCACTATGACGGCATAAAAGCCCAGAGGTACCTTGAAAGCAAGCAACATGACAACTTTGTTTTTCTGGGTCATCTCAAGCTTGGTTCCGTCAAAATGCATCAAGCATAATTCTTTTTTTTTTTTTTAGATGACTTCTCCTCTGAGGACCCATACAAGGTATTCAATGACGAGTTGTGGGAATCTTTGTGTTCTCTACAAATTACACATATTAACATTTTAAAATCAATTAAGTGGATCATTGCATTTCCTGTTTTAATTGCTACAAGCATTCGGTCAGTGCTAAAGCTCTTTATACTAATCAAAAAGTGTGATGGCCAATCAACACCAAGGCAAATTTTCTGTTGGTATTGTTTATTTCTACATGTTTGCCCTCAGCAGTTTGTGAAGGCTCTCAGGTGGTCTGAATTGTGTCAGTTGTGTCACTCCACAGATCTTTGAGGACAGGTTTTTTTTTGGAGTTTGTAGTTGCAGTGGCTCTCCAGAAATATTTTAAGAACAACTGTTTGCTCCAAAAGCAGTATTTGGCATTTTGCCTGTGCTGTTTTACAGGGACAGATGTACAATATTAGAGCTATGCATATATTCCCAATAGTCATAAATCCCTGAGCACAATATGCTGATACAATGGAAACAGTGCAGATGTCATGGAATATGAATATGAAATATATATAACACACACGTATATATATATGCATACGAGGAGAGAGATTAATATAATGTTCTTTAATAATAAACACTAATGTACAACTAATGGAGCACATTAATAGTAGATCTCTTGATTCTCTGAACATTCTTGTGAATATGTTAAATTTAAGTATGTTTTAGAGGGTCCTATAAGAGCGTAACTCCTCCAGTACAAATTCAAAGCTATTTTTAGTAGAGCAGTTGAAGAATTTCCTGCAGCTGAAAAGGACCTGAAGTTTTTACAATATAAGTTTGAGGGCCTACGTGTGAGTTATTCAAAAGTGTCTGAGTTATTCTGGATTATAGACTCATTGAAAGTCACTGGAAATTTTGATCCTAAAATGCTTTGGCACTTTTCAAAATCCTGTCATAAACCCCTAACTCTAGGTTTTATATTAAGCTGTAACATATATTTTGCAAAAATGAGATTATGCTGTCCATAGTTGTCTTCTCTTACTCAGTGAATGTGTGTAAAGATGCCTTTTTTAATTGCTGGTCTTAGAAACTCATGTAGAAATTTGAAAATCAGCAAGAATTTGTTTTGGCTCAGCAATCACTAAATAGTGCACATATCAGAAATTAATGGTTTTGTTGATGCACACAGCAAACTATGGTGGACTCAACATAGCATATTGATGTTTCCCTTAGCACAGCAGAATGAACAAGAGGAAAGACCTTTGAAAATAGGCAGATATAACTACATATACATGAAAGAACAGGCATATTAGCTGAAGTGTCATTTTTAGGAATCATCCTTCAGATAGCACACACTTTATCATGCAGTCTCCAAGGTATTTGGGAATTCAGAATTAATACAGAATCACAGAATTTCTAGGTTGGAAGAGACCTCAAGATCATCGAGTCCAACCTCTGACCTAACGCTAGCAGTCCCCACTAAACCATATCCCTAAGCTCTACATCTAAACGTCTTCTGAAGACTTCAAGGGATGGTGACTCCACCACTTCCCTGGGCAGCCTGTTCCAATGCCTCACAACCCTTTCAGTGAAGAAGTTCTTCCTAACATCTAACCTAAAACTCCCCTGGCGCAACTTAAGCCCATTCCCCCTCGTCCTGTCACCAGGCACGTGGGAAAACAGACCAGCCCCCACCTCTCTACAGCCTCCTTTAATGTACTTATAAAGAGCGATAAGGTCACTCCTGAGCCTCCTCTTCTCCAGGCTGAACAAACCCAGCTCCCTCAGCCGCTCCTCATAGGACTTGTTCTCCAGACACCTCACCAGCTTTGTCGCCCTTCTCTGAACTCTTCCGAGCACCTCGATGTCCTTCTTGTAGCGAGGGGCCCAAAACTGAACACAGTACTTGAGGTGCGGCCTCACCAGAGCCGAGTACAGGGGGACGATCACCTCCCTAGCCCTGCTGGTCACACTGTTCCTGATATAAGCCAGGATGCCGTTGGCCTTCTTGGCCACCTGAGCACACTGCTGGCTCATATTCAGCCGACTATCCACCATCACTCCCAGGTCCTTCTCCGCCTGGCAGCTCTCCAACCATTCCTCTCCCAGCCTGTAGCTCTGCTTGGGGTTATTGCACCCCTGGTGCAGGACCCGGCACTTGGCCTTGTTGAACTTCATGCAGTTGACCTCAGCCCATCGGTGCAGCCTATCCAGATCCTCCTGCAGAGCTTTCCTACCCTCAAGCAGATCGACACACGCACCTAACTTGGTGTCATCTGCAAACTTACTGAGGGTGCACTCAATGCCCTCGTCCAGATCATCGATGAAGATATTAAAGAGGACCGGCCCCAGCACCGAGCCCTGGGGGATGCCACGAGTGACTGGCCTCCAACTGGACTTGGCTCCATTCACCACGACTCTTTGGGCCCGGCTATCCAGCCAGTTTCTAACCCAACGAAGCATGCGCCAGTCCAAGCCAAGAGCAGCCAGTTTCTTGAGGAGAATGCTGTGGGAGACGGTGTCAAAAGCCTTGCTGAAGTCAAGGTAGACCACATCCACAGCCTTTCCCTCATCCACCCAGCGTGTCACTTTGTCATAGAAGGAGATCAGATTCGTCAAGCAGGACCTGCTTTTTATAAAGCCATGCTGACTGGGCCTGATCGCCTGCTTGCCCTGCAAGTGCTGCGTGATGACTCTCAGGAGGATCTGCTCCATGAGCTTCCCTGGCACAGAGGTCAAACTGACAGGCCTGTAGTTTCCCGGGTCAGTCCTCCGGCCCTTCTTGTAGACGGGCGTCACGTTTGCTAGCCACCAGGCAACTGGGACCTCCCCCGATAGCCAGGACTGTTGATAAATGATGGTAAGTGGCTTGGCCAGCTCCTCCGCCGGTTCTCTCAGTATCCTCGGGTGGATCTCATCTGGCCCCATTGACTTGCACACATCCAAGCGCCGTAGCAGGTCGCCAACCAGTTCTTCATGGATAGTGAGGGCCACATTCTGCTCCCCATCCCCTTCCACCAGTTCAGGGTACTGGGTATCCAGAGAGGTTTTGCCACTAAAGACTGAGGCAAAGAAGGCATTAAGCACCTCCGCCTTTTCCTCATCTTTTGTAACTAAGTTCCCTCCCGCATCCAGTAAAGGATGGAGATTCTCCTTAGTCCTCAGTTTTGCATTAATGTATTTGTAAAAACTTTTGTTGTCTTTGACAGCAGTAGCCAGATTGAGCTCCAGATGAGCTTTGGCCTTTCTAATTTTGTCCCTGCACTGCCTCACAACATCCTTATAGTCCTCCTGAGTGGCCCACCCTCTTTTCCAAAGATTGTAAACCCTCTTTTTCCTGCTAAGCTCAAGCCACAGTTCTCTGTTCAGCGAGGCTGGTCTTCTTCCACGCCAGCTCGTCTTTCGGCACCTGGGGACAGACGGTTCCTGCGCCATTAAGATTTCCTTCTTGAAGAGTGTCCAGCCTTCCTGGACTCCTCTGCCCTTCAGAACCGCCTACCAAGGGACTCTACCAACCAGTGTCCTGAACAGTTCAAAGTCGGCCCTCCAGAAGTCCAATACAGTGGTTTTACTGGTCCCCTTCCTGGCTTCTCCAAGAATGGAGAACTCTACCATTTCATAGTCACTCTGCCCAAGACAGTTTCCAACCACCACATCTCCCACCAGTCCTTCTCTGTTTGTGAGGAGAAGGTCTAGTGGGGCACCTCCCCTGGTAGGTTCACTAACCAGCTGCATCAGGAAGCTATCTTCCACGCTCTCCAGAAACCTCCTAGACTGCTTTCTCTGGGCTGTGTTGTGCTTCCAGGATATATCTGGGAAGTTGAAGTCCCCCACAAGAGCAAGCACTGACGATTTCGCAACTTTTGTCAGCTGCCTGTAGCAGCTGTAGCTGCCTCATCAGTCTCCTCATCCTGGTTTGGTGGTCTATAACAGGCCCCCACCAGGATGCTTGCCTTGTTGGCCTTCCCGCTGATCCTAACCCATAGGGAATCAACCTTATCATTCCCAGACTCAAGTTCTGCAACATCAAAACTCTCTCTGATATAGAGAGCCACACCACCACCCCTTCCATGCTGCCTGTCCCTTCTGAAGAGCCTATAGCCAAACATTGCAACACTCCAGTCATGAGAGTGGTCCCACCACGTTTCCGTGATGGCAACCAAGTTGTAGCCTGCCTGCCGCACGATGGTTTCCAGCTCCTCTTGTTTGTTACCCATGCTGCTGTAGTGGGTTTATGTGGCAAGGTTTTGGTAGCAGGGGGCCATAGGGGTGGTTTCTGTGAGAAAGATCTAGAAGCTGCCCCATGTTTGGGAAGGCCTCATTGTTTTCCAGAGCCGAGCCAATAAGCGATGTTGTTTTGCGCCTCTGTGAGAGCATATTTAAGACAGGGAAAAAAATGCTGCGCCACACAGCAGCCGGGAGAGTGAAGGGAGTGAGAAACAGCCTTGCAGGTGCCAAGGTCAGTGTAGAGGGAGGGGGAGAGGTGCTCCAGGCGCCGGAGCAGAAGTCCCCTGCAGCCTGTGGTAAGGACCATGGTGAAGCAGGATGTCCCCCTGCAGCCCATGGAGTACCACAGTGGAGCAGGGTTCCATGCTGCAGCCCGTGGAGGAGACCACGGTGGAGCAGGTGGCCCTGCACCGATGGAGGCTGCTGCCTGTGGAAGACCCCTGCCGGAGCAGATTCCTGGCCGGACCTGTAGCCCGTGGAGAGGAGACCACACAGGAGCAGGTGACCTGGCAGAAGCTGCTGCCCGTAGGGGAGCCAGGTTGGAGCAGTTTTCTCCTGAGGGATGGACCCCATGGTACGGACCCATATCTGGAGCAGTTCTGGAAGAGCTGCTGCCTGTGGGAAGCCCACGCCGGATCAGTTCATCAAGGACTGCATCCCGTGGGTGGGACCCCACAGCACAGGGGGCGAGAGTGACCGAGAAGGAGCGGCAGAGAAGAAGTGCTGTAGACTGACCATAACCCCCATTCCCCCGTTTCCCTGTGCCACTCGGGGGGAGGAGGTGGAAGAGGGTGGATGAGGGGGGAAGGTGCTTTTGGTTTCTTTCCTTTGTTTCTCACTGCTCTAGCTTGTTAGTAATGAGCAATAAATCTTACTATCTTCTTATACTGAGTCTGTTTTGCCCGTTACAATAATTATTGCGTGATTTTCTCATCCTTATCTCAACCCTTGAGCCCTTTTCACATATTTTCTCCCCATTCCTCTTTGAGGAGGGGGAGTGAGAGAGTGGCTGTGGTGGAGCTCGGCTGCCCACTTGAGCGGAACCACGACGTGTGCATTAGTGTAGATGCACTTCAGTTGGGCCATTGCCTTCTCTCCCAGCCTTGCCATTGTAACCCCTGGCACAGCTCTAACAAGCCTTGTTTCAGCCCCATCCCCCTTCTCACCTAGTTTAAAGCCCTCTCAATGAGCCCCGCCAGCTCCTGGCCCAGGATCCATTTTCTCCTTAGAGATAGGGACCTGACTGCAGCCAGAAAGAGGATCAGATGTGGTATGGCTGTCCATAATTGTTTACTACTTATGGTTGCATAGATATCCATGTGTAACAAAAAGGGGTAAGTACAAACTGCTTCCATACAGTTTTGATTCATGAATACTTAGGAAGGTAAAAGGTACTCAGGAATCTGATCTTACTGTTGAATTATAGTTGTTCAATTGCAGAAATATCAGCACCATGCCTTCTTCAGAAGCTCTCAGATCATGGAAGCATAAAAAAGTGTTTTGAGATTTACTATAAAAAGTAGGGTATATTCCCAATGTTCACAGTAGTGTAACTGTCTTATGCCAAACCCTTTAAGTTTGGTTGGGAGTTACATAATAGTTTTGCAGAATTTCTGCATGAGGACAGTGTGATTCTTAGGAAACCTTCTCTTCTGTTTGTCAGGCTGTGTTTTTAAGTTGAATTCCTTTGATTGACAGATCCATAGCCCTCCAGACACACACACATTAACAAAAAGAGTTTCCTGAAGTTAAAGACTTTTTATTATCATTATTATTTATTTATTTATTTATTTTTAGATGACTAGTGTTTCAGTTTATTATGCAAAATTTTTGATTCCAAGGAAAAAGAAATATTAGATTTTCAACACAGTACATAACATAAAGCCTTACTTACTATCATTATTATGTAAGACCCTTAAGAATTGTCATTCAGTTTGGATTCCAATGTATTAGTTTGGATAGGCATGCATATATGTTTGTATGTGCGGTGAGTCCAAAGTCTCTGGATACAATGGACTGTATCAGGTTTACATGGCAAGGGTTTAGTAGCTGGAGGTTCTCCAGGAGTGGCCTCTTTGAGGAGATCCTAGAAGCTGCCCCATGTTAGGTAACAGTCAGTTACAACCAACTCCAAAGGGACCCACCACTGGCCAGAGCCGAGCCAGTGAGAGAGACTGCTTGGGCCTCTGGAAGAGCAGATAGGAAAAATAAAATAAATATAAATAATAACAATAATAATAAAATTAACTGCTGTGATATAGCAGCTGGGAGAGAGAGGAAAGAGAAAATGTGAGAGAACCAGCCCTGCAGACCCCAAGGTCAGTGCAGAAGGAGGGCAGGAGGTGCTCCAGACACACAGCAGAAGCTCCCCTGTGGCCTGTGGAGAGGCCCCTGTTGGAGCAGGTGGATGTGTCCTGGAGGAGACTGCAGCCTATGGAGAGCCCCTGCAGGAGCAGACCCTGGGCTGGAGCTGCAGCCTGTGTGCTGGAGAGGAGCACACACAGGAGCAGGGGGCCTGGGGGGAGCTGCTGCCTGAGGGGGACCTGTGCTGGAGCAGTTTGCTCCTAGGGAATGGACCCTGTGTTACGGACCCATGTTGGAGCAGCTCTTGAAGAGCTGCTGCCTGTATGAAGCCCACACAGGATCAGTTCAGGAAAGACAGCATCCAGTGGGAGTGCTCCCCACGTGGAGCAGGGACAGTGACTTTGAAGGAATGGCAGAGATGAAGCATCATGGACTGACCGCAACACCCATTGCCCTGCGCCACGTGGTGGTGGTGGGGGGGGGGGAGGGGAAGGTAGAAGAGGGTGGATGGGGGAAGATGCCCTCAGTTTGGTTGTAGTTTCTCACTGCTCTAGTCTGCTAGAGATAGGCAATACATTATATTAATCTCCCTATGCTGAGTCTGTTTCGCCCATGATGATAATTGATGAATGATCTTTCTGTCCAAGTGTGAGAGCAGTTGTGGTAGAGTTCAGCTGGGTAGAGTTCAGGAGGGTAAAACCTCCACAAGGATCTACTCTGCATGTATTGAAGAGAAGCCAAGACCATATTAGTTATGTCATGTGTGTTCAAAATTTGTAACAGGTACAGAATGATTTTGCTGCACACATAGAATATGGTCATCCTTGCTGGGATGAATCAAAGTCATTGCCTCTGCACATGTGGGCCTGACCTGAGCATCTACTGCTACTATCTGAGAAGGATTTTGAATTTTTAGATAGCTATTGGGCTGTCCAAAACCAGGTTAAATGTGGTTAAATGTGTGAATGTCTTACTGAGCCTAGACAGAACAGCAGGAAAACAGGGATCATGGTTGGTCCTATGTTCTGAGGTAGTCATGGTAGGCCTGTCATCTTACTTCTTTCATTTGATATTCTTCTTTGAAATAAAGAACATTTTCAATTAACACATGGCTTGTTAAGGAACAGTGCTTATATTGTGAAATTAGTATTGCAGACTCCTCAATTTTATCTCTAAATTGGGAAATTACAGCTCTCTTCTTCACTTCTCAGGCTTCTAGTGAAGCTTACTTGATATTTATAAAATGATGGATATGTAATTGACCAAAGAAAGTTTAAGGTCGTTCATTAACATTGGTCAGAAGGTAGCTTTGAGGAACACATTTTGAACCTTTATACATTCCTGTTGTGACACTGAGAAGTGCAATAAGGATCCATACTGCTGTATGTCCTCAGTAGCTGGGACACAGCAATCATCTCTGTGATTATGTTCTTAACGCAAATTTCTTTGCTACTATGTTAGGACTGACAATAGATGGAAACTCATCTTTTCTGTACTAGTGAAATGAAGAAAATTAAAAGTTTTCGAGTGAAGAAATCACTCATAACTTTCAACACTTCCTAGATGAGTTGGCAACAGTCTTCTGTCCAAGGACCATGAAGTCTGTAGATAATAATTTCCTTTTTTTTCAGAGATTATAGGTGAGCTTCTGCATCTTACATGTAGTACTTTGTACAGACTGTAGAGTCACGATGACTCCTCTCTTGATGCATTAGGGCCATATTATGCCAGCCTCACGCTCCTTAATGGGAGTTCATTTTAACTCATTAAAAGCAGCTGTTCAGTACATTTAAGACAAGTCTTCCGGAGACTACTGTACTTTACACTTATGTAGGAAATGTCTAAAAAAATGTGCTTGACAAATGCCTATTTTGAATGAAGTCTAGCCATCATAGATCATTATAATTCATGTTGGATCAAGCATGTCTTTCCTGCCTGGAAAATCATGAATACACCATGGTCAGATTCATCTGCCATGCAGACAGGTTTAACTTGAATATGAGCTCTCTAACTTGAAGTGAATTAATACTATTGTGTGTTTATGAAAGGAAGGTCATTTTCCTAGTCATTTGTGCAATTCCTGAAGTTGCGTGCTACTCCTACATGAGCTATACCATGCTGTAGTACATACACAGTTCATACTACAGTGGTTTTCATTGAGAAAAGGGGAAATAAAACGAGATGTTAGCTTTTCTCCTTGGTTTGTGAACTTTAAGCAGCTTTTTTTTTTTTTTTTTTTTTTTTTCCACTAGACTCCATAATTGATTTATATATTCCTATTTCTTCATATCCAGACACAGAGCTTATGAATGGATATACAGAAGGTAGGTGCACTCTGCATGTTTCTCCTTCCAGGCAAAAGATTTCCTTCTGACCTCTCAGTCATACCCAAACAGAGTTTAAATTTTGCCTGTGGAGTACATCTGTATGGAACTTTAGGTGCGTAATCTGCCTGGCATTTGGTCATCTTATGTTTTAAAACACTTGGCTTTTAACATTTTGGCTCAGAAGGAAGGATTTTGATTCCTACACATTTTATTACAGATTTCAAATATGGTCTAGGGAAAATTAAAATGTTACCCATATATGGAAGAAAGTTGTCAGTCTCAGAGCATGTTCTAGACGGCTGATTTGCAGTGTCCAGGGAAAAGAGCTATGAGTGGCTCATTTTATAGCTAAAGTGATTTATTTATTTTTTTTTGTAATATGAACAGCCCACTGTAAATGCGATCAAATGTTCTCTCTGACATTATTACATTTTAGTTTCCCATTGTCTGATGCCAGACATTTAGATAATGATGGCTATCTTACAGGAAATTTCCTTCCTAATGAATCAAACTTGAATTGAAATTTTTCCGTAGGAGATCAGATAGCATAATTTAATGTACATGGTTCATTTCTGTTATCTCAAATATCCAGAGTTTAAAAAAAATAAATATATATTTTATTGTGAATGTCACAATATTTTCCTATAATACTGATAATATTGTTAATGTTTCCTATTAACAGTTAAATGATTAATTTCTTACTTTCACTCTTGGTTTGAATATTATTTATTTGAATAAAATTTGTGTTACAATGCACTCTGAATTTTTTAAGTTAGTTTGTAACACTAAGGAAAATACATGTATGAGCACTTCTGCTTATACATATATAGACATAATGGTGATGAACCCATAAGTGGTTTGATTGACTGCCTGGGTCAAGCTAGCATAGAAAGGTCTTTTCAAATTGGAGTGTTAATACAAATATTTTGAAGCATTAATCTGAATTATATGTAGGAAGGTACAGTCTGGCTGAATGTTTGAACACATTAGAATACATTGGCTTCTGATAATCTGATAATGCTTGTTGTGTCATGCTACCTGAGTGAATTACAACTTTTTTCCTCCCTCCCCCCCCCCCCCATTATTGCTATTTTATATGTTTTCTATCGTGTTTTACTTATACACCAAGTAAGACTTTTTTGACTTCTTTATTTTCTAAAAATAAAGTAAATGCCTCTTGTAGTCCAAAGTTCCCAGCTGTGCAAAGGTAATGAGATTATTTTATTCACAGAAATTAATTATTACGTTTAGATTTCTTACTGCAAAAATTACACTCTCTATACCTAAGCAGAAACAGCCTTCACTGAATTTGTATTTAAAATGATGCCTTTTTCTTAAAAAAATGTTAATATACCAGATCCATACAAGTAATAAATGGCACTGATAAGAAGGAAAAATCACAAACAATGTAGTTTTATTGTGGAACAAATTGAAATTGTTATCCTTATAACTGTTTAAAAAACACACACTGGGAGTACTGCTTTTTAATGTTTGTCGATTTTAGTGTTTGTTCTGTGCCCATCAGAACAGTGTAAAAAGTGTCTCCAGGGTACATAAGTGCCTAAAAGCATTTAAGATCCAAACTCAGGAAATGAAAGACCAACCCCCCCCACTGTGATGGAGCCACTTATTTCAGTATGATTTTCTCCAGAAACTACCTGCAATGTGAATAATAAGCCTATGGAAATCAAGGTATTGACACTTCCCAAATATGCTGCTGAACAGATTTATTTCGTCTTTTTAAAAGGGCTGGTGTGGTCTGACTGTCCCCTGGATCCAGCAGCCTGATGGAAGCAAGGCAGGGGCTCACACAGGGTGTGAGAGGAGGCAACAACCAGAAAGCAGTGTTGATCGATGGGGTGAATTCCAGTGCTAACATTTAACTTTTCACTCCATCTCTCCTAGAAGATTGGCTAATCCTGTATATTCTTAAACCTGAAGTATTTCTTGTACAGAACAAAAGCACTATTTTTGAGGTGAGAAGCAATGGAAATTTCATCTGGTTGTTTTATTTTGCATGTATGTTCAACCAATAGTAAATATGAGGTATTGACAGTATAAAACAAATTTAATAAAACTCCTCCATCTTCTTTCATTACTACCAATAATTAACAACTTCTATCATCTAACATTAGTCATTACCAAGTGATTAACATTACTGTCTGTTATAATGCTATTTACTTAGTGTTGGTAAACATTAAGTTTCAGAAGTTTTATTCAGTTGCATCTTAGATGAATCTGACACAAAATACTGCAATAAATAAAAACTGGGCTTTCATAAGCTGTGGATGTTGCATCCAAAATTTCTCATTGTACCTGACAGTAACTTGGCATAACATAACCTAGGAAGGCTTTATTGTAGCATTAGGCAAGCTCAGAAGTAGTTTGTGGCAGGATGGCTCTCAGGACCGTTGTCTGAGTGAAATCAGAAAGTATATGAATACTTCACAGGGGTGGGCAAAATAGAAAATAATAAAGACACAGATCTTACTGTAAGATCAAAGTAGAAAAACATTACATATATGATATGTATTAAAAACCCACAAGACTTAAGCACTTTTAAGTTATTCACTTTGGGGTTATGCTTAGTTGTTATTTATGTCATGATTAAAATGATTATTTAATACTATCTGTGAAAATGTTTTAAGAATATATAGTTCTTAAAAGATTTTTCTTTTAATGAAACACCTTGAATAATTTTAATATTTTTTTTTTTAAAAAAGCTCCAAATATTAGGACATAATTTTCTTTAGTCTTAGCACTTACCAGTTATAAAAATATTTATACAGACACTGCAATACAATCTCCTTATTGCATTTCATATTTCTTGTGGAGGCCCTCTTTTGTTAATGTCTTCATCTCGTTTCTGGGATTCCTGATACTGTTGCTGTTCTCTGGACACTTTAATGCTGACCACACTTTTTGTTAGAGTTTAGCCAATCCATCTCACTACTTTGGGCACTCAAGCAGGAGGTGCTTGCAGTACACAAGCAACAGGAGAATATAGGCATGTGTTTATTTTAAAATGTAGACACATCATATCAGGAAGTCATGCACTCCAAAGTGCTTAATGACTGTGTACACTGGAACATCATGCTATGATTTATTATTGCGGTGTGATTCAATGAGTTGCTTAATGACTTAGAGGCAGGGACTGCAGTCCTCAATCAAGAAACCTGTAATTTAATTAATTTAATTATTGTAAGTCTTACTCAGTGTTGAACCATAGCATTTTTACCTGGGAACACAGGAAAGAGAAGTATTTCATTGTGTCCAACATTTATACCCAGACAACAAAGGGGTAACAACTTGAATTCCTCTTGCAAACCTTCAACAAATAAACAAATTAAATTCCAGAAGGATATTAGTCATTATCTAAAAGGGGAAACACAAAGTCATGCACTACCGAAAATAAACTTAATTCTAGTCTCACATGCACTGGATTAAATATATACCTCTGTGTTTTATGAAACAAACGTTTATTTTTAACTATGAATTTTTGTCTTATAAAAAGCACAAAGCAAATGATTGAAGGTTAGAGCATACAATTTACCTGTTTCCTCTAAATATGAAATGAAAAAAAAATGATGAAAATGCAGTAAAGTCACTCCAAAATGGTGTTGTTAACAGAGCAACATTTCCCTCTAGTGGCCATCCAAAGGCAGTAGCTGTGGTGGTTCCTATTCCTATGGTTATACCCCAGAATGAAGAGCTAGGGTAACATTCAATGCCAGTAGAATGTGCACATAGTTTTCCATGCACGCCTATGTGAAGATAGTCTTGCTTGCTTGCTTTTTGACCTCTTCTTCCCCGAGGGGAAGAGGCTACGAGCTGTGCTGAGGTCTTGTATTCATCCTGTCCTGCCACCCTCAGAACCCGTGAGCAGGACACCTCTGCAAACCCTCCGGGCCATTGCAGGAGATGGGTCACAGCCAGCAAGGATGTGCTGCCCACGAGTACCCAGTGAATTGCACGCAGGCTTGCTGCATTTACACAGTAATGGCTGTCCCTTCTTTCTGCATAAATCCAGTCTATCTTTGATTCAAGGTTAATATATATATATAAGAAATCATAGACTGACATTTCATTTATTAATTTATTTGTTTGTTTATATTCTGGCAGAATGGTTGAGGAGAAAATACACCACTTTGGAACTTTTATATATAGAAATATCTATCACATTATAGATATGTCTAGATATAGATATGTCTCACTGATGAGACAGAGGTAGCTGAAAAACAAGATAGGCACCTTGAAACCACAGGTCAGGCAGTGAAACCATCTCAGTCTCATGCAGCCGTGGTAGGAATAGCAGTAAACTATAATTGTGATGATCCCATATGGAACATTTTAAAGGAGTTAAATTCCTAATTAGAGATATTCAGTCTTCAGTGTTCTGTGGTCCACAGATGTATGGCTGCTCAGAATAAAAATGAAGATAGGTAATGTGGGCAGTTATGATATAAAGTAGAGTTGGTTGAAAACTTTTACAAATACCAGACAGCTAGGTTGAGGAGGGGCTGTGCCAAAGTAAGAAGTTTTTTTGCATACTTCATGCTTCCTTCCAGTCCTCCATTTGATTTAAACAACTCCCTTATCTCAAGTCCCATTTAGCATTCAGAATGGTCAGCTTTATCCATTTTGTTCACAATTTTGACTTCAGCTCAGAAATTTATGGAGAGAGATCATTTCTGAGATTTGTTGTTCCTGAAGGGTAGGAAATGGTTGGAGAGACAGTGGAAGAATGCTCATATTAGCAAAGACACAGATAAATATCCACACATTCCTGTTTTGTTAGGGAAGGGATGAACAGTGAAGAGATTAAAGGAGCAGAAAACAGAGGAAGAAGGAGATGAAAGGATGGTGCAAAAAGGAGAAAAATATCTCAAGCTTGGATATGTTCAACTTTATAATGGATCTTCAGTATTTGGCAAACATACTATGCCAGAGTTTTAGAAAAGAATTTAAGACCTTTTCAGTCTCTCCAAAACTGATATGCAGACACACCTCCAGATACTAAGATATATCCAGCAGAAGTGAGTGAAGGCTGAGCACATACAACATGACATGATGAAAGAAAAAATGTCAAATACATTATATCAGGCATAGTTTTACAAATATTTTTTCAGGCTTTTGTCTATTTATGAAGTAAGAGTTAGACAAGAACTAACAAGTTAGGCTACACTCCACCTCCTTGTTGTAGACCTTGGCACTGGAAATGATATGTCTGGTCATGAGACAATATCTCATTAAACCGAATCCTCCCTGGGAAGAAAACTTTGCTTGAAAATTTGAAAATTAACCATGATGAATTACTTCTTAAATATCTGCAGTTCTCAGAGAGACAGGTCCAAGCCTCAAAATCTGGTTCCAGATCCTGTCGGGGAGTTGGTGTAGCCAATTCCAGAGTTAAGCCAGGTGGGGCCTCTGTGAAGTTCTCCAATGGATCTACACTTTACTGGAGTTCGGGTGGATTTTGAACCAAGGTTTTAAGTCAGGACATAAACATATAATCTATGTGCAGTCTGTCATGGGAGAGAGCAGATAACTGTATGATTTTTTGACTTAGTGATGCATGTTGACATTTTTATATGCTTTCTCTTAGCCACTGTAATTAAAAGCTACCTTCTGTTAAATGCTGCTATACACTTGTTTCATAGCCCATTGGCTGGTCTCAGGTTCCTAGACTGTTATTTCTCAGTCTATTCCTCTTACTCAAATATAAGACCCCATAAATCTGTCTTCTTTAATGTAGCCAGAACTTGTCGTGCTTAGAGCTTCATGCACTTTTCCATATTTCTGAATAGCACTATGATGAGGCTGAGGTTATGAGATTAACTGCTCATCGTTTTGACAAACACTGACGCAGGCTTGGCTTGCTCCTTGTGAACACTGGAAAATCTTTTGGTTTTTGAGGGGCTTATCATGGTAGCCTGCCATCAGTAAAGCAAGTATTCAGCTTGTAGACAGTGCCTATGGCACCAATTTTGTTAGTTCTCAGATTTATGTCTCAGTCTTTACTACAAGTACTGGGAATTGATGGTTTTTTATATATTCTTTTTCTTTTTCTTTTTCTTTTTCTTTTTCTTTTTCTTTTTCTTTTTCTTTTTCTTTTTCTTTTTCTTTTTCTTTTTCTTTTTCTTTTTCTTTTTCTTTTTCTTTTTCTTTTTCTTTTTCTTTTTCTTTTTCTTTTTCCTCTTCCCTTTCCCTTTCTGTTGCCCTTTCCCTTTCCCTTTCCTGTTCGCTTTCCCTTTTCTCTTTTCCCTTTTCCTTTTGTCTTTCCTTTTTTTTTTTTCTTTTGTCTCTTTCCTTTTCTCTTTTCTTTTCTATTTCTTTTTATTTTTTCCTTTTGCATTTGAATCTTTTCATAACCCTTGAGTCATTAAAAGGAGTTCACAGTGTGTCCTCAATTAAAGCTTGTTCAACAAAGACGGGGTATACTGAAACATCTATAGAATATGGCATTAATTTTTCAAATTGTTGGAATTATAACCATAATTGCCCACTTCAAGATGACTATTAGGAATACATATCTCATAAATTGAAAGTTGTGTGTTAAATTTATGTTGTTTGCTTACCATCTACAATGGTAGAAAATCTGGGAGGAGGGGAAGGGGGGTGGTGGTGGTGGTGGAAAGAAGAACCCTTTCTGGATTTTTCTCCCCTTTGCTTGTTGATTTACTTTTTTACAGATTCTCCACATCAATTCATGCCACATACAATAAGTTCTCTTGTAAGTTGTTCTTCAGAAGCTCTGTTCCCTTTTAGATCTGCAAGACCAAAGATGATACCATGTATATCTAATGTTGGAAAAACAAAGTGAAAGAATGTTGAAATGTGTGACCATCTGGCTGCTTGTCCACTTGAGCACAGGCTATAAGGGTCACTGAGACCCCTCGGAGTGCTATTGATACCAGACTCTGACAGGAAGCACTTTATCTGGTCCCCACAGGATAGAGACAAATGCACTCAGAGGTGCGTTACATCTTCAAATGCTGGAGCTGGTGACAAACCAAAGGAAACTTCTAGACATTTCCAAATGCTCTTCTCCTATGCTGAATGGTTCCCATCCCATCCTCATAATATGTCACTTGGGGAATTAAGTATCTCTCAGAGGCTTTCTTGCCTAACATCTCTGTTAGTGCAAAACACAGGCTAAAAGTATCATTTGGGGGAAAAAGACATTAGAAATGCTGAAGTCAGGGTGAAGCAAAAAGTACAAAAATGTGAGCAGTTCAGGGACAACCTGACTGCAGGGAAAGGTTGGAGGAGGAAGGAAAGGACAGTGCAGCCATGTGGGTACAAACCTCACACTTGATATGGACCATCATCACTTTTATTTGTGCTTAACAGAGCTGCAGGGATAGTTTAAAGATCCTAACCCTCCTGCTACAGAAACAATTCCCAAACAAAGGACAAGATGATAATCTGTTAGGAGGGCAGAGATAATACTTTTGGGACTATACATCTCTTTCAACTCCATTCCTGTGCTTCATCTGAGTGCCAGGGAAGCCACTACAGAAATAGGAGAACAGGAGATGCTATAGTCTGAAATGTTGTTTGATTACATTTGTATTATAATGCATAAATGTATTTATGAGCATGATGACATGCAGTCATGCAAATCAACACAATTTTAAAATCTGAATCCATATTTGCTTTTCCATCTTGCAGCTCTCTCACACCTGGAAGAAAGTTTTGGGCAGAGGGAACCTGCTTAGTACTTTCCAAGACACAAACTAAAGCACAAGTTTCTTGCACGTGTAAGTAAGTAAAGGTATCTCGTACACTTTCCCTGTTTTACACTGTTATTCTGTCATAACTGTGAACCCACGTAGACCTCATATAGGAGGTCAATAGATCATCAGCAGTATTATGCACACACCACCAGTAAATGGGATATTGATATCCAAGATGCCACTTATGGTCTATAAATAATGTACATGTTCATAAAGCCATAAGGGAAATGCCATATGCACATAATAGTTTGAAGAGACAAAGATGCCAAAATAAATCTTTTCTTTATTGGCGGGTAGTTTCTTTGGCTTTGCTTTTAATGCTGGTCCTTCCCAAATGCAGTCTTTGTGAACTTTTTCAGTTGTTCTCCTCTGTCCCTGCCGGTGCCTCAAAATACTTTGTGCTGTATTTCTCTTTTCTGATTCTGTATCATTTTCATACATTCTTACTACATATACATATTGTTTATATAAACACATACATATACAAATGTACAGTTGGAGGTTATTGTGAAAAATGTGAAGAAAACGATTGTGTGGTATTCCTTTTTATTACTGTATGATATTGCATTTAATGGCAAGTTCCTGGAGATATTTTGTATGTATAATTCTTATCTTTTTAAGCATGACTATTGTGAAGGATCATCAGAGAAGGGACAAATGAAGGTCAACTTCTCTCAGACATGGCAGGATGGCAGGATTTTGAACTACTTTTTTTTTTAATTTTACTAGATGAATCCCATTGCAACATTGCATTGGGCAAAAGAGAAAACCCACAGTAATACTTAATCTTCTAGAGTTGGTGAGATGGGTTTGCCAACATTTCATACAGATTGAAGATTTCACATACACTCAAGGAGGAACATGCTGAAGCTGAATAAAGCATCAACACTCTATAGAGGGGTCAAAGGTAAAGCACACCTCAGATTTTAGAATTTTTATATTAAACAACTGAATTGGAATATTGGATTTATACTTTTATAGGTGCCCAACCATTATCATGGTTTGCACAGGACTTTAAGCTGGATTGCATCAGGAAAGCAAATTGAGTTTTGCAATACTGACTTAAGTCCTGTCTGGAGTTTTACCCTAGAGCAAGGATGGTAAAGTACAAAGTATGAACTGTGCAAAAGTGGCTGCCAGATGAGGCTGTATGACTAAAATGGTAGTGGGACAGAGCTGGTACAAAGAATAGCCCTGGGTAAACAGTTGTGGAGCTGCATGTGCTGATATTAGTGCTGAAATGGAACTGTAAATGCGTCTGAGTTGGTGGAGTGATGACCTGGACATCCCATCAAAAACAGTGATCCTCCACATCAGATGGGAAGGACTGGAGGGCCCAGTCACCTCCTACCTGTACAGAGTCCCTCAGTTATGAAGGGTAGGTGATTTCTGCCTTGTGGCACTCAGCTGCATGATGACTTTACCGTATGGCACATAAGACCAGGAAGCTTGAACCACCCTTGATCTAGAATATAAAGCAAAGCAAGAAAACAGACTATGAATTTAAAATGAATGAACTAATGCAGGTAAACTTGATATCCTTATTCTTCATGATGTAACAATCACCCAGTAGATAAAGCAGATGTAGCAGAGAGCCTGGATAGATGGTTATTGACACCAAAGTGTGCTGCGTGGGAAAGTAGTTTAGAGTAACTGTGTAAAATAGAAAAGGAAAAATATAGACTGCATAGTGGAAGAGGAGCCCTCGCTTCAATATGCACATAGTTTTGGAAATTGTGGAAGCAAAATACAATGTAAAGTTGCAAGTTCTGCAGTTGTTTTTTAAAATGTAAATAGAGAAAGGTACATCAGCAATGAGTTAAGGTAAATTCATGTGAAGATTTTTTCACTGTATATTTTTTTCTTACTAATACACTGAGTCACCTCTGAACAATTATTTTTTATATGAAAGGTAATAGCTATCAAGTATTTTAAGATCTTTTTGCCACTCTTCTTTTTAAATCACTGAGCTTCCATTAGTGACAAAAGGAACACAAGTTTTATTTATTTATTTATTTTTATTTTATTCTGACCTTAGTGTTAATGCCATTTAACAAAGGTAGTACATTTTCAATAGCATTACATACTATATTGTAATTATACTATATGTAATTACACTACATACTATACTCATCTGAATGCTCTAAAATGTCATTTTTTCTAGTGTAAATTCATGTATGGGCTTATAGTTGAAATATAATTATAACAAAATATATACAAAATATATAGGTGCAGTTACGGTTGCACTTTTTAAAATTTATTGTCCATGTAATTGCACAGTTATTACAGTAAATGACATATGTTCTGTGTTACAGAATGTCTTGAGCTGCTCTCTCTGGCTTCTCACTATTAAGTATCAAAATAGATATCTGGAAATTAATATGCAAAAGAACTTAGAGTATAAATTGAACAAATTCTTTTATTTTATTAAAAAATTATTGGGGGAGGAGAGAAAACAAAACAAAACATATAAGAACAATGTTGCTTCCGTGGTAAGTTATATTCTGTTAATATTGCTGTATGTCACTACCCATATCCCAGCCAGCCTAGTGATTTGTTGAGACAAACTTCTCTGGTGTAGGGGATCCTAGATCCCAATCATCTCTTGTTAAAAAGACTAAAAAAGAAGATTAGCATACAGCCAGCAGGGCTCGTGCAGTGGATTCTCTTGGCTCATCTTGAAGTGCTCCAGTGAGGTCTGGCTTGTTTTGCACTGTTCAGGATCATTTCTTTTGCCACTCATGGAAGTCTCAATGATTTAAAAATAATAATAGCACAAATAGAACACATGACCTCTAACCCATTCCTCTTTGATTAAGTCTCATTTTATAACAAAACTATGACTAATGTCTCTTCCTTTGCCTTCAATAAGCTATCATATAATCTGTCTATTATTCTTAATATCCTCTTGCCCCAATAAGACATTTGTGTTTTGTTTGGATTCTCCTGAATGGGGTGAATATTATATCTATAACCTACTGGAAAGCATTTCTTCTTAGACATATTGGCAGGGCTAATTTTGTTTTTACAGGTGTTTGTACTTGAAAAGGGGTTAGCCACAGTCTTGAAGGCTCTACCGCACTGGTACATCACAGGAGCACAGTGTGCTGTGGGTCCTTGAGCTGTTAACGGGAGGCAGGGAGGGAAGGTTAAATTAATCATTTATGCTTTATTTATACTTTCTCTTACTTGTGAAGTTGGACAAGCGGATGCCAGTTTTCCTCAGCTAAGGGCTGTCTGTGTGACATGATGTTTGATATCTTGCAAGGCATAATTTATGCAATTTATATTATATTATAAATCAAAAACAAGGAAATATATAGGAATTGCTGCACTGCTGCACTTTTTTTTTTCTGTTTGCTGAACAAGCTAACTTAATCACCAAAACTTGTCCTGAGAAAATTTGCTTTGAATTAAACAAAAACATCAGCTCAAATACTGTTACTCTTTTTATTGTTGCTAAGATTTCTCTTTTCATTGGGTTTTGCAAAGTCAATTGTGACTCAATTTAGTTGTTTCTTGTGAAATGAACAGAGGAAGTCCCTTCTGGAATGGATGTTACCTAACTACTTGATCCAAGCTAGCAAGCAAGGTTAGACAGAAATTGCTTGCCCATTTTATTCACTTATTTGGGGGGTTTAAAATATAACTTCAAAGTTCAGATTAATGTAGTTTAAAGAAATTGTCCAGGTTAACCATTATTTATTTATTTATTTATTTATTTATTAAAAAGAGCCATTAACTTCAAAAAGATGCTTAAATTCCATTAAAGGAAATAGACTCAAGGTTTTGCTGAACTGGAAGGGAATTAAACATGATTAAGTGTTTGCCTGCATTGTGGTCCCAGGATGATATCACCTCCTGAAAACTCTGTGCTGAGGTTAAGTGAGCTCACCAAACATATCACGTCAATTTGTGAAACACTACTGGATGAGCAACGTATCAGTCAGCCTTCCTTCCTCGGTCAAACTGAGGAAGCAACTGCATGAGAAATGCTTACATGGAGCAGAAGGAGAGCAGAGACAAGCTGAGGTAGCAATGGCCTCAGCTTCAACATTAGTTTCAGAAGAGAACTATTTGTATGTCTGCTGTTAAACATTTTTCTCACCAGAGACTTTTCAATAGGGAACTTTTATGGACTTGTTTTGTCTTTTACTGATGACAGTGTAGCCAACCATTGGGATGTAGCAGGCAGGATGAGTCCTTTCACTGAAGATTACAATATAAGAAGTCTTCCTTCTGATCTCAGATAAGGCCAGTGCATAGCAAGAATGAGTATCCTGCAGTGTAATAACACTAAAAAACTAATGATATCAAAGCCAACAGAACTGAGCTTGGGTCCCAAAACGAGTGTAAATGTCCTGTTACTGTGGTTCCTGTTTTTGTCTGGCAGTAGTGCTTTGAATAAGGTAGAAGCTACATGTGCTTTTTAGTAAAACCATTGTTGTGGCAGGAATATTGTTCATTGTCATTACTCCATTGTTTTTTGGGGGAGTTGCTCTTTCCTTTGACACACCTAGTAGCTATTTCAGACATCATAATTAACATGATGTTAGATTTCTATATCAATTCTCTTATTCCTTGTGAGGATACAACAATAGAAAAATCTTCATTTATAGTGAATGATTGTATATTGGACCACAACCCCACTGCATTTGCATTCATAGTGACTGTGCTTTTAATCTAAAACTGAATTTTTGCGTGTACTCAGAAGCCGGTAAATGGTGAAGTAGCCATGTATATATTAGTGTGACTTTACTTGCAAAAATGTTATATGAGGTGCTGACACACACTGCATGTAAAAAGCGTTTGATAGACAAATGAGAAGTTTGCAGAATTTCATGGAGATTCACATGGAAGGCTTCTGGACTCCTCTTTTCTCTGAAATATGATGGAAATAGAAGAGTTTAGCCTTTGGGAACTAGGCCCAGGCATTGCTAATGATTTCTAGGAGGATAACCATGCAGGCTTTGTCTTATGGGTGTTCAGGCTAAATATAATACTTACAAAATAAGTTAACAAAAGTAAGGATAGGCAACTCACAGAAATATGTAGTTAGGGTATAGAAGATGTGGTGAATGCATCTGCAGAAGTCGAACCGGGTACACTGCTTTGAAAGGCAGCTTTTCTTGGCTTCTTAACTATATCTGATCTATTGGTCTCTGAAACTCTCAATGGCAGATACTTCTGAGAGATTATATAGTTTAAAAGTATTGTCAGCTGCCTGCAGAACAATATACAAACAAAAGCAAGTACGGATTTGTTCTGAGAAATCAATTCTCAGAAGCTCATTGCTTACTTATTCTGAGTCAGCTCAAGCTTAAGGAAAAGAGAAGAGACTGTCACCAAATATGACTTTACTGAGAAATGAATGATGGTAGCACATTAAAGTTTGCCATCCAGAACAATTTCTTATAGGTGATAATATAAAGTCATGGAATAACACTTCAAGGAAAAAAAAAATCTGTCAGAATTTCAAACTTTTAAATGTAAATTAAAGCAATTGAGAAGGTCTTCTGAGGTATCTTTTTACTTTGCTTTGGACAGTGATGTTTTACTTTATTTCAGGCTGTTGAAGATAGTGGTTTGGGTACACATTACCAACCAATATGCTGAATTTGAGGGATACAGATGGGAAGCAATACTTTATATTTATAATCACACGTCTTACATTCTCCTCATTTCTTTGTTGCTATACATGGTTAGAAATGGAGTACTACAAAGTGTGTTTTGAAATAGCTGTATTCACCCACTTACCCCAAAGCACATCTTTCTAGATGAGAAACCCAATTCTTAATGTTCTCTTTTAATTTCCTTTCAACACAAGTAAGTAAAACCTCTCTCAAAATGTCCAAATTTACAGCAACTGCATTTAAAATTTCTACATAACTCCCTGCCTGCAGATTTCTTCTGCTGATACTCCACTGTTAAGGCTGCCCAATGTTTTCTTAAAGTTATACAAGAAGTCTCAGTCCCTCTTAAAGCTGTTTCATCCTCATATTTGGTAGACTTTTTTAGCTAACCTGAAATGCAGCATCAGAATTTCAGTTCTGGTGAAATTGGTGCAACTGTTATGCATATCTGCAACACCATCATCTTACTAATGCCCTTGCACATACTGAAAAGTCATGGATACACAAAGCTGAAAAATCATGGACTACAAAAGTCGTAGCTATTTTAAAAGCAAACAAACAAGGGGATCAGGAACCCAGGGCTCCAGTAACATCTGCAACACACATGCAGCCTTATTTTTATTCATCTCTGTTGACCCTACTTCCTGGATGCTCATCTGCAACACCATTCCTGTTCCTCTGCTGTCACAGGGTGGTCAGACATATCATAAGTACCTTGCCATCTAACCTGCACATGTAAAATGTGCATTTCAGGTTTTGTGCTGTGGCACAAGTCACCAGCCACATGCTTTGAACTGCCTTTGGTTTTCTTTTTTATCTTGTGTATCCTAACTGCATTACAAAGTGACAGAGTGTCCCAGGTACAGATGCTGTTTTGTTTGCAAAATCAAGCTCTTCAATAAGCAAGAAGCTTTGACTCTGTTCTGTGTATCAATCCCTTCCAGTGAACATGGAGAGATTCCATGGAGAAGCAGTCAATGTTCATGTATTGATAGATAGGGCAACTGTAAGCTGGCATTTCCTGACTTTTGAGCACATACTTTTTCCAACTGAAATAAATAATGCTTAGTGGATATTTGGGAGTGTTTTTTCCACTTCCAAGAGTGGAAATGATCTGTTGGGGGTAGGTACAGTTTGAAAGTGCAATAGCAGTGTTTTTCCTTTCCTTTCCTTTCCTTTCCTTTCCTTTCCTTTCCTTTCCTTTCCTTTCCTTTCCTTTCCTTTCCTTTCCTTTCCTTTCCTTTCCTTTCCTTTCCTTTCCTTTCCTTTCCTTTCCTTTCCTTTCCTTTCCTTTCCTTTCCTTTCCTTTCCTTTCCTTTCCTTTCCTTTCCTTTCCTTTCCTTTCCTTTCCTTTCCTTTCCTTTCCTTTCCTTTCCTTTCCTTTCCTTCTTTCTTTTTCTTTCTTTCTTCCTTCCTTCCTTCCTTCCTTCCTTCCTTCCTTCCTTCCTTCCTTCCTTCCTTCCTTCCTTCCTTCCTTCCTTCCTTCCTTCCTTCCTTCCTTCCTTCCTTCCTTCCTTCCTTCCTTCCTTCCTTCCTTCCTTCCTTCCTTCCTTCCTTCCTTCCTTCCTTCTCCTCAATACCCCAAATTAAAGCAGGAAAAAGCTAATTCCTCATAAATGCTCTTTCACCACAGTCAGGACTAAGCTGAATTTTCTCTGGTAAAGAGAAACTTAACTTTAATTTAACTTGCTTCTCTCTGACAAGTATCAAGAAGGAAAGGTGTTGATACCTCTTGAAAAACGTTGGCAAGTATTTGACTTAATGGAAAGTATGGAGTAAGCTAGCTGAAGTTGTTATCAGCTGTTGTGTAATAATCACTGACATTAATAATTATTCTCGTGAGATCTACTTGCTCAAGAAGAATGACCAAGACTGAAATGATGGATGCACAGTGAAACTCCTACATCCAGATAAAGAGAAATGAGAGTGCACTATGTAAAAGAGGTAGGTGAAATACCAAAACAAAAAGCTTTGAAAAAAAAAAAAAAAAGTAATGTTTTCCTATGAGCTCATGAGCTCTGTGAAAACAAAGGAGTGAAAATAATTGTAATCTAGAAATAAGGAAGCAACTTTCTGAAGCTTACAGGTTTCCTTTGATGTCATGAGTTACAGGAAAACAATACAGCAGCCCCTGCATGAGAAGAGATGGTTTTGCTGTTTACCCCACTGAACAGTTAGTATCTTTCCCACTCTCTGATTATTATTATGAATATTCACTTTAGCACCAGTTATGTTTGACCCTGCATACAGTGCAAGAATAAAAGATAAAGCCTGTATAGTTTACATTTGAAAATTATACTTTGGGAACCAGAGATGGAGAGACAGCATGGAATTATTTGAAGTTGTAACTAAATCTTGGGGGCTTTTTGTTGGAGACAAAACATGTTGTTGTATGTTTTTCAGGCAGGTCTGAACATGGGATAAGTCTGTTATAACCTCAGTTCTTGTTGTTACATGATGTAGTTCACTTGCTGTTTCCAGAGTCTCACATGAAATGCAAAATAGAATAGCTGTATAGTGTAATTGCTCCAGAGTATAATACATTGTTCATAATAAAGTCCCAGACTCCTTCTTTTAAAAACAACACTCAGCTTAGGGGGTCTAACAAATCAGAAATTAATTTAGTGTCCTCTCAAAATTTAAACAACATCCATTGCCCTCAATGCTGGCTCCTCAGCTGGGTATGGTAGAACAAAGCTGGGTCTGCACTGTCCGGAGTAAGGCCTCCTCTTGTCACAGTGGAAGTTATAGTCACAGTGTGATTTTGCAGTGCTTATAAAGGCCCATGTGCTGGCCAAAACAAACCCTCTAAATGAGAACAAGAATTAGCCTTTCAATGCGTAAAAATTGTGATCCATTTTGTTTTAAGACACGATATGAAAAAGATGCTTGGCCAGAAACTGTGCAGTCAGGAATCTGTCAGCATTTCCATTGGGAAGTCCTATTATTGATCTTTAAATGAAAATTAAACACTTCAGTGAAAAAGTAGCTGGTGCATGTGTTCAATAGCTAGTTTTACAGCCATACAATATGAACCAGTCTTCATTTCAGGCAATCAGGACATGTTGTAGCGTTGTTCTTTATTAAACAAATGCATCTCCTTGCTGCAGAAGCAGAGAAAACAAACACAAAAACCTGAAAGCACATGAAATACATGAAACTTCATGAAAATGTATGAACCCCTGAAAAAAGAAAACATGAAAAAATACGGTGTGTTTTTCCATCTGCAATGAAACTATTTCCAATTATGTTAATAATAACTGTCAAGGACAAGGGTAATGTTTTTAACCTGAAGATGGGTGGGTTTAGATTGGATATAAAGAAGAAGTTCTTTACCATGAAAGTGGTGAGGTACTGGAACAGGTTGCTCAGAGAAGCTGTCGATACCCCATTCTTGGAGTTGTTCAAGGCCAGGTTGGATGGGGCTTTGAGCAACATGGTCTGGTAGGAGGTGTCCTTGCCTATGGTAGGGGGGTTAGAAATGGATGATATTTAAGGTCCTTTCCAACCCAAACCGTTCTATGATCTGTGATACTGTGGTTTTACATCAATTTGAAATAAATTGCTTCTATTTGAATCCCTGAATACCAAATCTTGCACAAAAGTTGTGATTTTTTTATTTTATTATTTTAATAACAACACTAGAAATGGTGGCTGATTTTCTGTGAAATATTCTGTTCCAAAAGAAAGGAAAAAAAAAAAAAGGAACAAACATAAAACAAACAACAGAATAATAAATGTGAAAGTGAAGAAGACTATTTCTGGTGAGATGGGGAACCTCTGTGGGATAAGGATGGAAGGCTGCAACACAACCTCTGTATGCTGTGTGGTGGAGTCCAGCTCTAGACATGGGCAGGGAGACACAAATGAAATGTTAATCGCGTGAAACACTGGAAGGGTGAAAGCTGCCAAATGAAAACTGTCTTTGGGTCTTGTCCTAGCAGAGTGCTGCATATATGCCTGGGGAAAGCAACCGTGCCTAAGACTTGTGGCTACATTGTTCCTTGGGTAGTGGAAGTGGTGGGATCTCACTGCTCACACAGTGGAGGTGTGGGTCCTTCTGTAGAAGTCCCTGGGAAGGATGATGACTCCACCTTGCAGGCCTCCTCACCCATTACCCACTCATGCACTATATCTTTAGTTATTATTTGGAAGAAGGGTAGATATATGTCATCATATACTGATGCCTTAGAGCAGGATTCGAAAGCAAATAAGAATTACTTAAGAAAATGTATATCACCTTGGGTAGAATCAGCCCCTTCATTTACAGCCAGGTTCAAAAATCTTTCAGCTAAAGACTGATTCACATTGGCATCAGAGGAATTGAAAATTAATTATGTCCACAGTGAGAAACTGTAGAACTAGTGGGTAGAAAACCAGTAAAATTGTTTTCCGAGTGGCCTTAGGGAAAACAGTGGGAAGTTGCTGGTGAGTAGAGCTTTTCAAGAATCAAAAGGACACTCCAAATCCCTAATTAACTTTAAAGTGAATATCCCTGCCAGTGCCACAGTTTCCTTCAAAAATAAAATAAAATGAAATGATCCAAACACTTTATCAGGTACTTGCCATTGATTGTGTTAGGACAGAGAAAATTTAAAGCAGGGACAGATGTTGTGCTTCAGGGAGTTTTTACATCAGACACACTTTTAATTTGTTGATGGGGATTATTATTTACTTCCTGGGAATAAGAAGTGTATATAGAGTCTGGTTTCTGCCTGTAATGAGTACAGTGGTCCTATACACACTGGCCCATGGTCAGTTTTTTCATGCTTTTAGGCTGAGGCTCAATCTCAGCCTAAAAAATTGCCACTGAAGACACCAGAAGCAAACAATGCTTGGAAATACATTCTCTTCTCTCCTTTCTTCACCTCCCAGCAAAGGAAGTGAGGATGTAGTGAAATATATCCAAAAGACACTGTATATAAGAATTTAAAGGTCACGAGCAATGTGCAGATCTCTGCAACCTCCTTAGGTATGTTAAGCAGTAATTTCCCATGCCATCCTAATTTTTTGGTTGGATGTGTTTGTTGTATGCTAATCTCATTACAGCACAGGATATTTCTGTGCTATCAGTGGCAGAAGATGTTAACATGTGTCTTCTAATGTGTCTCACTGAAAGCAGGTCCAGTTTGTGCCCAGCTATGAAATCAAAGTTTCCTACATAACAGGACTTACTAGGAAAAAACAATAATACATATGTGACTTTTGAAAATAAGAAATTCTTCTTGTGCTGCTATTTTTTTTTTTAAACTATTTTTGCTGCATGCAGGCATTACAGTCATTCAGCTTTGAATGTGAGGGATAGACAAATTTTGAAAGGTTAAAACAGTGTAATTAGAGGCTGTTTCCTGGGCAGCAGGAAAAAATATGAGATTTTGGAAAACATCTTATTTGGATGTGAAAAGATGAGATTTCTAATACTGTTTTGAAAAGTGTTATTGTCACAGCTATACAATTTCATTGCATCTGCCATTTTGGAAATCTTAGCTCAACTTCTCCAAAATATTCAAGTCAGAGTGGAAATTCCAGCCAAATTTAGCAGTAATCCTCAAAAAATACCTGAATTCAGTCACAGTAAAATTGTACACCTGAAATCAGAGTAAATCCTCAAAGTAGGCTATGGCTGCATGGACCTGTATGTGTTCACCTGGGGTCTAGATGAATGTGCTTGCTCTTAAATAGCTCTTGCCAATTACAGAAGCCCTGAACTGAAAGTACTAGACTCTAGGGCTATCAGTTGCCCATGATACATTATCAAATTAATGACACACAATTAATGAGGATGGGAGAAAGCTGCTTCAAGTATCCCTAGTGAGAATTCTGATAGACTGCAAGGATCTGACAGATATAAATTAACTTTAATAAAAGTCACAACAGGAGATCTGAGACCTTAATTACCAACATGTCAATACTCAGTGAGTTTGAAAGATTTGGGTCTGAATGCCAGTATTATTGGTGTTTCTATTAAAAAAAAAAAAAAAAAGTGAAAACCATTAAAACAAAGGCAGGGTTTATGGGAAAAGGAATAGGGGTGAAAATTAATTATATCACATATGTTTTTGCATTTATGCACATTTTTTGAATAAATATCTGAAGAAAAACTTGACCTACTGTGACCACTTTTAAAAGACTTTATTAGCCTGTTTCTTCTAGTTGAGCCTCACTGTTATCCCTCACTAACCTATCATATTCTGTCAATTCTATCAGGTATGCCAAACAAACAGCTTCTTGCATGTGTATAGTTTATTCCAATATTTCTGAGCTTAGTTTTGAGTATGTCCAATTAACTTGTATTAAATAGTTTCACAGAATCATAGAACATTTTAAGTTGAAAGGAATCCGTTAAACATCTCATTCTAACCTCCTTTCCAAGGGAAAGGATACCTTTCACAAGATCAGGTTCAAGATCCAACCTGGCCTTGAACACTTCCAGGAATATTTTTATTTATATTTCTCCTATTACCCGTTTGTCTGTTCTCAGATTGTGTCCCTGGCATAGTAAAGGCAGAATTCCTCAGGTGTCTGAGATGTACCTGCTACAAATCCATTCCTAAAAACATGTTCTTCTTAAGTAGGGAAGTCAGGAATCTGTTATAAAAAACACCACATTCAAGGGTTAAAGCAGTTGTTCTGTACCGCATCAGCAAGAACACTAAATGCATCAAATGTGCATCCAACTTCCCAGGGAAGGACTTTGACCAAAGATTTAGAAAGCTTCCTTCCTTCCTTCCTTCCCTCCTTCCTTCCTTCCTTCCTTCCTTCCTTCCTTCCTTCCTTCCTTCCTTCCTTCCTTCCTTCCTTCCTTCCTTCCTTCCTTCCTTCCTTCCTTCCTTCCTTCCTTCCTTCCTTCCTTCCTTCCTTCCTTCCTTCCTTCCTTCCTTCCTTCCTTCCTTCCTATTATTTTTAAAATTTCTGAATTGTAGAATCAGAATCTCTGAATTACTTTAACTCTGGTTTTACAGGATGCCATATTGCTATGAAATCTGTCTCTGTGGTTGGTTGTTTCCCAAAGCCTTAGCCCTGGAAGTATAAGAAATATTATCTTAGTGCAGATGTCTAGTATTGTGGGATCCTGGTTCTACAATAGATTTTTTTTTTTCAGTTAACAAAACACATAGAAATAACACTGAGGTATACAATTTATATTAAATTAATTTCTTTTAGAACCAATTACCTTCAAAAGTACTTCAGAACTGTATCATTTCCAGAGAGACTTGGGAAAATATGAAGGCACAAATGATCGTGGTGACACTCAGTGCTCTGACTTGCTTCTGCATCAATAGACCCTGCAAAAAGACATAAAAGACAATCATGAATATAGAAACTATGATTTAACAACAAACTTCAGACACTTTGATGTTTCTTTTTTTTTTTTTTTTTTTTTTTTTGCAATCTATACATGCAATTATGCAACTATTCCATAGTCAGTCAAAAGGTTTGTGTACAGAATTTATATTAGTTATTTACCATAGGTATATGAACATGTTTGAAAGGGTACAAAGGTACTACTGAAGTAATCTGGATATAGAAAAGAGTGCAGACAAATATTAAAATTAGTACTCATTACAAAGTATGTTCATTGTTTAACAATCAACAGTGTGAAATCCTTTTGCATTCACTAAGCTCTCTCTGAACATCTTATAAAAGTTTCCATTCAAAAAGGCTTTAAATTGCCTGTTGCTCTTGTTGCAAAGCATGAGCTAATGAGGTTTTCTTTCTGGAGTTGTCTTTGTGCTATGAGTTCAGATTTTGGATAGGATTTTTCTTATCCTAATTTTGCATTACTACATCCATGCCACTTATTTAAAGTCTTAAACACATCCATGAGATATTGTATTAAAGAGACAGATTTTTTTTCTTTTTTTCCTAGGCAGCTCCATGATTTTCTTGATGAAGAGAAAAGTAAATCTGTATGTCATCGACCCAGAATAGCAATTTAATGAATTGCTTTCCCCAGAGGCAAGGTGCACACGCTAAAAAATATACAAAGTACCAACCAACCTAGTTCAGGTCCCTCTGGGACTTCACAAAGTGTAAAGTGTAAAAGCAAAGCAAGGACTCTGCTTGTATCAAAAAGGGTCTTGAAAAAAAAATACCAATTTTTAAAAAGGCTTACAAGAGAGAAATTCATCTCTTCCTTTGTTTATACATGCCTCTTCCCCCCCAGCAGTTTTATTCTGAGAGCAGGTTATACTTGTTATTAACAATGAGATAGATACTCTTTAAGGCTTTTCTTCAGAGGAGCACTGAAAATCAGCCACTGAGATGTTTATTTGAGAGCTGAGTCTGGGGCAGAGAAAATAAACACTGTCAATATGTTTGGCGTTAAGGTGAATGGCATCAGGTCCTCCCAGTTTGACTTGTAAAGTCTCAGCCACTATGTTGCTGTGCGCTGATGTTTTAGTAGGCCATAGACTGGCCTCTAAAAGGAAGGGAAAAGTACATGATGTTTGTACAGCTGAAAACAAGATGAAAAACCACAGGCCCCCTCTCACACTCCATTAGACCCTAAAGTCCATGGAGTACTGCACTCAACACATAAACACTCAGTTTGTGGAAAACTTTCTCAATGTGTGAAAGCAGGGAACAAAGCCTGGAGTCAGAACAATGAACATCTATGTATGGAGCGAACCGTCGGTGCAAAATGCGATGGTGATACTCAGTTAAACAAATGGCCAATGCAGGAGCACATTAATCACATTAATAACTCCCAGTAAGAACTCTTGGGAATGCGTTTTGATATTCAGAGAGGATTATGATGCACACACTCTGCAGATGATTCACTTTTTGTGAATGGAAATAAGAAATAATGCCTCTGTACGTACTCTGGCAGAGACCTTGGCATAGAAAATGACAACAAAGCTTGGCTCTACATGCACTTTACTGGTAACTCTTCCACTGCGAGATTTTGTAGGAGTATAGTGAGAAAATAAATAAGTATACAGTCTTGATATACAGTGGTGTATTTTGGAGCTCTGGTCTAGGCTTTCTTCACTTTACTACCAAGTGGAATAACAAGATAGCATTGTCCTGCATCATTACTTTTCAATAGGAAACACAGAATGTATGGAAAATGTCTAACAGGATGGTTAAATTCTGTTGTAAAACTCCTCCTGTTTTGTAAACAGCATCCAGAATGTTTGCTATCTTGCTTACTGAACTCTCTGGGGATATCTAGTTACAAGTTTCCAGAACAGGTTGTGAGTCAGATGTGCAATCAAAATCACAACATTAAAAATTACACTGTACAAAGCCTTGACCTTAGGACTAAGAGGAAGGTGATAGATGCAGTGTTTTTAGAGTTTTCAGCTGGATGAACATTCTGAGCAAAATAACTTTTCCTCACAGATTTAAGAAAAGATTTAATATCTTATTGCTATTCAAGCATCAGCATTGTTTCATTACTGTAATGGCCAGCTTTCCTGAGCAGCACACGGCTGCAAACAAGTAAGATCTTATTCTCCCAGCTAGCAAATTTATTTAGATAAGGAAGATCAGCTGTTTAACTTGAATGGTTAGACTGTGTCACCGGACAATTTCATAATGTATGGCCTCTTGTTCAATTACAGCACTTTGCCGCTACTCTCCCACCCTTTAATCTGGGTGTATGAACTAGAGCTGCAGCAAAGGCAGGGTGAAAGGGGCATGACAAAAAGGAGAAAATATGCCTAAGCCCCAGCAGCTGCTGTGAAGAAAGGGGCTGAAGGTTAACAGGAGTAGACAGGGCAGGAAGCAGCCACAGTTGGAAGGAATCTGAGAAAGAGATCCAAGGAAGAGATCACTTTGGGTTTCAGAATGCCTCTCTATTATCCCATGGGGCACCATTAATAACAGCATGGCCTCTGATCAGTTGAACAGCATGATCAGTTTGATTAAAATTGATACAGAGATTGAATATTCCTTTGCATAGTTGATTTCTTGAACCAGCTTTTCAATGCTGTATAGCCTTGATCCTGTTATTAAACGGTATAATTTCATGAATGGTTTAAGATTTGGTCTTGAAGAGTATGACACAATTCCAAAAGGCTATCTCCAAATGCTGGACCTCAAAATATACTTCCCAACCTCCAAAAGTACTGAAATACACCTCTTCCTTTAGTAAGCTTTGCAGGGTGCTACCATGACCTCTAAAACTGTAGCTGATTTTCATTGATGTGTGTGCAGGGAGGAAGACTTAAAGATCCTGACTGGAGAATATTACATATGCTTTTTGAACTTATTGCCATGATGGTCATGCAGCATTTTTCATTTCTTTCACAAAGGCTGAATTAATTTTGGTTTAGACTTAGAATCATAGAATCATAGGATATCTTGATTTCTGAGGTCAGCTTGTCTACAACTCTTTCTTCGGTTTCACACATTATGACAGCCAACATGGAAAATGCATATTTTATTTTTATTATTTTTACTCTTTTCCATTTCTGGAAACTTAACTCAGTTTCTTATTAATATCAGACAAATACAACCTTATTATTGCTGTGCCCTAATGCATTACTTTATGATTGATGTTACTGTAGTTTGGTTAGGATATCTTTTTACAATCCAAAATGTGCAAGGGCCTTGTGCTAGCCACCACTTCCCTCTTCATTAACAGGCTCACTTATTTTGGAGTGGAGGCAAAGAAAGAGAATGACAGCTTTGCTAAGCCTCTCCCTTACTGGTTTGAATGCTCTTGGGTATGTCAAGGCTTTGAGAAAAGAGGAACAGAGAACAAACTCAGGTATTTGACTCTTGATTGTTCATGCTGAAAATTATTTGTTTCTTTTATGTTTTTATTTTGAGGTGCTCCAGTAAGCCATCCCCAAGAAAAATCATCAGTGTAATTCAGGAGATAGTTTACCTTAAAAATCCACCCCAGTCTGCAATATGGGCAAGACTGTATCAGAATTGATTTCTTACATCCTGCACAGATTTTGACGCTGTGCCAGCAAGGTATGCACCCTAAACAGCCTTGCACATTAGGGCATATGGCACATACCTTCAGTTTTATGTCATACAAGCGCCACGTTGGTGGGCTGCAGCACAACTCTCACGTTATTTCAGATGCACTGAAATAGGACCTCCTCTCCAATCCTGCCCAAAAATCAGGTAAATATATGTAGGGCCACAATGGCCTAGAAGCATCCAAGGGTGGCCAGTGAGCACTGGAGGGATCCTGCACTGGGCAGTGTGAGGATGGACCACTTGTGTCACCCAGCATGTGGGCAAAAAATTGCTCCCTAGATATTGAGATATGATGAGACAGAGATATTGCAGTGACCACTGCAAGTGGTGCTGGGACCGCCAGTGACCCTTACAGTAGACAGAGACCAGTGTCCTCTCCCCCCAAACTAAGCTTGCTGTGGTGCAGTGTTCTTCACGGTCTTACAGATCTGTTATTATTTCTGACTTTGCTGCAAGTCTAATGATATTGGTCATTTGGTTAATATTGCAGCAATTAGTACAGGGTTTCCAGCTCTCTGGTTTTCAGAGAAGTTTTGAAGTGTGAACATTTAATGCTTAAAGATGAAAACAATGAATGTGGAGCGTATTTATTCTGACATTTAAATATTGTGATTTAAATCCTCACTTCCTTATCTGGAGATGATCCCAGAAAGAAAGCATGATAGTTGTAGTAAAAGAAGAATATTCCAAAGATTTTAAATAGCCTTTTGTTCTTCCTTTTTCATTTAGTACTTCTAATTCATTATGTAAAACACAAATTAGCAGCAAACCTCTGAAAGTTTACCTTGTTTTCCTAAGCTAATGAAAGTCTTAAAACAGAAAGAAATGTAAAGAAAATATTATCTGAGATAATATACAGGTATTCACATCTCAATCTACATTTTTACATTTTGCAATATAAGATATATATTTTTGTTTAAGTTCTCTGCAGAAAAATATGTAAAGAAGTGAGTGGCATTTGCTGAATAATGTTTAAACATTTTTGTAACGTACGTCCCCTTCTGCCCCCCTCTTTCTTTCCCTGACAGTATTAAGTCTGTAGCACAGAAATCCTCACATTCTCCAGATGGTAGCATAAATTTTCAGGTCAAGTGATATTAAAAATAGATAATAGCCTAGACCTCATGAGTCTCTACAGAAAGACTAAACAGTCACAATAGGGAATATAATTGTTTTGGTTTTCTTTATGAGGTTTTATGTACTCAGCTGTTTCTTTGCTGTGCTCTCAGTGCAGAGAGACCCTGATCATTCTGAATTCCAGTTCCACCTCACTTCCTACCCTTTATACTTTGTAAGCCCCATGCCACACAAGTCAAGGGAAATATAACCACACAGCTGCACCATCAGCTCCTAATGTGCTCTCTACCACCAATACTCCCACTCTGCACTTCAGAGTATTTATAACAGGCAAATGAGTTCTTGAATAACCCGCTCTTGCAGCTTCTTTGGAGGAATACAGACCACTCCAGGGCATTTTGTTGATCTGATTAATGGACAGGACCTCTCTAAAAATTCACTGATAATAAACTGTGTTAAGCGCAGGAAGTTTTCAAAGTGTGTCATAGTAAGATGTATCTTTGAGTAAATATATTTTGTAGGCAGACAGTAGCTGCTAGCTAAAGGCTTGAGCCTGTGTCAGATGGTCCCTCAGCAAGTCTGTGAAGTACTATTAAAAAATGACAGTAGCTTGAGGGGTGACCCAAAGCCCCACCAGCTATTTCTTCTTTTATGTCTGGTTCTACTTGGGCCTGGTCTTTAATAGATGTCTCTCATATGGCTGTGGCCATTTGCGGTTCAGAAAAATAGCTTTTCAACCATGAAGGCTGCTTTTCACACCCAAGTGGAACTGGCAAATGGCCAAACCATGTGCACGGTTCATATTTACACAGTAATAACGTTTTGGGAGAGAAAGAAGCTCTGTGGCTTATCAGTTTCCTTTGACCTGCATGCCTAGTACTTAGATTCTTTTTTTTTTTTTTTTTTTTTTTTTGAGGCCACATTTGGTGCTTTTTATTTTTTCTTCAAAAGATAGAAGGTAATGAAGATAATGATCATTCTTCCAAATTCAGTGGATTGGATTTGCCACTCATAGCTCTGCCTACAAATCTGGACCTGATATACACACTGTTCTCATTTCAGGGGGTTACTTCAGCTTCAATAGAGACCAAATGTCTGTGAGCATTTGGAGGCTTAATTTTGGTCTCAAGGTTTAATTTCATCTGAAAGGAATGCAGTTTGTTTGCTCTGAGGTTGCTCCATAAAGTGACCCACACGTGGTAAGTAGGAGCCATCAGATGGATAGCCACCATGTTACTGAGTGGAAGCAGAGTTCCCTCCTGAAATATTACTCCTTCAATATCGATATTGCACAATGACTTAAAAATATTTCACCTCCAACTTCCAAGAGGTGGGCAAGGTAGAGCACCTGAGCCTTTGGTGGAACAGGTGGAAGCTTTGAACAACAGAAAATTATCTTTAGTGCATCCACACTGGCTGGGTAAGCGCAGATCTGCTATGTGACAGTGCAGGACTACACCTCTGAGCAATGGTACATGCCCCAGCAGGCAACATGTACAATTTCATATCCATGAGCTGCGTTGCAATGCCAAACACTCTCAATAAATTATGCTGTGCTTCCAGACATAGTAATAGCTGTAGCTCTGCAGAAATGCAGTCGCAGTATTTGTCGGTGTATGTTCTATATATTAGCACCGTACACACTGTCACCTCTGTTGCATTGCCTTGTGTCCTCTTGAATTTAGGGCTATTTGATTTAGTGTTTTTCCTCAAATGTTTTTTGCCAGACAGCTTTTCTTTACTCTTAGTTGTCCTGTATGGGAGTGAAGCTCCCAGTTGTAAGGGCCTGCTCCTAAGCTATTATTTTTGTTCTCCTCCTTTGTACCTACACTTGAGTTCCTGTTAGATGATGCTCAAAGCAGCATGAAGTTCTCCAGGTGTGGTCAAATCAGCCCTTTGTAACAGGACACAGTTGTCTGTTGAGATCTGTACTCTGTTTCTCTCTATTTACACTTTCCCGTGTTTTGTTTGCTTTCCTAACTACTACCAGACATAAGGTTGCTGTTTTTAAGTGTCTGTCAACAGTCATCATCAAATCCTTTCCCTGATCAGTGTCTTGCAGGTTGTGACTGCAGAACATACTTTCTACTGTTTTTGTCAACATGCCTCTTGTTTTTTCTGTTTATTTAATAGCACAGTTAATCTCCTCTATCCATACCTCCCTTTTATTTTGCGTTTGATTCATCTCCTTCCCAGCAGCAGAAGCAGCCCTTCCAATTTGATAAATTTCTTACATGCCCACTAGCTTTTATGGTCATTGTTTAAGATGTACAAATCATCTCTGCCTCATCACTACTATTTTCAGCTTATTTTGAGTTTTCAGCACACCCCCATAGTTGAATATTTCTATGCCTGGTGGTTCTATTTTCACTAGCCAATAAAATGTATGAAATCACCTTTGGCATATATAGTGCTTTAAGTTATCCCTTGCTCTTAAGTAATGGGATTAGCAAAGGAAAATAGCTCCAGGTAAGATCTATATAGGGGTGGAGGAAAAGACGTGAAAAAAGGTTTGAATTTGTGTGGTGCTCAGGAAGCACAAGGTTTGGTAAGACGCTCTGTAGCACTGGGAGGTTTTGAGCCCTACTTAAGGTTTCTCATTCCAGCTGCTCTTAAAATCTTTAATAAATAACTTTTACATAGATTCAAAGTTCAGGACCATTTTGAATCTTCCTCAGTAAACAGAATCATTTACAAGTGAACATCAGTGTTTTCTCCATAAGAGAAAACTGTATGCAAGAGGGATCTGGAAATAAAATGTGTATCAGGAGTTTATTATTAGCATGGCACATGTATCTCTTGATCATCGCATTCCTTGTTACACAGAGTTGAATAAATCAGAATTGATCACACAGTAAATGAACTACTTTAAATCTTGCTCTGCTGTATTTTTCCTTTAATGTATCAGAAGTTTAGTGTGTGTTGAAGAAGCTTTTGGATAAACAATTTAAATAATGAAGGAAGAAAAATGCAGATATCCAGTTCAGGATATCCTTTTGAATATTAGTAGGACCCAGTTTGGAAAACTAACTCCTTTATCAGTATTAAGCTCAGCTTTTAGCAATGTGGTTCCTTTACTAACCAGGCCTCATGTTTTTGTAATCTCCAGTTACTTGATTTTGATTCTAAACAGATTTAATTTTTTTTTTTTTTTTTTGCAAAGAGGTTTGACATTTAGCTGTGTATTAAACTGGCCAAAAAAAAAAAAAAAAAATAATTTCCAGAAACCAAGCTTCCTAAAATCTTCTTGTTTTGGATTGATGGCTCTTCAATTGACAAAATGGAAACATTTAATTTTCTTATGGTTTGTGTGGGCGGGAATTTGGTCATATGTTATATGACTATGGGGTAAACGAAGAAAAAGTAAATGAAAAATTACTGCAGAATAAAAAATGAAATTAAATTGTGAAAATATCCTTAAGGCATGTTTTAAAATTGTTAGAAATGCTGTTTTTTTCAGAATAAAATTCCAGTAAAATAAATCCTTGCAAAATGTTTCTGTCAAAACTGTATATTCTTACAAAAAGGATTTGCATCAGAGCTTTATTAATAAGCTTTGTAAATTTTAAATAATATTTTTTTCATGCTCAGCTTCTGAGCCTTGTGCAAGAAGGGCAGGCTGGCTTTTGAGGCAGCCCCTAAACCCAGTGCCCCAGACTGCAGCCCCTGCAGAATTATTTCTTTTGATTTTGTCAGTATCCAAATGAAAAATGATGACAAGTTGCTTTTCTCTGTGCTTGACAACTCGGTAAAACAGACTGGTTATGATAATGAGAAAGACATGCAAACCAGAAAAAAACTGGTAGGAAAGGCAGGAGAAACATTCTTATGCAAAAGTTTGTTTGCTTTTTTTTTTTTTTTTTTTTTTTTTCTGTTTGTGCCTTTCCGTTTTTGTTTATATGTAGCTCTTCTCTCATAATTGATGTCACCTGTTGCTTTCACGGCAACTCTAAGCTTCTTTTACTGTTCCTTAAATATCAGAAGAAAAAATCTGGCCACTTCATTAAGTTCTACATGGTTGTAACATTCAGGTTGCTTAACTGGAAGTCTAAATGCAAACTTAAGGCTAAAAATTCATACTGTAATGAAGAGAAATACAGAAGGTATGTAGGCTATATGAAATACTTGCTTACCCTGACAGATACAGCCACACAGAGAATGTTTTATGGCATACTCACAGAAAAGTCAGATGATCCTCAAGAATGTTTTGAAAAATAGTAAAGGCAAAAATAGTTGTTTAAAGATATCAAAAATTGTTTTAGTTGGTAAACAATAAGATAAAATAAAATAAAATAAAATAAAATAAAATAAAATAAAATAAAATAAAATAAAATAAAATAAAACAAAAATTAATGCAAGAACTCAGCTAGAAAAATGCCAACAAACCAAGTGTCTTCAAAATAAAACCACCAAATCCCGGTGCCAAGGAATGACAGCAAAAACCATGAGCAAAAGCCCAGGTAAAGTCTGTGACTTGGGCAAAGCGCAGGTTCACAGAGCCAGCTGTGACTGTGCTGGGCACAAAGTGCTCCAGGTCTCCTCTGGAGCGACCTTTGGATGTCAAATTGATTTGAAAATACGTATTTGAGGGTCTGTGGTTTAACTTGGAGCTGTTTCCACTCGGAGCTTCATTTAGTCCAGTCTGCCCCGGGTCCTCAATGACTTTTGAGGATGGGGGGTCAAAGAGAGAGATTTAAGAGACTCCAGAGTGCAAACATAAGTTACAAAAGAGGACAGGACAAGATTTAACGCACTCACAACACCTGAAATATAACCATGCACTGGGGGGTGACCAATCATTTGAACAGTTACTGCCTATTAAATACATGTGCACGTTTCTTAGTCTGGCTTAACGTTTTAAAAGCCTTGGCTGCCATACCAAGGCTGCTGTGAAGTACACCTTCCTTTAAAGACAGTGAACTACAGGCCATGTATTATTCCATATGCACATGATCTAAATACTTACATCTAGTTTAAAAAAAAAATAATAAGCTGTGGTACAAATACCACCTACAACATATACATGGAAAAAGTTTTCATCTGCTTTATGTTTTGATATGATAGTCTATATTTTGACTCCAGAGTGTGATGACTGTATAACTTTTCACATGAATTTCATTTTTCCTGTCAAGGTACATTATTTTAAGGGTGACAATAACTTGGCTTCAAATGAGGTGAAACCATCACAGTGATAAATGAGTTTCTTGAGGAGGGAGGTTATACCCTGGGAATACACTTTGAAAGACCACACACCTCTGCTTAACCAAGCTTGTTAGCTTTACAACACATTACAAATACTCATTCTAATGCACATGGCAGTGAAGAGACCCAAGCACTTGACTTTTGAAAATACAGTGTATGTTGCATGGGCAGATTAATCTTGGTTTTCACACTGGCCTTTTGTGCGAGTCTGCTGTTTAACAGCTAAAAGCTGCCTTCCTTCAGTCTTTGGTCCCTTCCTTGTTCTGCAGAGGGCTTATTTATTTATTTATTTATTTATTTATTTTTCAATGTCAGATTCAAAAAAGGCAGGTCAGGCTTTGACATGCAGCTGCTAGCTGCAGCCATGAAGGACAACTTCATTTTATTGCTTTGAAATTCATATTGGAATACAGGAGAAAAAAAAAAAAAAAAAGAAAAAAAAAAAAAAAGCAATACCAAATAGTATCAAATCTGCAGAAATATTGCAAGGCATCTTTTTAAAAGCTAATGAAACAAGCTGCCCATTCCCTGAGCATGTGATTCTCGCTACATCAAGTTTATATTGTCACCCTGCTATTGTACATAATAGAACTGAGATAGAGGAAAAAGGCCTGGATGCACAAGAGCACAACTGCCATCACCACAGCACATGCACATTTTGCTGGCAATTTTACTTCTAATCAACTATTTTGCACTTCTTGTAGTAATGGATCAATTAATCTTTGAGAACTACATTAAAGAATACTTACTGTACTCTGTTGTATGCTTAATACAATGACTTTAGATACGTTAATAGCACAGACAAAAAAGTCATTTCTTTTTTTCCTTTTTCAACCTTCATTTTCTTCTTCAAGGAAAGAAAGGACTGAAGGACTAACAGGCTTGATTTTTTTTTGGAGATTAGGTGTTGAAAGGGTGGTAGAACTGGTGTGTTTGGTAATGCATTTTCTGTCACGTTCTTCTTCACAGATCTGTAAGCTAAAAGACAGATTTGACTGAGATGCCCAAGTCCCTGTTGCCACAGTGCCACCTCTGATAACTATCTTTCTCCTTTTAAATATTCACTTAGCCTCCATCTATTTTCATGAATTGGGAGAGTGCTTTCAGGTCTGAAGAGACCTAAATATACCACAAATGGAACACAACTGTCAGGTGTGGTTTTTCAGTGAAACTTGGCATCCTGATCTTCTCAACAAACTTTTTCAAATATTAACTACATTGGAGTCAGGCAGCCTCAACAGTACTTGCTTCTCTGTGGTAAATTAATAGGTTAACCCATGCAGGTGAGGCATCAGAGCTGTCTCTGCATGAGCCTAGTGGGACTTACCCACTTGGGCACATGGTGTGGGCAGCACGGCGTGTGACGGGAGCTGCTGTGACATCCTGGCTTTCCTGTGGCAGAGCTGTGAAGGCTGGTCAGGAGCAGCAGGAGGCATTAGGGTCATCTAAGGTCTGTCTCGGTGGTGTCCCAAACCCACATTATCCTGGACGGCAGTGAGCTGGCCATTTTTAGAAGCAGAGGTCATGCTGCCAGGAAAATTTTGAAGATGAGGAGGAGCAGTTTTCTCAGCAGGACCTCTCACTTCCAGACTGGAGGATGTCACCATTTCCAGCAGCGAATGCACACCCTCTCCGCCACACAGGTCACCCCAATCCCTTCTGTACGTTTTGACGGATATTTGCGAAACTGATGGCATTGTGAGAAGGGGAAAGAAAAAAGGTTTGTCACAAAATTTGGGACGGAAAGAGATCACCGTCCCGTGGTTGTGCCTTGCCGTCCCCTCCTGCCCCCTCATCCCGCTCCCTAGCCTGGCGGTTTCCCGGCCTGCCCTGCCCCCTTCTGGCCGCTTGGGCTCTCTTGCTTCATTACATTTTGTCCAGAAAACGTACTTTCAGATGGAAATCTCTGAAAGCTTCTGTCCTTGCTGACTCTCCAGCTCAGACTACTTTGCTGTGTGAAACGGCAGAGCTGAGTGCTGCTTGCAGGAGGGGAGACAGGAGACACTTTTGGGCAGGCAAGAAGTAGGAAACAGAATTAGCCCAAACACATGCTTCTCCTTCTACTCAAGCTCTCTCTATATTTAAAAATATAAAAATCTATGTGAGTTTTCTTGCTCATGAAAGATGGGGCCTACCCATGGTGATGCGTGCCAGATATAACACAGGCAGGTGCTGTGCAAACTTCCCACCGTGGCTCAGTCAATGCCCCTCAGTCTGGGCCGGCTATAATCTGGGGGCTCTCATGATGGACAGAGTGGTGTTTTTATGAAGTGCATAAATGCCGACAGCCGCTCGCTCCTGCTCGCTGCACGCCAGGAGGTGGGGGAGCAGAACACTGAGGCATTCTGCCCCGAGTGGCTGCACTAACCCCAATCAATTAGCACCTGCTTTTCAGGGCCCGGCCTCTCCTGCTGCCCAGAAGAACCTACGCAAGCACTTCTGGGCCACTCACACCTGCTAATGTGAGCCCTGTGTGCCACACACAGGCACTGGGTGAAGTTGGGTCGAGAGCTAATTGTAAATCAGGCCCTTATTTTACCTAGCTTCAACCCACTCTCTCTGAATAACAATTTTTGCTTTGGCACGAAGGCTGGGTTGATGGCCGCCAATATTTGGACTGAAAGTGGCATTCATAAGGATGGAGCTCCTGGCTGGGAAAGGCTGCTCCAGTGCAGCGGCTACAAGGGAAATGCCGCTGCCTCTGCCAGGATATGCTGGGCTTGCAGTGAAAGCTGAAATCTAGAGCTGCTCTGTGACTATTCACTCTTGAAATGTGCTTACTATTACTATTACTATTACTATTATTATTATTATTATTATTATTATTAAGATGTGGTGACAGATATCTTTTTTAAAGATGCCACCAATACTGACTGGAAAACCTCCAGATGTTTTCAGGGTGAGGATTTTCCAGATATTAGCTCTCATCTTTGGTGTGACAACAAGTCTCTAGGTGCAAGTGTGTTGGGAGCGTTGATTTGTGACAATGGCAGGGAGGAAGACAGCTTCTGCAGGGCTTTCCGAGCCTGCGACAGCCTTCTGAAAACCCTGGTTTCCTGGCATCCCTTCACTAAGATGCAGTTCAAGCTGGTTTAGCTCTTGCAGGATCAGACCCAGAGGCATCTATGCCATTAACTTCAAAGCACTGCAGCATATGTTCATCCAAAAGAAATACAGTTTGTATGCTCTGAGACCACTCCATAATATGCACCAAAGTGCAGTTAAGTAGGTACCAGCAAAAGATTCCCTTCAAAAAAACTGTATTCCTGACCTGAACTATCCCCCCTTCAAAATCTCTCTAAGGCTATTAGGAAGATTAGCTTCCTATATTTAGGCTATGTCGAGTACCCCATCTGTGCCTCTGTTTGGCTTGCTCTTGCTTTGAGCAACTTGAGCTTTCTAGTTTAGCATAACAATTTCTAAATGCATATAACTTGTCTATTATCCAACCTTCAGTGGCAGCACCATCACTCCTTCTTCCTTCATTGACTTTGCTGCTCTATCCGTCCTTCTCTTTTTCTCTGATCTGCATTCTTTCTTCCCCTCCCACACCTATATTATTTCTGTTCTTGCATTCTCTTCATCACTTTTTTGCTTGTCCTTTCATATCTTCAATCTAGTCTTTTGTTCGGGACTGACCTAAGTACACTTAATATTTATTTCATACTGTTCATTCTATTTTAGGATTTTGTTTGTTTGTTTGTTTGTTTTTAAACCATACTTAAAGCATTTGATTTTTGCACAGACTTTCATTTTATTTTACTTTTTGTATGTATTTGGACCAATGATAAAAGCAAAATACTCTGCTAGCAGTAATATGCCTAAAACTGTAAGCCAGCATTTGCAAGTCTAGTTCAAAAGCATATTTGGAAATACTAAATGAAGACACTTAGTTGCCTCTGGTCAGGACATACTTTTTCCTCTTTTAGGAGGTAACCAAAAATAATAAGGCTTTTTAATCATCTAAGTAGTTCTTTGGTTATGCTGAAAAAATAAAATTAAATCCAGGCCTCCTCAAAACAAAATGTTAGCATTTACAGGTGTTGTTTTCATAGAGAACTTCATCAATAATTCTGTCAAAATGGATGCTATTCATGGAGTTTTCCATTTCAGCAAAAAGCTCTTTTGCATTAAAACCTCTGATGGAAATTCTTGACCAATTTGAGTCAAAAAGTTCAGTCTCTTAACACAGTTGCCAAAGTGCTTATTGGTCATTGTGATTTTATAATTTGGTCATTAGATGGTGCTCAAGAGATTAAATTCACTGTTTTGCCTGTCTTTCCAGCTTTTATTTTAAGAATCTGTAGACTAGAGACAATTTCTATTTCTTTCTTGCAAAATACATGTATTATGTAGCTCTGTACTGACTAAAAGTTGTGGAAGATTTACTATTTGTTTTGACGGAAGATATGTCTCCCTTCTGTTAACTGCCTTGATGGAGAACTTAATGAGAATTATTATGCTGTTAGACACAGACTGAAAATGTAGCCACTGTTTTGGCAATAGTAATGAATCTGAAAACATTTAGTATTATAACAGTAGGCTTTTGACAAAGAATTAGCAAAAATGCTTTTGTAATAAAGTAGTTAAAAAGCTGTGAGACACACTTGAGGCTTACTCCTATTGGTTAAAAACATAAAAGTATTTAATGATAAGGAAGTTTTCCCTATGAATTTATCTCTCTCATTATTATTTTTACTGGAAATAAGACTGGAAAAAGGAAACAATTTTGAAAAGCTATCATATCTCTAATTAACACAAAAATGAATACAGCATAAAGATGATCCTTTGCATAATGTAACTGCATAGTGATACATGAGTTTCATTGTTACAAATATATGAGTGAATGGTTTTGCAGCCTTCTTTGTGGTTCTGCTTAGAGCTGTGTTGTGATGTATTACATGCAAATTTTTGATCTCGTTACAGTTCTGCCTAGAGATGTAAACTCATGAGGTGGTAGTGAGCTGTCTGCCATGCACTCTGAAGTAACATGGATGGAGATACGTTGAGCTAGTTGATGCCAAACAGGAAAACAGATCCTGCTTATTTTCCTTTCCTTGCATCTTGATTAAGCCATTCTTGAACAACAAAAAAAAATATAAATAAATAATAATAACATTTTGTGTAGTTCTCATCAGTGTTTGTGAGGAGCAAAATTCATGCATTCATTATTTCTGCTCTTCTGTACCTATGAATCCTGAGCTCTCAGCAGCACATTTCAGCAATACAATGCTGTAAGGCAGACCTGAGCCCTATATATGTTCATTTGTCATGCCATTTTTTATTTTTTTTTAAAAGATGTAATCATGTTTGCTGGTGGATCACAGAGTTAGCAGAGATTTAGCAGACAACACATATGTGAGAATCTTACACAGCAAATACTTTAGCAATTGCCCATTACCACTACTTTGCCACACATTTTCATTTATTTTTAATTATTTTCACCTGTTTCTCATTATAGATCTAAAATGATGTTGGCATCAAAGTAGGTGCTAAACAAGGTAGTTATCTTTGCTGTTACCATGAAACACTGTTGAGGTAGATATTGACCATAGTCTAAATCCATGAAAGATCACAAAGTTATCTACTAAGGACCTTTCATTGAACTAAACAAAGATGAAGGAAAACGGGTTTGAGGATGTTTGCCTCATTTGACCGTCTTAATTTGCTGGCAGAAAAGACTGATGAGTCTTGAACTGCTTTCATGCTGAAGTGTTGAATACAGAGATATCCAGATCAAACTTCAAAAATACTGCTGAGGTAGAGTAGTAGGAATATGTTACTCATTCTGTGGAGGATTAAATCAAACATATCAATAAACAGATATTACATTTTGAATCTCATCCTGAAACCAAGTCTCAGGATTCTCAGTTATTGCCATCACTGCATTTTCTGTTCCCTGTACTGTTTGCAAATTTGATGTTGGAAGGATCAAAACCTACAAGGTTTGCATTTTTAATATGACACTTAAACCACCACTCTACCCAAGGAACTTCTAGGTAAAAATGAATGGGAAAAGGATGTGCCATGTTTCCTTAACTGGGAGCTGGAACCGTAGCCATATTTGGGGATGGAGGATAGATGTCTGACAGACATGTTCTTATGTTCTTATCATATCTATTCATATTGTATAAATCAGTTTTGATGGAAAGAATTTCACAAAGAAGGTTTTGAATCAATTCCCAAAGATGTTTAGATTTTCACCTAACCGTATCTCCTTCTGGAGACTGATGAGCATGAATTTCATTATCTGCATTATTCTAGACTAACCTAATTGGTTGGGTCATTAATCAGTGTCGGTTCTTGCTTGTGGTTGTTAAAAATATGGCAAAATCTAGTTGTATTGCATGTTAGCAAGAACCTGCAGGCCCTCTCTTCATATTCAGCTTCAAACTATACTCTAGTCTGGCAATGATAAATGTTGGAGTTACATTGACTTGTCCTCACTTGGAAATGAACATTTCTTAGCAGTCTAAAGGTGAAGTGTTTTTTTCATCCTGATCAGCACTCATTTCCATGTGGTTCAGCTACTCTCAGTTTGTCATTCAGAAGTGTATGTAGAAGTAGCACCTGCATAAATTATGTAATTGAGTGCAGATGTATGCTTGGCAACTAAGCCCACACTTCTCATTTCCTTTCCTGCCCTTATTGGATATTAAAGGTGCAATGAGAATCTCCGTGGGAGCTCTACAGATGAAGATACTCATAGTGGAGGATTTCTAATTCATCTCTACTATCATTGCTTCTGAGGAAAGACTGAATTCACTATGGGACCTATCCTGGTCCATCAGTCACTCCTGCTGTGTTACGTGAGGAAATTCTCAAAATTGTATGGCTTGCTCACTGTGAAATAATACTGAGAGGACAGAACTTCAGGACTTATGTTTGTAGTGTTCAGCCGTGTCTTTTATTCATTCTCTACAAGCTTAGCCCCTTACCTGAAGTGTTGACTTCCTCAAGGCTGCTGGTATCATTCAAAGAAACAGTTACCTCCAAGTGGGAGTTCAAGGTACAGATATGTTGTTAGACAAATCAACCCAAAACAAATGAGTACTTTTGTCTGTCCATGATGAAAGATGATTGTTGTTTAATAACATTACTTAGTGCTAAAGATGGCTATGTCTACAGCTCATTATACCAAGAATGTGCTATTAAACTGAAGAGTTAGGAAAAGGACTGTGTTTGTACACATCTGAGTGAAAGACCACAGTTTCAATATATACAAGAATAAGAAATCATGTGACCCTATGTTTCAAGGTTATTTACACAAGCAATTAGAATAACACGTAGACAGCAAGCAATTAGAATGTAGAACTAAACTAACTTCCCTTCCCTTCCCTTCCCTTCCCTTCCCTTCCCTTCCCTTCCCTTCCCTTCCCTTCCCTTCCCTTCCCTTCCCTTCCCTTCCCTTCCCTTCCCTTCCCTTCCCTTCCCTTCCCTTCCCTTCCCTTCCCTTCCCTTCCCTTCCCTTCCCTTCCCTTCCCTTCCCTTCCCTTCCCTTCCCTTCCCTTCCCTTCCCTTCCCTTCCCTTCCCTTCCCTTCCCTTCCCTTCCCTTCCCTTCCCTTCATTAATGAGGAGATGAAAAGAATAGAATAACTTCATAGAATCATAGAATACTTGCAATATGTAATTAAAAATAGAAAGTTTGTCTGCAGTCTGGAAAGATAACAAGATGAACGAATTTAAAAATAACACAAAGGTGAAATCTGGAAGGTACAGGCTGAATGTCCTACTTCTGTATATACAGTATACAGATGTTACTGTAAGTAAGGTCAAGGTAATGTCAAGACAAATCCTGTCTTGAAACCTTTTAAAAAGGTTTTCATAAGAAAACAATATTAGGTTCCACTTCCAAAAAATATTTGCTGACAATCGCTGCACAAGCTCTCTTGTGGTTCATATTCTTCCATTCCTGTAAAAGTACTCACAGGCAGCCATGACCTTTCCTAGATGGAAATGTTACTAATATGGGTAGCTAGTGCTCAACAGCCAAAAAAACAACCAACCAACCAAACCACAACAACCAGCCATCATTTCAAAAGACAGTACTGTCAAATCCACATTTATCTACAGTGTCTTCATGTTAAAATGCTTCCAGACTTAGATTATCTTTGTTAAATGATAACTCAGAAGGAGTAATTGACTTACATTATTTCACAGTAGACTATAACCAATTGTGTGATTAGAGTAACCCAACCCAAGTGAACTAACTTAAAAACGCAAGCCAAACTAACCTAAATACAGGGGTTTTGGAACAGATGAAACAGAGGCATGAAAATAATATTCATTCAAAGGAAACAAGACAATCAAAACACACCCTGCCAATTAAAACAGCCTGCCCTCATTCAAGACAAAATAAAGAAGAAAAGAAAACAAGCAAATATATATTGTATATTAAGCATTGTATTGCTGTATCAAGATGCATCATCTTTTGACTCCTGGTCTACATCCAATCAGAAAAAGGGTGGCAGTGGAGATTTCTGGATTAAGTTTGAAAGAATGAAAAATGAAAAATCCTTATTTTGAACTGCACTAAAGACTGACCCAGAAAAATGTTTCTTTGTGGCACATTGGAAAGGAGCACAAGAAAACAATAGTGTGGGAAAGGAGCTAAAGTATCACTTTCAGCTTTATTGTTTAATGGCAGTTGGCGTTAAAATCAGCCCAGATGATATAACACTACACTGTGTTTTTCAGACGTGGAAGCTGGAGGCTGTTCTGTCCCTCCTCAGGCGCCTTTTGGGTTCTTGCTTCTTCAGTGGCTCCAGTTGCACTTTATTGTCCCTTATAAGCTTACTGTTACCCATTTCAGCTCACTGCTTCAGAGATCTTTTTTTTCTGAAAGTCTGCCATTTATGATAATTAAATATTTTGCTTTTCCTTTCAGATTTTAAAATTCAGTATTGCCTGAAAAAATTAAAAAAATAAAATAAAATACTTTTGCTGTTGCTTTGATACATCTCACTTGCCATTTTTATAAATGCTTCCAAAAAGACAACTGATGCAATGTACTTCTTTTTCTTTTTCTTTTTCTTTTTTTCTTTTTCTTTTTCTTTTTCTTTTTTTCTTTTTCTTTTTCTTTTTCTTTTTCTTTTTCTTTTTCTTTTTCTTTTTCTTTTTCTTTTTCCTCTTCTCCTTCTCCTTCTCCTTCTCTCCTTTTTTATCTTATTTTTTTTATTATTTTTATTATAAACAAAGAAACAAAGGGACTACTGTTTATGTTTGAAACATTTTTATATTCCATGAAAGGTGCCCCAAACTGTATTTTTGAAGTCTTTCACTTATGAAAGAGAGTAATTTTTTTTTATTTTTTCCTTTTCCTTTTTTTTTTTTTTTTCATTCTTTGGACTAAAGTCTGACCTTGCTTTTCAACCAATAAAGTACATAAAGTTAACTCTGCTTCTGTTGACTATACACTTCACACATTGTGCACTATTGATTTTTTCAAATGACAGTGGAATGTGTGTATTGATCTGGTATATCTGGCAAGATGTAAATGGTATGCTAGGACATGGACCTGCTAAAATTGTCAGGATTTCTCAGTGTTAGTGGCTGCAGAGGAGTCTAGAGATCTCTAATGAAATCTTGCTGGAATAGAAATAGGTGGAACAATTGAATTTAGTCTTTACTTTTCTGGTTTATTTTTTTCGGTATTATAAAGCAGCTTTCTTAAAGTGACAACAGCAGATCATTTTCTAGTTTCTCAAAATACTGCCCTCAGACATGCAAGTCTGTTTAAAGAAGGGTAATTCAGAATAATATCAGCATAACCCGTGTTGGACGTTCGCTTGCTCCTTACTTTTGTTGCAGTTGCAAAATATTTACTGTTTTGGTAGTTGGAAGACAGTTTTTAGGATGCTTAGAAGCTATGTCATGACTCTTATAACTGATAGTTCAGAGATTTTAAAAGAGAATGCCAGAAGAGTATTTTGAGAAGGGGCAACTTAGACCATTTCTTTTCTTTCGTGACTGGTTTTCCATACAGACTGCTGCCAAGTTGGCCATGTAGCTGCATCATCATCACAGCAGTTCATAAATTAAATAATATCATTCCAAACCCATCAAAGCACAGTACCTCAGAATTATTTACTTTGACATTATAGACTTTTGTATCAGGCCGTACTGTAGGAAAAACCTTGCCAGTGTTCACAGTAATTGACCCGTGTCAGGCAGGCTAAGTACAGATGAAGAAGAACCATGATAATCAAAACAACTGCAAAATTAAATGTTTAAAAGTAGTTAAGGATAAAATCCAATGATTGTTCTCCTCACTAGAAAGGCATTTGTTGCAAACATTTAGCAAACATTCCTGCTTCATCTTGGATTTAGATTAGTGTTTGCAATCACATAACCATTGCATGTTTAGGTAGGTTATTTTCTTCTTCTTGGGGCATTTTGAATTTATATATTATCATTAACTAATGAAAACAAAAGATATTAAAACAGTTCATTATAAATTTATTTTCCATTTTACAAATATGTAGGAAACTTCATGCCCCAAATTTCCTTTAGGAACATGACATAAAGTCAATACATTGTATTAAATAAATGTCTATTATTCATTCAGTTATTTCTGTCTGGGGTGAATTAAAAGAACTTCTTTTTTTTTTTTTTTAGGAAATTACATTCTTGTTTGTTTTTCTTTACACATAATGAATAAAGAGAGTTGTGTGGCTGATGATCATTTAAAAGAACTATGCATATTCCAGACAGGAAAGTCTAGTAAATATTTCTATAAATAACAAGATTAAGTTTAAATCAAAATTCTAAAATTGCAAAACACATTAAAATCAATAATATCCTTAAAGTTACTTTTTTTTTTTTTTTCTTCTAAAGGTTTATTTTTAAAAAATATTATTTCGAATATGACATTATGGTAAACGCTGGTAAATGGATTCCATTCATCCTTTGACTTTGTGGTAGGTAGGTTGCAAGACCCATGTATATTGAGAACATTGCTATTGAACAATGTATAGAAAATAACTGATCTCTGATCACACCTAAAAGAAAGGGAAAGAAAGAATAATGGGGAGTTAGGGATTACAGTGTGGCTTTGGCCTTACTGTTTTACAGAGTGATGTACAGAACAAAAAAATTCTGTGGAGTTTGTGTGTCTGTGTGGTCCAGCTCCCAGCTGTGGTCTGAGGCAACTGGTTTCATGCTGGAATGAGCTGCCTGTCTCATGTTCATGGAAGAGGAAAAATGCCCAGCCCAGAAATATGGCATGTCGCTGTGTTGTGATGTCTCTCAGGTCACATGGGCTGTGTTTTAAGGCAAGTGAAGTTGCAGAAATTTGTTACAATGAGGGAATATTTAGACTTGTGGAAGAAAAACAAAAATAAAACAATGACAACAACAACAACAAAAAAAAAAAGGTTTGTATGTGAAATGAGCTGCTAAAACCTTCTTCAAACTGACTGTTTTAGTTCATCTATGGTATTCCTGAAACGACTGACGTTGAAGAAATCTCTGAAGATTGTACCCACTGGGCTCTGACATACAGTACTCCATATTCAGCTTTTTTTCCAGGAATTGTTTCAAATACATATGGTGTGTTTATGTCAAAGGTTTGACTTTGTACCCAGGACATGACTTTGCTATCATCAATATTAGTGTGACTTCCACTGAAGCAATTGTGGGGCAAAAACTATCCCAGAGACATTGTTTTTTGCTAATGAAGTATTACTTTCCAGTTTCTCAGGTTCTACCCTTCTTTCTTGTCACTCCCCAGTCAAGGTTTACATGCTTGATTGGACATGTGAGAGACACCCAGCAGCATGGATTCCTCTCTCCAAGAACCCAAGCGCACTTGCAGTTTGTTGTCAGGGATGCCTCTTGTCTTGTCACCTCCTGCAAAGAGGTGTAAAGTACTATGCTCCTCTCTGAGAAATTTAAAGTGATAGAGCTTGACAAAAACTATGTTTGCTTCCCTTACCATTTTCTGTGGTTTTGTCCCATTAAAATAATCTAGGAATGTAGTAATGCTCAGTATGACTTGCAGTGAATATGATCCTGATGGCTGATGCAAGAAGCTGCCTGTGACTCCCTTAATTTTTATCCACCATTTACTTAGATAAAATATCCACCATTAGTCACTGATGTTTAATGGCCCCTGTTGCTCTGATTAACCTCCTGGATTTGAAGATATGCCTGGTTTGCCAGCAATAAGAAGCTGTGAAGTCGCCAGTCAGTCTGATTTTTCCTCCCTCTCTCTCAAAATTTCCTCTATAATAATAATAATAAAAAAAAATCTTGATAAAATGCTAGCACTGCATATAGCTTCTGTAATAGCTCTAGGGAATGCTGGGTATCCAGGAGTGCCATTTTTGTAGCTTGTCTCCAATATTATATTTCATATCAGTTTCACAGCCACAGAGCTGGAAATCCAGAGATAGTGGCTGAAAAAAAAAAAAAAAAAAAAAAAAAAAAAAAGCGATGAAAGCATGGGCTTAAGATAAAAGACAAAAATTAAACAAAAGGAATGGCTCCTTACCACAAGTAGCTTTTCAGCTTAAAAATGAGGAGGTGCTGACCAGGGATATTATTTGCCCAGCTCCCCACATTGCTCAGGAATTAGGTGGTTTGTACTTTGTAATCCTTCTGTGTCTAATCTCCCTAGGATTCCTTACGGTACTCAATATTGCAATATTTGGGAATGAGCAGAGGTTGGTGGTTCATATTTCTGTGGCTAGATAAAAGCTGAATTAAACCTTTTTAGTGCTGTAAGCAAACAAGAATTTTCTTATTGCCAAGAGGAGGAAAAGTACCATGAAAAGAAAACTCAGAGCAGAGTGAGATCTCTGCAGAAGATGGTAGGGGCTATGGGCAGGGTTGATGGAGGTCTGGTCTGGGGAAAGTTAGCAGAGGTAGATTTGGAGGATAGTCCTGGGCTCCTGGGGCTGAAGGGGTAGCAACTTCTGTTGGAAGAATTTCCTTTTCATCCTTCCTTTTTGCCCATTCCTTCACTGCCAGCAGTGAATCCAACCTTCTCTTCTTCATCCTGTGGTGGGACAAGAGGGCACTAACATACCCTTACCAAGGTGACAAGGTATATCTACAGCTTAAGGGGCCTATGCCACTGTTTTCCTCGCCATACTCTTCATAAAGGCATGGTCTCATTTCAATCAGTGGCTATGGATGAGGGCAGCAGTTTTTCTGTTTTCTCTTCTCCTCTCACAGCTTCTCAGTGGTGGCAGAGCCAGACAGAGCAGGTCTGGCCCAGAAATAAAGCCCAGGGACCACTCTGTCTCTGGCCAGAGCTGTTCATAAACAAGCAGCACAAATATGGCTGCACTGAAATGCAGTTTGGACTTAATTTCCTATTTGTTCAGTTCTAGTTGTTATTAACTAAAACATTACAGTAACAGAATCCAGTAAATATATATATATATGGATTCAGTCCATTGCATTAAAATATTGTTTTGGTTTGTTTTTCAAGTGATGAAATCTACATTACTGATAAATGCTTATTATTTATTTATTTGTTTGTTTGCTTATTTTCCCCTCTAGGAGTAAATCATACCTGTCCACAAATTTTCCCACCACAAATCCAATAATACAACCTTCCAAGCTTTTGATTTTTTCATGACTGTTCCTTAACTCCTTGATTCCATATGGGTCCAGCCTCTGTAAACAAGTTCCGTGGCTTGAACAGTTCACAGCATAATCCCCTGCAACTTCCAGTGGATTATTCCTGAGTTCTCTTGCTGCAACACTGTGCCCTGAAGAGCTTGACAAGATACATGTCACGTGCCAGGCTCTTGTCGCTATTTAAAGGAGCTATTTGCAGAAGTCTGTTTACTACATTTTTGAAGGTAAATGCACACAAACTTATATGCAGTTTTTATTATCAAGGATTTTTCTTAATATTTCAATGCTCTCTCATAACCTGTTAATATCCAATTGAGAGCTGACTGAATTAAAAAAAAATAATATGTATATATATTTAAAAAAAAATAAAATTGCAAGTTAAATATGATAAGGGAGGGCAGATTAGTAAGAAAATCAGCATTGGGAGAGATCGTGAAGGCAAAAAAGCCAGGATGGTAAATCAGAATTACTGTGCAACCCACATTGTCTCAAAGGGGCTGGAAGGAGGTTCAAATGGGTTCCCACAAAAAGGAGAGGCAAAGGAAATTTTCAAATTTCCTGAAAAGACAGGAAATCAAAGCAATTAAGAATAGAAAGGGTGCCCACATATAGGCACTCCAAAGCCAAAAATAAAAAGCTTGAATGTACTGAGGAATAGGAAGTGGTGGAGAAATCCAAGATCAGGCAAGTAATCTCATTGCTAAATCTTGTCAATTTAACAATGGTGTCACTCATTGCCTATTGTGAGATGTTGTCTGAGGTAATCTAAGGAAAAATACTTGTAAGGCAATAGTGCATCTGGTGTGTAAAATACCGCTTTTCTCAAGAAGCTTCTTTCCTGCACTGTTAAATAATGTATGGCTGTGAGCAGCGGGAGGAGCTGTGGAATTCTATCGAGTACAGCTGGGAAGATTCTATGCTTCTAAAATTCAAAACCTTCAGAATCTTTTAACTCTCTCCCCCTCCTCCTCCAGCCCCTCCACCCCCCCCCCACCCCCCCCCTTAGATATCTAGCTATCTAGATATCTTTTTTTTTTTTTTTTTTCCTTCAAAAGTCATCCACAGCAGGCTATTTGCCCATTACTGTCTCATGCTCTAGTTACACCCACCATGTAGTAACTGCACTGGGAACTGCCAGATACAGTTGGTATTACTAGCTTTGTTTTTAAATGTAGAGGTGACTGAACTCAGGGAAAATGTGTTTTGCTTGCTGTGATGCAATTTTTTCACAAGCTAATTGTAGTGTTAAGGCACACATGCATGTGGTAGTGTCTTCTAACTATTTAATACTGATGGACTATATCTCAGACAAAGAGAAAACATTGCATGGTACTAAAATATGATTTTCTACCATGCACATTTAAGGATGATCTGTAGGCATAGTACCTACGGACAGCGGTAGGCTCAGAGGTAAACCAATGCCACATTTAGGAACTTTATGAAAATCCTGCTGTTTGTGTTTCTGTGGGTGAAATAATTGGTAAATGCATAGTTATCTGTGGCAGATTTTGTTGATATATTTAGTGGTGATTATTATTACTTTTTTTTTTTTTTTTTTTTCCCATGTTGCTTTGTGTAGGAGGATGAGAGTGCAGAAAGATTAGACTTTGGATGTTATTGTCTGAAACGATCAGTATACGTCTTTTCTGTAGTCATTGCTTCTTTTGAGCTTGCCAACACTTATTATGCCTCAGGAAACATTATCTCACTAAAGAATACTTGTGTCAGTGAATATAAAGCAGCAGAAAATATTCAAGAGAATATGCCTTTCAAGTCTGGATATCTTAGAATTAGTGGGACAGGTTAGAATTGGATCTTTATCTATACCCCCACTTTCTGTTAAATCTTTTTCTGTTAAATCTTTTTTTTTTTTTTTTTTTTTTTTTTTTTTAATATGCCTAACAATGTAGATTTATTTAAGATTTAATTGGTGAGATGAGAAAACTAATTTTACTGTGAGATAATATATTAGATAAAAGCTATGAACATTGAAGTGGGGAGGTTATCTGTGGACCTTTCTTTATACTGAATTAAATTAGCATCCAATATTCATTGACAGTAAAATTATTGTAAGGTCTAATCCAAGCATAGCTGTCTCAGATTTATCATGGAAAAGCTATTTTCTTACAGCAATTCGTATATTCAGTCAAATATTTTGAAGGGTATCAGCTATCAAACAAACATAGGTTTAATCCCCAGTATTCAGTAGTCTCCCATAGCAAAAATTATTTATTTGTGTATGAAATTTTGTCTGTAAATAAATTTAGCAATTACAGGCATGGAGGTTTGTCTGAAGGGACACATTTAGGCTGACAGACAAACAAATGTATGCACACTTCACAAATACTTTACAGTAAGACTGAAAGATGCTAACTGAGATTTTCACCCAATAACAAATGTTATCATGTTGATGAGGGAAAAACAGCTATGTGAAAAGATGAGACTGGAGATTATGACTTATGAGATATTGTTATCTCTTGGTTTTCTTAAAAATCTTTTTAAAGAAGAGATTTTACAGAACCCTGTAAGCCCTAAAAATACAAATGACTTTAATTACTTTGCTGGTTATTCAATAATTTTGCTCCAAGATGAAACTGCTATATAAAAATATTTTAATGTATTGCATTTATCATTTAAATATGAATATTATTATTTATTTTTTTTAGAGGACAACAGAAGAAGTGCAAAACTATATTTGAAACAGAATTTGCTTGTCTCCCAGAAACTTTCCCTTTTTCTCATAATATTACTCGAAACCTCTTAAATAATGAACCAGTTCTAGAAATTAATAATTCCCTCAGGTAAATGAAAATGTAAATCATAGCTTGCTCGAAGTTCTGTGTTCTATAATTTGTCTCAGAGCTAAAGAATATTTCTTCTCTGTAAATATTTCAAAAGATTTAATGTTACAATAAAATCTACACTGTAGTGTTATTGGCCTTAGAGATCTCATTTTAATCCTCTTGGTATTCCTTACATTTACTTAAATTACTTTTTTTTTACAGCTTCACACTTATACCTGATGAATTCCAAGAGATCAATTGCTAATCCATTTGGAAAATATAAATCCACAGAGCATTCTCTTTAATCATGCTAACTTACTTGTATGTGAAAGTTGTTAATGATAATTTAATTTAAATTAAATCAGAATATTTTAACATTGTGTTCATTTCCTATACATGAAGAACAAGATACTATGAGATCAGATGCAAATTGATATTTCTATCTTAACTAAAACATTGATTTTTTTTTTGGTCTGAATTTGTGTTTTAAAAACAGAATTTATTTTCCAATGAATGAGTTGATGCCTAGAAATGTTCTTTAAAAGACATTATATGTAGGAATTTATATAGAAAATATAATTGATAAATAAGTAAAATAATTTACGTAAAAATATGCTTTAATGAACCACAAGAATCTAGTCAGACAGCAGAGACTGGATGCACCAAAAATAACCAATTCATTAAATTTCATGTAATAAATATTCTGTATAAACTTTTCATGAACAACCCATAAACTAATAAATATTTATGGGAGTTATTTAACCATTGTAGAATAACAACTAAGAAAAAAATTACACATTGTGGTGAATAGCATTCAAAGGGAAAAGAGTTCATGACACTGCATAAATTATTCATTATGAATTATTCTCCTGCTTGTAAAGGCTAAGAAAGAAAAAAATAATTATCCTAATTTTGCATATTTTGTTCAGTGTTTTTTGAAGTGCTTTCCACATTTAACTACTGTTATCCCCATTTCATGGCTGGACAAAGCTGAGGCACTTGAAATTTGATTTAGCTAATGCCACAGATTATGTCAGTGGCAGGACTGGGAACAGTCACTCATTCCTGAGTTTGCCAATGGCTCATATTGAGATTTCATTTGATAGTGATAAAGCCTATCTGCAGGTCATCTATCTCCTAATGAACAATATTCACAACCCATGTCAACACATTTAGGATTCTGACAGTATCCTAAACATGAGTGATGGGGTATGGTAGAGACCATTTTTAGTCTTTCTATTTAGGTTATACTCCTTCTGCCACCATTCTCATCTCTATCTTGAAGAAGTGTGTCTTCCCACGGGTTTCTATGGGAGAGCAGCCGCAGGCTTTTCCCTCACTGGTATCTTGCTTGAGATGAGATAGCTGTGCAGGAGAGCTCTACTGGGAAGCATCCAGTCATCCCAGTCCTCAGTGCGCCAGAGTCAGGGAGGACACTGCTCTCCTTTGCTCCATGAAGAGAGGAAAGAGGAAAATGACTGTCACCCATGTGGTGCTGTAGCTGGAGGCATCCCCCACCTACAGCAGACACAAAAGGCATCCTTGCAAGGAACTGCAGGTATTCATGTCAGGGTCACCTCTTATGCTGTATGTGCAGTGGCTGGTAAAGCCACCTACTGGAGGAAGGGGAGAACTGCGTAATCTCCGTACAGTATCTATTACCTGTAGCTCCCAGCATCCAGTTAAAAGGTTTGCCCTTGAGCCTCCTGGACAATGAGGCTCCTGAACATGCTGTTTTAAATCTCATTAAAGCAAATCTCACTTGCTAACTGCTCTGTCTCTTTGCTTAAACACTTCACCTCCTCCTAGGCCAGGATGAGTATGAAATGTCTTGCTGCTTCCTTACTTGTGAAAGACTGTTAATACTTATATGAAAACTTTTTGATTTAGACCAACTGACCGGGCAAGCCATGGTCTTAGGCATGAAAGCTTTCTCCTTTGCCTCTGCAGGATTCCTACAGCTAACAAGAAACAGGTTTCTCTTGAAGCTCTTGAGCAATGATTAGACAGCCATGTTGGCAGTGGGATGAATTCAGAGTAGAATATGCCCACATTTGCATGTAGTTGTGGTCTGTGTTCAGCTGTGGCTAGTGCAAGATTATAGCAAGATTTGCCTCTGTAATTCTCTCCTCATAAACTTTTTCTTCTGTATTTGGATGGGTACATTTGGGACTTGTGGAGCTCTGGTAGTATGACGGACAGGTTCAAAGCCCATGCACTACACAGTGATTTCCATAGACAAGTGCTTTAAATTTCAGGGCTTCTTGTAAAGCGGGGTGCAGTTCACTTCTGCTTGGCAGTGTTTTCTTTGAAACTGAATGGGATTTGTCACATTAAGATACACAGAGCACACCTTACAGTGAATTAGCAGCAGAACTTTCTCTGCTGCCAAGACTGGAGTGGTCCTATGCAGAAGCAGAAACAGATATAAAATCCCCGTATTCACTGCAAAGTTGCCATTTAAAGGACACTAAATGAGGTAAGATTTTAAGAATCAAAATAAAATAAAATCACTATTATTAATTTTCCTAAAGGCTTGCTCTCAAATTGTGGATAATTTGCTTGTCTCCGCTATTTGTTACTTATTCTTTTTTCTAAATGTTATGAATAAACATATAGCTTTTATTTTTCTGTGCTTGTATTCTATTTAACTTTACAAATTGTATAGCCAAACCTAGTTTTCTAGGAATTTCATTTAAGGAAATTCAGGGGAAGCTGTGCCTTCTTGCCTTAAAGACAGGTATTATTAACATGAAATCATAGAAATTTTAAAGTGAAATACTTAGAAAACAGTATAGTATGGTATTCCTACCTTTTGCTAAGCTTGTTGGATCACACTTAATGTGTTTTCTCTCCTGCTTTGCTCTTGAAAGTTCCCCCCAGACATCAGGAAACACTGGCCAACTCAGAGTCACTCCGGGTGAAAGTTTAGGGGAGCATACATTAAGAAGTGTTAAACCCCAAAAAGTAAATAGAGAAAGGAGTTTGCTTTCCTTCTGCCTGTATTCCAGAAAGACGTTTCTTCCAAGTAGCTGCTTCTGTTTATCACATATACTCCAGTCTGGTTAAAATGGACAAAAGAGAACAATCTCTGATTAGCTGAATCTGATCTTAAACTACTCTGTTTTCTCCAGTGTACATTCAGCTTCACTTCTTATGTTTTGCCTATTTCTGTGGCATCTGAATACATTTGTTAAGCCATTTAAATAAATAAATAACAGAAAACCCACAAAGCCCGGAGGAGTCATGGAGAAATTGCTTTTCATGGAGTACTTGTTTATACAATGATGTGGAGTTTTTGCTGCATAGTTGTGGGTGGTTTGGATACTAGTTATAGTGAGATGCCTAGAAAAATCAATGTATGCAGAAACCCCATAGACTTCTGTTGTGGTAAGTATTCAGACACTTAAATACCTCTAAGTAATATATGAAGCTTATATATCCCTCAATAGCCCCAGGTGAACATGATTCAGAAGGGTACTTATAACTCAGTTTTCCCTGGTTTACAGTTAACAGTGATGCAGATTCTCATGTACATAAGCACTACAGAGAAAGAGCAGATGGCTAGAGAAAAAAAAAAAAAAAAAAGGAGAATTGGGAATTGAAGAATGCAAAATAAATGAAGGAAAATGGAAAAGCAAAACATCTGAAGACAAATGAGAAAATAAGAGGGTAATAATGCAAGGTATTTATTACAGCCCTGTCTGTGTGACTGCTTTAGCTTTCAGAAGGATAGTTGCATTTGCAGAGAGGTCATTATACCACTCATCCCATTTTGAAACTTAGAAGAAGCTCAGGGTTGCTGAGAAAGGAGATGGTAGAGATAAGAATTGATGGTCTCAAAAATATTCTTTCCCTCAGTTTCAGAGTAAATAAAGATCACAGAATCACAAAATTGTAGGGGTTGGAAGGGACCTCAAGAGACCATCAGGTCCAACCCCCCTGCCAAAGCAGATTAAAGGTGGGATTGTAACTACAGGCTTTAAAGACTGTAGGAATAGTAATGTCTACATTCTGTCTGTGTTCAGAACTCTTCAGGGTGTCCATGCCCTGTATCTGACTCCTAATAGCATGCAAAAGAGCCTAACGCTAAAGAGCTGGATCTGTTATTAAATGCAACTCTTAAGCACTTCACAGCACCAAACCTCATGGGGTTAATTTTCATCTCCCTTTACCCTCTTTATTTAAGTTTAAGTATATAAATGATATATTTAAAAGTATAACTTTTGAAAATTTCCATTTTTTCCCCGCTCAGGCACAATAAAATATTCCTAATGATATGATTTTTAATGGAATCACGGGTGCCTGTAAAGGCAAAGGTTTATGTAAATATATTTCCCATTTCTACGAGGACAGCCTTTGTCTCTTTCTTTTTCTATTATCAACAATCAGAAGGAACCACAGAAGGAAACGCTTCAGCTTCCCCAGAAGAGCCACGGGCAACCTCAGTGCCAGCATCTCCCTGCCCGTTCCCACTGGGTGGCAGTGCTCGGCTGTGCTGCCAGGTGGGACATTGCTGCCACCGAACAGCATTTCATAGGAAATACTTGGTTTACTATACAGTACTTCTTTTTAGATTTTTAAGGATAGGAAGGATTTGGATGACCTTTTGCATAGAACTGCCTCTATCATTTTCTGGGTGTCCACTACTTCTCGACATAACATGGGCCAGAAGACGTCAAGTTTCACATCAAGACTTTTCATGACAGAAAGTCAGTAAGATCCCTATGTAAATGGTGTCTGTGTCTAACTACCTTTTTTTGTTTGTTTGTTTGTTTTTCTCAAAAATAAATAAATATATATATATACACACACATAACTCCTTGGGAGACAGGATATTAATGTATGCATTCACACTTCAACAGCGATGTATAGTATTTGGAAATTAAGAGAAATCTAGCTACCTTAAAACACCCTGTTGTATTAACAGCACTTTTCTCACTCAGAGAATTTTTATTTAAGAGACCTGAGAATATCTCAATGGCAAGTTTCCCAACAGAGGATGCTGTCAGCCTATAATTTTTACTTTATGGACCCATTAACAAAATCTGACAGCTAAATTATAGGTTCCAGCTCTGGTCACCCCAACAGTATTTGTGACTGGGCATGAATGACTGCAGGCATTTTATTTGTGGATCCAGACGATCTCTTTGGCTTCAAATACATACTGAAATGAATATGCACAGCAAACAGAAATGTCTGTTTTTTTGTATTTTTTTTTTTTTTTAGACATCTAGAAAACAGAGAGTCTGTGCAGCCACAACAGAAATCCAAAGAGCAGTGTCCCAGCACAAAAAAAAACATATTTTGTGAATCAGTACAGTTTGGTTTCAATTCACTCGAATCCACAGAGCTATCCAGTTTACAGTGAGTGGTGGTCTGGCCTCTTTATTTTGCTATCTGTCCTTCATCAAGTTTTTTAGGAGCACCGAAAATATAAATGTATAAACCAGACAAGGCATTTACTAGTGTAAAGCAAGACAGCCAGGGACTGCTGCAGCCATGAACAAAAAAATCTGAGTGCCTGGAGCAGAACAGGGAGGGACAAAACAGCAAAGAGCCTGCTGAGAAGACAGAAGAATGAAATTGCATTGGTGCTGCTGCATCAAGAATTCATCCTATATCAGAGATGCCAAAGGGAGGGTCTCTGTCTTCACTGGGGTAAATCTGTACGTTAGTTTTTTAGGAGTACATGCAGAGTTCACTTGTATGTGAGAATGATGCTCTCAATAGCAGATAAAGCCTAAGTGTCTGGATTTCAGTGCCAAAGAAGATCTCTATTCAATTGCATAGATCCCCTAAATAAAATCTACTTTCAGAAATAATGGGCAGTTCTGCTTTCTTTTAGTTTTTGAGATGAGCTATGGAGCTTAGTATTTTTAAATAATCAACCGGGCTAGCAAATGAATACAGAAATATGGGGTTTGTCATCAGTTATCAGCAAGCTAAATTTTAGCATGTTTATTTTATTCTCAGGGTAGAATCAAAATTATTCAGAGTACAGTATTGTTACTTCTTCAAAATGCTAGGCAGAAAGATACAGCCTTTTATATATGTAGAGATTTGTCTTTAGTTATTTGCCATTAATCATAAGACCCATCTCTCTGATGTTGCAGTACAGTGTTTGTGTATAAGGCTATGGGTTTTGCTTTCAGTCTATCTTCAATGCACTAGAAATTTGATAAATCATTTGGTACAGATACTCGGTCGTCTAAACCAGATATAATTAATCATTTAAAGGGCATTCCTCTTTCTCTGTTTAACTCACAATCCTGAACTTAATGATAACTTCAGAACAGTAATTATATGACTTGCAAACAGATTATTCATCCTTAAGTTGTTTATCATGTTCCATTTTCCTAAGCAATCTTCCCTGTCATAGGAAAAAATTACTGTCTTGTGATAACAAAAGACATTACAGCTAATTGAGTCCCCTTCATATTTATTTATTTATATTTTTCCTCATGAGATGGCTTCTCCAAAGCAATTATCAATCCACTTTGAGCTGATAACATTACATTACGAAAGATTGTCTTTGGTAGGATTACTTATATTTTCCAGCAGCAGAACAGAGTTCAGCAACTAACCTCAGTGGAGAATTTATTTAAAACTTGGCTAGGGACTTTGCATCACTTCCATCGGTTCTGTGTTTGGCCTCACCAGTGCAGCAGACTGTGCTCTTCTGAAAGGTATGCACTGCCCAGGATGTGGCTGCTCTTTAAAACACAAGCCTTTCAGTGGCATGTTATGAAGAAGACGCTCAATGCCTCCTAAACTGCACTCAAAACAAGTCTATTAGCAAAAATGCAGTATGCTGATATAATAAAAGTAGAAAATAGTTATTTCCACTCATTTCAATAAGCCATTGAGCATAACATTTTCACTTATAAGTACTGACGGTTTATCTTCTGTCTTAATAAAAGGAGGAAAAATGTCCCCTATCAGTCATCACATGGACTGTTCATATTTAAACTGAGAAATGAATTACTATCCTAGCTGTACTTTTATGAGCAATATCAGTAATCATTAGTGTTCCTGTAGATGGTTTCTTTCTCATGCAGTTCTTCAGCCTTAAACAGTATTTTAATTATTTGCATTGGAAATTGGTTAGCCATTCCATTGTCTCTATTTCCATGAGGGCTGATCAGGAAATGTCTTTGTGTAGGGTCTCCTTCCTCATGCCCAACAGGTAAGTTGCTCTTCCTTGCTATTGATAATAGAATGATCTGCTGGAAGAGCCACTGCCGAGCTGACACACTGGCCTGAATTCTCCTACAGCAGATGTGCAGCTGTGTAGAGTTTGACCCAGTTAACATCGTATTTAACACTGGGTAATATAATACCTCCAGAGAGATTTGCTTTCCATCCTGCCACTCCAGCAAAGCTGCTTCATGCAAGGGGCACAGAATAAGCCTTTATCTCCCTCCATCATTTGGCCTCCACAAATTCTCAGTCTTCCCTTTACACAGGACACTTTCATCTTGAGTAAAAGCTACAATGTTTGCTGTGAAAGAAGACTGACTGAAATCATTTCCATAAGAAAGGATGTAACCAGTGGTACATTATTTCACTTTATGCTGTTCCCTCTATCAATTCTTTTACTTTCCAGTAAGAAAGAATAAAAGTTTTCATAGATTGACAGCAAAAATAACTAGTTGGTGTTTTTGAAGTAGGACAAGACTGTGGTTGATGACTTTCTCTTTTAATATAACTCCTCAATATTCTATAGGCATCTATCTCCAAGTGGAGGCAGAGTATATAAAGAACAAAGTTCTTTATAGGCCTCAGGGCAAACCCAAAGCATTCAGGTTGGATTTGGCTTTGTATTTATCCTCTAAAGCTCAGTGCATACTAAAATCTCCCAAAGACACCAAGCTTTTTTTTTTTGCTTTTTTTTTTTTCCTTCTGTATTTTCCTTGGCAGCTAAAATACATTTTACATAACCACATTATGTGCTTCACAGTAATATATGAGATTTCATAAATGATATAAATGGCCTCATACAAATTCAAAACAGCACAAGAGTCAATAAACTTATATTGCGAGAACTCCAGACCGCAGAAGGGAAATATCTGAGCCTTTCAAAATTAGTTCATTTTTTCCTTAAAACAACAAAAACATCAACAAAAAACCTTCCTCTAGCTCCCCTAAACCATTGAAATTTGGATATAGTCAATTGCTTCTCTGAATGAGTTTCCTAGCTTTTTTTTTTTTTTCTTTCTTCCTAATATCTTCATAGTATTTTCTTCCCCTCGTTTAACATTATTACTTATCCACATACATATCCGAATAGATCTGAAATTGGTTTTATAGGGCAACAGATATGCTATAATACATATTATTTAGGAGAGTACAAGCTTTAGCTCTACTGGTCTGCAAATAATTTATGGGGAAATATTCAAGCCCAATTAATGTAATTCAAGTGGTGCTGAAAGAAAATCTTTGTCCTATAATCATATTTATTATAGGTGTACATTACTGAATTGTCTTGATGTTTATTTTGATGGCTCAATTGCCAATAAGGTGTTGAGTGGTCTGCTTGTTATGACATCTGTTTAAAAAAATATAAATTCATTTATTGTTTTAAATATATTTGAACTATGTTTGAAAAAAATTTACTGCTTTGTTTTTCTGATTTTTTTTTTTTTCATAACCTTCATGCAGAGGCTGGTTCATTTGAGATTTATTCTCCTTTGTGTTCATCTTGGCTATCCTGCTATTCATCGTGTTCCAAGTGACTGTGTTCTTAGAAAAGGCCTCTTGAATATGAGAAAACTAGATTTTTTTCTTATTGACTCACTTTAAAACTGCATACGAAACACGTGACATATTGTGGCCTGATTCCATGCCCACAGTGGTAATGAAAAGACTCTTATTAGCTTCAACAAACATTGGATCCTGGTCTTCAGACTTGTTTTCAGACTTCATAAAGCAGCCCGGAGTCAAACTGTAATTTTGCTTAATTGAGCCATTTAAAAACTGATAAGCCCCATGGTCTTCCTTTTTTCCAGATCCCACATGTGTGTAATTTAATAATTTGTTTCTGTCTGAATAATTGAAAGTAATAATAATTGTACTTATTCTTTAGTAAAATCATACTGAAAAGATATCTATTCATAAATTTTTGTTTGGAAGGAAATGAAATTGAACAGTGGTGAGGAGCACTTACTGTATAAGCTACATATGAAAAAGAAGGTAGACATTATTTATATCAGTTTCAGATTTTCAGATGTGATGACAGTATCTGAAAATTCTTTGACAAATATTCTTCATGTGTGCATTTCCCAAGCTTGAAAAAGGAGAGGCAAATCAGATGCATGGAAGTGGTTGTCTAAACCATCCAGGTAGTAATTGGTTTATCTCTTGATTTATTATTCTGAGGCAAAAGGGTTGTAAAAGTCCCAGTACTTCTGTTATTCTTTCTAAATTTTCCTTAAACAAAGCTGATGTGTGAGGGGTAAAACAGACATTTCTTTGTCTGGAAGCAACAAATGTAATACGTGCCCCAATATCTTTCATTCATTTGAATTAAAAAATCTTGATGATTTTACTTTGCATCAGACTGCCCCAAATTCCACCTAGGCCTCTTCAATTTTTATTTATTTATTTATTTATTTATTTATTTATTTATTTATTTATTTATTTATTTATTTATTTATTTTGGGGGGGTGATATCTTTAAGCTATATTTTCTGAAGCAGTCAGAAAACAAAGGTTGCTCATGAGTTTACCAAAAGCAACCTTCAGATGCACATGAATACCATGAAAACTTTGGAAAAAGTATTAAATAAAATCGTTCTCAGGAGATTCTCTTTGGCACCACCTCTAGCTTCTCCTGTAATTACTTTCTTATTTGTCCCCTTTTGCCTCTTTCACATACCTCTGCTAACATCCAGGTAGATAGTGTGACATTTCCTTTGATTTGGATAAGATGAATATTCACTGTCTAATACTTTTATGGGAAAATCTGTCTTTTAGGTAAGTTACTAAAGAATGAAATGTGCCTCAGAACTTGGGAAAAATGGAAGAATAGAGAAAATATATAAACTTGATATTCAAGCAAATTCAAAGCAAGATAATTCATTTTAGAAACCTTTTACTACAAGTTGCAATTCTGCTGAACTGGACAGAAAGAAAATTTTTTGCAAAATTATTTTGCTTCTCCTGAAGAGTGTGAACATGTGCTGTAATGCCTCATATTTTACTAGTATGCTCATTCTTCTTACAGCAGCAAAAATACAAAGACTTTTCAAAACAATTTTATTCCTGACAATTTATAAATATTTGTATGTTTATGCAGATATGTATTTAGTGCAGTATTGACATACTTCTAAGAGACTAGACTTCTAGCTAGACTGATAATTGCCATACTGCTATGGAACTGAATGCACTAATATATAGGCATGCCCTTTAAACTTGACAGATGTAATTCAGCAGTATCATACAACTTTTGCATAGTGATAGCAATTATATGTTAACTTTAAAAAGTAAGTCTCTATTTTTTATTTCTTCAGCATATATGATTTTACCACTTAAAACATGCAGTTTTCTGACTGAAATTATTAGCCTTTCAACTCTAAGCAAGCCGTTTAGATATTTGTCATGATGTGCTTTATGCAGCTAGGGAACTTGAAGTTATTGGTTTGCAAACACTGCATAACATTTTGTGTGCAGGGTTCCTGTTGCTGCTCTGTGCATCTCTGCCACAAGCTCAAAGTTCTTCATCTGGTCTGCAGCCCCATGCTTCTCTTCACTCTCAGAATGGAAATAGAATAAAAATGTAATGAAAGGAAAACGCAAAAGGTTCTGGGAGGGGCTGTTCCTTTGAAAACATACTTTAGGGTAAAAAACAGCAATGCTATTTTTTGCTTCTTTGTTTGTTTTCCATCTGCGTAACCTCAAGAATTGTGTCCTTTTTTTTTTTTTTCTAACACTGAGAATCTATTACACTATTTTTGATTTGAAATGTAGTTTAAAAAAGCAAAAAGAGCGTTTATTGGAAAGTTGAATTGAGCCAATTCCATTTTTTACTAGATGTAAAGTAAGAAAAGACTGATTTTTGTGTGCATTTAGATTTCCTAACGTATAGACTAGGATATTTAGTAATGTCTGAAAAGCACTCACTCTGCCAGTAATTTTCTAATTCTCATCAGGTAGTGACATGGCATTTTAGTTACAAACATACTTTATACATACATATATATATATACATACATACATACGTGTATATATATATACATACATATATATATATATATACACACACTCTACTTTTACTTTAAATATGTGATTTTTAAATCCCATGACAAATCAGGCTAGAAGCTTTGCAATTAAAGGAAACACAACACATGCTACAGACAATTGTATAATCTAAGAACATGTTCCTGCAAGACAAGGCTTATGAATAACTTCTGAAGTTAATTGGCTTATTCATATAATTAAAGTAACTTAGGTGGTTAAGCTTTGCAAGATTAGATTTGCCAGTGGAAATAACCATTATAGTAACAATTGGAGGCAGCTCAGCTGAGGAGTGAAACAATAAAAAGTAAAATGACTCAGTAATGGTGTTTATTATGCAGTATATCAAATCCATGACCATTGCTGGGTTATGTAAAAACAAATGTGTACTAAAGTAAATTCACAGGCTTACTAGAAGGAAAATTATATTGCTCTGTTATAGGTTAAAGTGTTAAATTGTGCTAAGTTGTCTTCAGAATTCTTAGAAAAACTGGAAAAGAATGAGCACATAAGAGGCATTTTTCCATTAATTTTTATATTATAGCCTGACCTTATTTTTTTTGTTGTTTTTTGTTTGTTTGTTTGTTGGTTGGTTGTTTGTTGTTGTTGTTGTTGTGTTTTTTTTTTTTTGTTTTTTTTTTTTTTTTATGTGACTGATTTGATGACCAGTTTAACTCTTTTTCCTCTCGATATTATAATCTGTCTATAGATGGCACTAACTTCTTGCTCTTTCAGAAAATCTAGGCAGTAGCTTTAAATACCCAAAAGATTTTTCGGCAGTCTATATCCCATAATCCAGCAGTGAGAAAATAAAATGTCTGGTTTGGAATCTGCTTTATAACTATTATAAACCTCTTTTTTTATGTTTATTTTTTATTTTTTATTTTTTTATTAACTGTGAAAGGAAAAGCAGCTCAGAATGTTAGCTGTGGATTTGCAACAAATGAATGTCTCACATATTTAAAGGCTCCATCTTTTGAAAATAAGTGAAATCCACTTCAAAAATGAATGAAAATACTGTAAAATATAGTCTTGTACTGGCAGTATGAAAATATTACTGGAAAATTCTGATCAAAAAACTTCATTTGAAAAATGTATATTGCATCGTAACATATATTTTATTCTATTTCTTTATCTTCATTCATTAGATGAAAAATAAAACAAAACAAAACAAAAAGATAGTTTCTGCATTACACAGTCTGTAAAATGTTATTTAGATACTTAATTCAATCTAGTTCTACTGACTTAATTCAATCTAGTTCTACTGAAGTTAAGTGTGTATATTTGAACAAATATCTAAGAAACAAAGTATAACCTTTTTATTTTGTGCATGATAAATAACAAATATCATGCATTTTAAATACTTTTCACAATTATGAAGTGCTATGACTTTGTAATTCACATCATTAGCACAGTGATTTCTACTGTTAATCCTAATATAAATTAATCCTGTTCATATGAATCAGAGAATGAGACACATAGCTCTCAAATTAACATATTTTTATTAGAAACACAATTATTAAATCAGAAATAATCTATTTTATTTTGGAACATATTAATAATGATCAAAAATGCTATTTATTCATTAACATTTGATAAAAATCCTTGAATATCATTCTTTTAATCTAATCTGAAAAGATCACCTAGCATACAATTTACGTGTGTGCTGTCCATGTCAGAAGGTTGTTACTTTAAGTAAAATTTTCTTATAAAAAAAAATAAAAAGAAAATTATAAATAAAAGTGTTTTTTTTCATGTTTCCATAAGTATTCTGGCATTGACTTTTATTTGCAAAAAATACCATTTAATTCAGTACTTTCCCACCACATTTTGTGTGAGGTAGCTATACCAATCTTCCCTGAACTCTTGTAAAACAAAGTATAGGAAACTTTTTGTAGTTAATGTTCAATGAAAAAGACCTCACTACTCAAACGTTATTAACCTCTTGTAGTTCTGAATTGCATAAACCTCTGTGGCTAGGAATATAAGATCCAGGCTTCTTCAAAAATACCCTAGGTTATAGGTTATATTTTTGTCAGAGCAAAGCTTTTAAGAACTAACATGGAAGAAAATATATAGAATGTATTTATTTGTGTGCTGATGGAGAGATCTCCAAGACATATCATGAATGAAAAGAAAGTGCATGTCATACATATTTTTTCATAATTTAGCCAACCTGCAAGCAACCTGACATTGCTATTAGGAATATAGCATCCAAAAAAAAAACACAAACAAAACAAAACAAAACAAAACAAAACAAAACAAAACAAAACAAAACAAAAACAATTACAGCAAAACCAAAAAAAGCCAAAAACAAACAAACAAACAAACAAAAAAACCACAAAACAACCCTTAAATAGGCCATACTGAAAGCCAGATTTAGGTTCAAAATTTTAAGATTATATCCATTTTTTTCTTAGCTATGGTTAAGGACTCACACTGTGGTAGAATTTCTGCTGAAATCCCATTGATTCCTTCATATACACATTTTTTTAGAACTCTTCCAAAAGTTATTACATTATTTTATGCTTCATTTTCAGGGCAGAAACTTCAATAAAGCCATTTGCTTTAATATTCCATTAGGAAGAACTAAAATGAACAATTTCTTAGCATGAAAATAACCCAAAGGATACTCAAAAGGGAGTAGAGCTGGTTAGCAAAGTCATGTCTTTGGGACCAGGAAGTGCTGGGCTGCCTCAGAAATTACTGAATGCAAGCAAACAAACAAAAATTTCCTTAAGTTTTTCCAGGAAATGAAAATGAGTATACAGAAATCCTTAATACATGTACACTGAGTTTGAAAGAGAACAAGAAAAGAAGTGGACAACTCAACAATGAAGTTGGAGCCAAGGTTGAAAAGAATCTAATGACATTTCCAGGAGTGGACTAATGATTTGTCTCACATTAAAGGTGATGACAGAAATGGTGTAAAGGCAGGATGGCTGATGAAAGGAGAGGAATAGAAATAAAATATTAAGATGGAACAAAAGCTCAAGACCTTAGGTACTTAAACAGGGAAGTGGTGAGCAGATATTTCTATCTTAGAAGACAAAAAGATTTAGCACATGAAACCACAAGTCAGGCTGCAAAGGTTTTAAATAACCCTACCCATTTATTTAAATTGGTACCATATGATTGATATATTTAACACAAATCGAACATTTGTGTTAAAAGCAAGGCAAGAAAGCTATCAAAGCACTACATGCCTATTAATCTCAACTTAGTAAATACAGGCTACATTTTAAATGAAAGAATTGTTAAGACTATGGATATAAGTGGAAAAAAAAAAAAAGAAAAAAAAAAAAAGAAAAAATGCATTATGGATATACCAGGTTAAGCTGATGAGTATCTTAGGTAAAAAATGCTTTTCTTCTCTAGAGAAATGTTGATCTGAACTTAAGCCTGAACTTATACAGTAATAAGAAATAGATCATTAAAGTAAACACAAAGACACAAATTAGCTGAAAAACAAAGAGGACAATGAATTGTGCCAATGAGAAGCCATTAGAATCCTTTGAAGCTCATTTTTGGTGTTGATCTTATGGAATATTTTTAAAAGTGATGTTAGTACAAGAAGTAAGATGTCATACTACAAGATATCAAGTAAAATATGTCTTATATTAAGTGTATGAGGCCTTGCAGATGACATCCATAATACTATATATTTTTATTTTCATCTATTGAGAAATATTCATTAAACTGAAGCAAATACTGAAAGGGATCACTAGCATACTTTGAGGAATGGAGTAACTATCATTAGTTACTTTCTGATTAGTTACTAACTATATTCACTAACTAGCTAAATTAATTTCTTCAGCAAAGGATAACACATATAGAGCTGTTCTTGGTAATATGTTTAAGAGAAAAAAAAAAAAAAAGAAAGAGAATAAGAATTTAAAAAGATAATGTAATTACACAAAACCAAACAGAAATTGATTTGACTTAGATTTCTTTCTAATTTCCTTCTAATTCATGCATTGAATTAGAAGGTCCATCAGAGCAGAAAAATTATAGAAAACATTTTAAATAGAGATACTGTGAACAAAAATGCTAGATCACTTTAGGATGGGACTTTGCAGGTTCATAACAGATATTATTACACGTAATTAACCATGGTGGACTCAATTTGATGAGCCAGGAAGTCACTTTTCTGTGTGTGTGTGACAATACTCTTTGAGTAATCAATATGTGCTGCTTTTGCTCCAAGTCCACCACATTTACTCTCAGAATCACATAGTCATCTAGGTTGGAAGAGACCTGCAAGATCACCTAGTCCAACCTACGACCTAACACTAACAAGTCCTCCACTAAACCATATCACTAAGTTCTAAATCTAAATGTCTTTTAAAGACCTCCAGGGATGGTGACTCAATCGCCTCATTGGGCAACCCATTCCAATGTCTAACAACCCCTTCGGTAAAGAAGTTTTTCCTAATATCCAACCTAAAACTCCCATGGTACAACTTCCATTCCCCCTTGTCCTATCACCAAGCATGTGGGAGAACAGACCAACCCCCACCTCGCTACAGGCTCCTTTAATGTACCTGTAGAGAGCGATAAGGTCGCCCCTGAGCCTCCTCTTCTCCAGGCTGAACAACCTCAGCTCCCTCAGCTGCTCCTTGTAAGACTTGATCTCCAGACCCCTCACCAGCTTCGTTGCCTTTCTCGGGACACGCTCGAGCACCTCGATGTCCTTCTTGTATATAAGAGCCCAAAACTGAACACAGTACTCAAGGTGCAGCCTCACCAGAGCTGAGTACAGGGCGACAATCAATTCCCTAGTCCTGCTGGCCACACTGCTTCTTATGCAAGCCAGGATTCTGTTGGCCTTCTTGGCCACCTGAGCACACTGCTGGCTCATATTCAGGCACCTATCAACCAATACTCCCAGGTCCTTCTCCGTCTGGCAGCTTTCCAACCACTCATCTCCCAGCCTATAGCTCTGCTTGGGGTTGTTTTGCCCCAGGTGCAGGACCCAGCACTTGGCCTTGTTGAACTTCATAGAGTTGGCCTCAGCCCATTGGTCTACTCATGTGTATGCATGGTTTTAGTCCCTTTCTGTTCAGCAAAGCACCTAAGACTGTTAACTTCCAACACTTTTTAACAGGTTTTAAATGTTTAAACATTTTTAAACGTTTTTAAATCCAGGTTTCACTGACAGCATCTCAGACATTGTGTCTGTATATACATACACTAAAAGTACATAAATATCATTCCCATAAATTCTGAAAAATTATGGATGATACTTCTAAAATAAAATACCAACTTATAGAAATGGTTGTGATATCTTTCAGTGACTATGATATTAAACATGTTATGTCAAAAAGGTCAATTTAAACTATTTTCAAAACAGTGAGAAACAGCAGTGAGTGTGAGTCATATAAATTATATTCAAAGTATAAGAAAATGTTCAAAACTTTTGCAGTACTGTAAACATAATTCAGTTGAAATTGCTGTATTTTAATTTGCAAGAGTTAGGAACAGGGTGTTCAAAGCTACTTCCTTTTGTGTTTGAGTGTAATTGGATAGCTTTCTTTTTCAGAAGAAAGTAATGATTTGAAATAACATCCATGAAAGATGCAATGCTGCTAACGTGTTCTCAGAACCTGAAGCATGTATTGATAAAATGGAAATGCTCTGGGGGAAATTTATTTCAATTGCAATTCATTTGGTTCCTGCCATAATTGGACAAAGGAGTTGAGTAGCTGCCAGAGAAAATGAGAAGTTGAGCATTCAATCACCATCTCAGCAATTCCAGAATTTTAATTGCATCGCTCACTGTGAGACTTGGGAGGGAAAGCTGTGAAGACAGAACATGTCATAAGTATTGTATTGCTGACAGAGTCTTTTTTTCTTATTCCAGACGTCTCAATCACTGCCAAACAACGCAGCCCTGCTTGGAAGAGTACATCTTGGGCACGGACAGCTCCTGCATCAGTTCCCCAGTGACTGGGGAACTGCACACAAATTATGCACACTATCATGTGGATCTTCAGGGAAAAAGTCTAACAATAACATTTCTCAGTTATGTTTAAGTATTTAAATGAAGCTGAACCTTTCATGTGCACAAATTGCAATAGCAGTGTACTACTGTCTCTTTTGTAAGTGCTTGATTGAGATGTACAGAGAGGATTGACAGGGCAGCTAGTTAATTTTGTAGACACCACTGTCATGAAGAAAATTTGCGCCTAAACCTGTAGGTGCCTAAAACTTCCTCTGCATCTGCTTTCCTCTAGGAAAGCTCTTGGTACATTGTTATAGCCAATGAAGTCTTCAGAATACTGAGATATTTGGCAGGTGATTAAGGCCTAATTCCTGCCAAAGTTCACAAAATATTCACTTACTTTACCTGAAGGTCCCTAGCCAAGGTTTGTGCTCAGACATGAAATAACAGTTTGTTGGCCTAGAATAAGGCAGTGATCCTGCACATCAGGCTATTGCATTCTGTTCAGAATAATCACTTGGAGGAATGAGAGCTGGCTTCCTACCGCTGATCCAATTAATATTCAGACCACTAAATGAGTATTTTCCAAACTGGGGGACTACATCTGGAGGGGCAGGGGCAGGAAGAGGAAAAGTGCAAATGAGAAAAGTGTATTGCTTCCATTTGCAGCAATGGAAGAGGAATAGCTGGCCTGCAATGTCAAGTGAAAAGGGTGTTGAGGTGCTGTACAGAGAGTGTAGTTTGTGTTCTGGGTGAAGTGAAACATCTCTGAGAAGCATATATGAGAATCTACCCATGTCAGGATGCTGCTCAGCTACAGCATGCAACATCATACTCCCGTATTCCCGGTGGGTGATTCTTGCGTGAAAAAAACTTCACAGTTTCCTGGCATTTGAATGAAAGCACATAGGGTTGTGAATCTCTGAGGACATGAAGTTAGTAACAAGAAATGCAGCTTAAATTGCCCCTTCTGTAAGCAATATCTTCCACCCTGACAAATTAAATCCCCGCTAAAGGAATTTTTGAGCCCCCAGTTGTTGAGCGCTGTTCCTATATTGAGGTGGCTAACTTGAATGGTCTGCATTAGAAGATCACTCTTTGAAATCCCCCAGACCCTCTAAATCTTATGAATTTAGTCATTTGTGGTAGTTTAGGAATGGCTCTCAACACACTGAGAATATTTTTTAACAGATACAAAGTTTCACTCAGTACATTTTTGAAGCCAAATGAGTGTTCTTCAGAATAAATTTCAGCAAAAGTTGGATAAGTTCCACAGGAAATTGAGATGAAATTCAGTAAGTAATCGCATGACAGACACAGAAGTGTCCTAGAATTTTGCTAGCACCTGACAGGCATGTTAAACCTTCTGCAGTCTGGGCTGTATTTGTAATAACTTAGCAAAGAATTGTTCTTATTAGTGCTATAAAACAGAACAAACCAAAAATATACATCTAAATTCTTGGTTCACATGTGATTAATACCCGTGACAAGTATTACATCAAACAGAGAGTCAGGGGCATTTGCTTCAGGTATCAGCACTCAATGATGCAATAGTGAGTTGGAAAACTGTTTTAACTTTAAAGATCATTAAAAATTAGCAATGGAATTGGGCACATTTACTTAAAAGAGAAGTTTTAAACAGGAATGTGTATTTTTCTGATAAATGACTCTTACCTCAAAATTTACCAGTGTGGATATATTAAAACTTTATTACCCATGCTGCCATCACATTATTTTCTCAAAGCACAGTTTTTCAAATAAACACAATGGCAGACCTGCTTGAAAATTTTGCTTATGTTATATAAAAAATAACATGTTTAAAGTAAATAGCAAAGAAATAAACTGGCCCATGAAGTAGAAGCTTCTAAATTTCTCATGAAATATTTCCTCTGGTTTTCTGATAGCTCAGATTTGAAGGCATTTGGCAATAGACTCAACAGCTCATGGCTGCGTTCTATTCTAGACACAATGTGTAACTTATATTTCCATTTTTCTCACTAAAATATAATGTACATTCAGTATGAGATCTCACCAGGAATTCATTTGTGTGAAGTCTGTCTTCTCTGGTCATTCTTTGTTTAGCTTCTTTCTCTCCCTCTCTCTCTCTCATTTTCCATAACAAATTTTTGAATTAAGACCTTAGATGAAGTATTTTGGTGTCAGTCTTCTACTTCTACTTCAATTTGTCATGTAACTAAGACATTGTGTCTCTGTGGAAGGTAATAAAGAGGTGGTGCTTGAAGCAAACTGATAGAGCCCAGCACTTTATTTTTGTAACTTCTGGCATACAACCATTTTTTTTTTTTTTTAGCAGTTGCGGGTATTATAAATAGAGCATTTATTCTGCATTCTCCATACATGTAATTTGATAAAAGTGGGATTCTTGCTAAAATCTAATTGATAAGCTAAATGATGGGAGAGTTACCTCAGGACAATAAGCAAGTGCTTGGATTCATTTGAGCCTATTTCATAAGGGAAAATATTCACTCTGTAAAGTGTTTTATATGAAGAGCTGGGAAAAACCTGGATTAACTGATAGACTGGTTGATTGATTTGGGTGGAAGTGCTTAATGCATCCAAGACTAATTACCAAATGGAGGCAGCACTCACTTGAAGGTGCCTGTATGTATTGCTGTATTTTATCCTGGGGCTTGCTACATTTGCCCTTCTCCTATTTGACTGATAAGTAACAAAGGATAGTGTTTATGTAATTAAACTTTAAATGGACTGTAAAGTATTATTTCCTGTTGGTCTGATTTTATCTACATTACATGTTTTGTAATTGGTTTGTTTCTAGTGATTTGTTACCATGCTTTGAAATGCTATGCAAAGTATATTCAGCCCTGTAGTCAATAGAGATATCATTTATAAGTATTTACAAGTATGCTTCACATTTAAAATATATGACCTGTCTATACTTCCTCAGAGAGCTGGAAAAGCATTTTTTTCCCCCATGCACATTCTCTGTAAATATAGAGAAGGGAGTAACACATATAGCATATGAAACACACAGTGTATGAAAATCGCTAAAGTGATCAATGATTTTTCTCCAAAAAGGATTGTTTTTTGTTTTGTTTTGTTTTGTTTTGTTTTGTTTTCCCATTCTCTTGGGTGGACATAGCAAATGTAATTCTGTCAGCATGAATTCTTATTTGTCATAAAGTCACTTATTCTGTTAGTGTGTGTTTCACTTAAGAAATGTGACTGTGTCCTGCATTGCAAGTGTTTTCCCTCAAGCTCATTTCAAAGGTATTTTAGTACTAGAGATGGCTGATGTGTGATTCTTCCAGTCTTGCAGATATGCTTCTATTGGTAATGTCTTGTGTTGTTACAAATTTCTAATGAGTAAAGGAAGGGTAAGCCAACAAAATAAAAATGAACAAGACCTAAGTGAGGTCAATCAAATATATAAACATATATTTTTTGGCAGTTAGTCATTCTATCAGACTTTGTTGTGGGCAGCAATTGCACAAATATACAGTAGAATTAACTGTTGATATGGATACAAAACTTGACTTCTGGGTATCAAAAACTAGGTTTCCTGATACATTTCTAACAGGATATTGAAAGATTTAGATATATAAAAATGTAGAGGAATAGAGGGAACCTTTGCTGTAGCATTTAAAATCTCTTGAAAAGGAGAATGAAGAAGTAAGGTTTCTTGTAGGTCCTTTATACTACACATTTGTTTGAGGATTGTCACTTCTGTGGTGGTTGCTCCCACATCTGACCTGATTCTTTGAATGTCTTGTTGGACTCCTTTGTAGACAATCTGCATGGTGCAAAGGTAGAGAGACTTAAAAATACCTGTAACTGTTGGGTCAACCAATGAAGGGTTAAAAGTAAGACTGGGACAAGTGCCAAATGCCTATCATGGGCAGTCTTTGCCCAGGCAGATTCACCAGTGCTGGAAGCTGTGCCTTCCTGGGAGCACAGAAGTACCATGGTAGCCAGTAGTTTCCTGGTAGTACCTCCAATGAGCGGGTAAGACTTGGTGGCCCCCAAAGTCTAGTCCTAAGCCGTGTTTGTACAGCCAGTGAGACACAAGTGATTCCAGCCACTACATGGAAGTAGCTGTTGGTATGCTGTTGCTCTTTGGCTAGCTGACAGTTCTTGGGGATCTGTCTTGTAGCAAAACAATTGAAGTTATTGTGAGTTTGCTGTATACTCTGAGAAACAGGTTGTGGCTATTCATCAGTAAGAATATATTACTGTTTACTGCTGCACAGAAAAGTTCCCTGACTATTCTGAGCAGTAACAGATCTTTGTTGTGAAATCACAAGGAATCTCTTTCTGGCACCCAAGAATCTTGCACTGCAACTGCTTTATATGCCAAATATGTCTCCTGTATGAACATATTATAAATCATCTGTGTTTTATTAGAAAAGCACTACCAAGCTCTGACAAAGGGTACTCTCAGTAGGTTCGGTTGTTTGTTCCCGTCTTAAAAGAGGAATGTTGAAATCAGTTGTGTGAGCAGGAATTCCTGGCAAAACAAACCCCTAGGAATGCTGGAGACAGGACTGTTTCTCTCGGCTAATAAACACTGCAGGGTCTTATTAAACTTGTCCAGCCAACACCACCACAACTGCCCCAAAGTTTGTGTTAAAGGCAAAAAAAAAAAAAAAAAAAAAAAAAAACAACAAATAAACAACAAGAATAGATGCAGCAGATGTAACACAGGACTTTCTCTTCAAGGTGCACATATCTGTAGTGAGATGGGCTGTGCCCAGTACTCATGGAAGACAGAAGAAAACCTCCACTTGGCTTCCACAGATGCGGACTGATGTTTCTAGCCCCCCCCCCTCCCGGCAAACAGATATTTACTGTATGGAAAATATTGCAGTCCTGCAACACTGGCATTGCTCTGGACAAAGTCTCTAAAGTAGCACCTAATCCTGAGTTGTTTGGAAGTTAAGTGCTGCATGGAAATGGGTACTTAGCACCTGGTGAGTGCAGGATGCTAGACTCTGCCCTGAATTTTTCTGGACTTACTTATATTGGTGTCTGTCTCCTCATTTTTTAAATCCCTCTGATGTTAACCTAAGCAATTTGTTCAGAGCCTAGATATGTGAAAACTACAGACAGATGCATGCAGCTGCCAAACAAAGCAAAGTCAATAGAAGAGGTAGAAGCAATCTACTTAAAAGTCACTGTAGCCTTTAATCACAATACAGGGAAAACAAACAAACAAACAAAAACAATCAAACAAGCAAACAAAAAGAAAACAGTATAGATCATGAGTATAGATCTAGGCTAGTTCCCTAGAAAACAGGATAATCATGATGAATCCTTGAACTTGGTGGTTTTGCTAAGAATTTACAATGGAGGTATCAAGAATGAAACTTGTGCTTTCTTTTTAAAAGAACCTAATACGAGATAGTAGGATTTTTATTTATTTATTTATCTGCAGGAAAGTCTGTACAGTAAATTGCAATGGAGTTTTTCATAGTAAAAAAACTTTTGAAGGGCGTAGTATATACAACATACTGTCTTGAAAACCACTTGTAACAAGTAGGAAACCTCATCTTTCATTGAGGAGTGGGACTTTCTGGCTTTAATGAATTCAGTAACCATGATGAAAGAAAAATTTTATTGCAAAACACAAGAAAAGGAAGGGGCTTTTGGTTTACTGCAAGGTACAGTAAGTACAGCCTGTTCTTGTTGATGCACAGCACTAGGTGTTACAAGGTCAGCTTATAGGGTTGCTATAATGGAGGTTTTTGTTTGTTTGTTTGTTTTTTACTGCAATTGTTCAGAGAGTAGTTATTCTTCCAACAATAACAACAAAGAAAAAAGCTTTTGGATACTTGTTTCCATTACAAGTCTTACAAGGAGCGGCTGGGTTTGTTCAGCCTGGAGAAAAGGAAGCTCAGGGGTAACTTTGTCACTCTTTATAAGTACATTAACAGAGGCTGTAGAAAGGTGGGGGTTGGTCTATTTTCCCATGTGCCTGGTGACAGGTCAAGGGGGAATGGGCTAAAGTTGCGCCAGGGGAGTTTTAGGTTGGATATTATGAAGAACTTCTTTACTGAGAGGGTTGTTAGGCATTGGAATGGGCTGCCCATTCCAGGAATGACCATTCCTGGAGGTCTTTAAGAGACATTTAGATGTTGAACTTAGTGATGTGGTTTAGTAGAGGACTTGTTAGTGTTAGGTCAGAGGTTGGACTCGATGATCTTGAGGTCTCTTCCAACCCAGACAATTCTGTGATTCTGTTATTATGCATGAAGATGGGACTAAAATAATTTTGGGATTTATTTCTGTAGAAAATATCAGAAGGTACTTTCTAGTTTAAAGCATAAGATTCTGAGGTGGGAAACTTGTCTCTCAGTCTTGTTCTGAACCAAAAACAGGGGTTTTGGATATAGTTTTCTACATACTTCCATGTGATGTAAACATTTGGCTACAGACTACCAGATTTTGATAAGAAATTTAATACTGGATCGATATCACTTTAGGAAATATTTGCTGGTCAATAGTACAGATCAATTGACTTTAGCAAATATTTTCACAGAATCACAGGACTGTAGGGGTTGGAAGGGACCTCAAGAGATCATTGGGTCCAACCCCCCTGCCAAAGCATGTTCCCTAGAGAAATTTTCTTGTCCTTGGTATGTTTGTGCCAATACAAAAAGTTTATTTTAAGAAATGACAATTTTCAATGGAAAAAATGTTTACAAAATATCTCAAGGAAGGTTTCTACCTGAGTTAGCAAGTTATAATGAACAAAAGGTATCTAGCAGTTGAAGGTAAATTCTAGAGTTGAAAAATGGTAGTCTTATTTATTTATTTATTTATTTATTCCTAAATGTTCTGTGCATGAAATCATACGTGAATAGAAAAACATAAAATCAACTACTTCACCGATAAGTGAAAGTGAGAAATCTAAAACTGCTTTGGGTATGTGGTGGTGCAGTATTTGGGGGGAGGAGGGGGCAGTATTTCAAGGCAGGGGGGGAAGGAAAACAAACACTTCTTCTTCAGAAAGTATGAATAAGACCCTTTTAGATCTACTGAACTAAATCACTGCCCATGTCCTTATGCTCCATAGACCAGAGTTTACATCAGAACACCAAGAAATATAGAGATGTCAAATTTCATTTTTTTCCAGAGGAAAAGGATGTTTTTGTGGAGTGTTTGAATTTTCACAGCCTGTCACTCAAACGATGCTATTGGCAGGCTAGGCTTGCTTTTCCAGTGCTAACGGAATAGTGCCAGGTGGCAGCTAAGGATGGGAAAGAGCAAAGAAGAAACTTTAAAAAGTGGTAACTAGAGAAGCCTGTGGCAGAAATTCTTCCATCATGCACATTATTTTCCATAGCACTTAAAACCCTGATAGTTCTTAGTGGATTGAAGAAAAAAATATTTCTGACAAATGCAATTTAATAGAGAAAACATACGTGCAACACATCTTTTAATTCATATTTAGTTTGCAGCTTGACATGGAATTTCTGCAGAAGTGTACCCTTTTTCTGTCATGTTTAATTTTATATATATATATTATTTTTTTTTCTGAAAATATTTTTACACATGGTTTAAGTGCTTTCTGAAACTGGAAATCATGTTATTCTAAAATTCTAAGATACTTACTTGCAACATGATTCACAATTTCTTCTACTCGTTTCTAGGTTTTCACTATGGTAACTCTTGAAACACATCCTGCACAAGAAGAAATAAAAAGGTGTCAAGATGTTGCTTCACAAGCTAAAGACTCATCAAAACCAGCCGTGACATTCCCCCTTAGTAAGCACTCACAGGGAGTATCTTGCCTTCTCTTCTGCCTCCCACTGACAATATGCCTTCTTGCTGATCAAGGGAGGGATGCTCCTGGTAACAAGTGGCAGGACTGTCACATAATATCTCATTTCAGAGCATTTTAGTGGCAGTATCGTCTTATGTCTGAGTTAGCTCTTTGGGCAGCATGTCAACACTTTCTCATGGTCATGGCCAATCTACAGCTGTGCCAATGTGCCAATGAAAGCATATAATCATTCTGCAAAATATATACACACACAAATACTGCATATTATTTTGAAAGTGGCTATAGTGCCACTGTCCTTTTATTTTAAGCTCATCTAAGAACACTTTATTGACAAGAATGTTCATAAAGTGGTTGAACTACACCTGTGAACAGCCACCTGGTAAGGGTTACTTCAGGAATGTTTGCACAGGCATCTTAAGTGCTTCTTTCATGTTCTGAAGTTACTTATCCAGCAAGGATATACAGGTTGGTGACAAGCAAGTAAACAAGAAGGCTTTTCTGAATACCAACCTACAGGCTTTTCTGTCCTGAAAAACCTGTAGGTTGGTATCTCTGCGTATGAACCTTCTTTTCTTAAAGTACATTAACAATTACATTCAAGAAATAATATAATAGGTAATTAGAAAAAAGGTAACACACAATAACTCCAAGACAGTGCTTATGGTCCAAGTGTTTGATATAATAATGGAAAAAAGAGATTAAGACTGATCATTGACACTGCACAAGTTCAATTTAGAAATCATAGCATAATTTAGCAATGGGAAAGATTAAAAAGTGGAACACATATCAAGTTTAACTTCTTTACTGAAAGGGTTGTTAGGCATTGGAACAGGCTACCCAGGGAAGTGGAGGAGTCACCATCCCTGGAAGTCTTCAAAAGACGTTTAGATGTAGAGCTTAGGGATATGGTTTAGTGGGGACTATTAGCGTTAGGTCAGAGGTTGGACTCAATGATCTTGAGGTCTCTTCCAACCTAGAAATTCTGTGATTCTGTGATTTTTTATATCTTCTGTCTATCAATGCCTTGAGTTCTAGAAAGGACTCCCCCCCACAAAAATATATATTAGCAAAAAACAAGCTATTGGCTTACTGGGGGAGCTACTAGATGAAGTTTTATAGCTGGCATAATACAAGCAGACAGGCTGGATGATCAAATGGACCATAGTCTTAAAATATATTAGTGCAGAGATCTGAACTTACTGAATGCATTTATTGAATAAATAATTTTTAGAGAAACCTGTGAGAATTAAGCACCTCAACACCCATAAAATGAAATCTCATTCAGTATATTTTCCTGTTACTTCTGTCCAACTCTTCTGCCTCTTCTTTCTATAAATGCAGAAAAAAACTCCCCTGAGAAAAAGCAGAACATTTTACACTTTCTGAAACTCAGTGAATTCCTTTATGGAATCAAAACGAAATGTTTCTTAATAAAATATCAGCAATCTGGTCATATTTCCTAACACATAATGTAAACATACTTCATTTCTAAATATTGTAGTATCATTTAGCTCTCAAGCAAACCAAATTCTGACACTATTTACAGAAAAAGAGGCTACTGATTTGCTTGTGTCTTTTCCTTTTCTTCAGACTTGAAAATTTGATGGTGATGCAGATATTGAATTACAGAATCACAGAATCACAGAATTTCTAGGTTGGAAGAGACCTCAAGATCATCGAGTCCAACCTCTACCTAATGCTAACAGTCCCCACTAAACCATATCCCTAAGCTCTACATCTAAACGTCTTTTAAAGACTTCCAGGGATGGTGACTCCACCACTTCCCTGGGCAGCCTGTTCCAATGTCTAACAACCCTTTCGGTAAAGAAGTTCTTCCTAACATCTAACCTAAAACTCCCCTGGCGCAACTTAAGCCCATTCCCCCTCGTCCTGTCACCAGGCATGTGGGAGAACAGACCAACCCCCACCTCGCTACAGCCTCCCTTGAGGTACCTATAGAGAGCGATAAGGTCGCCCCTGAGCCTCCTCTTCTCCAGGCTGAACAAGCCCACCTCCCTCAGCCGCTCCTCGTAGGACTTGTTCTCCAGGCCCCTCACCAGCTTCGTCGCCCTTCTCTGCACCCGCTCAAGCACCTCGATGTCCTTCTTGTAGCGAGGGGCCCAAAACTGAACACAGTACTAGAGGTGCGGCCTCACCAGAGCCGAGTACAGGGGGACGATCACCTCCCTAGCCCTGCTGGTCACACTGTTTCTGATACAAGCCAGGATGCCGTTGGCCTTCTTGGCCACCTGAGCACACTGCTGGCTCATATTCAGCTGACTATCCACCATCACTCCCAGGTCCTTCTCTGCCTGGCAGCTCTCCAACCATTCCTCTCCCAGCCTGTAGCTCTGCTTGGGGTTATTGCGCCCCAGGTGCAGGACCCGGCACTTGGCCTTGTTGAATTTCATGCAGTTGACCTCAGCCCATCGGTGCAGCCTCCTGCAGAGCCTTCCTACCCTCGAGCAGATTGACACACGCGCCTAGCTTGGTGTCATCTGCAAACTTACTGAGGGTGCACTCGATGCCCTCGTCCAAATCATCAATGAAGATATTAAAGAGGACCGGCCCCAGCACCAAGCCCTGGGGGACGCCACGAGTGACTGGCCTCCAACTGGACTTGACTCCATTCACCACGACTCTTTGGGCCCGGCTATCCAGCCAGTTTCTAACCCAACGAAGCGTGCGCCAGTCCAAGCCAAGAGCAGCCAGTTTCTTGAGGAGAATGCTGTGGGAGACGGTGTCAAAAGCCTTGCTGAAGTCAAGGTAGACCACATCCACAGCCTTTCCCTTGTCCACCCAGCACGTCACTTTGTCATAGAAGGAGATCAGGTTCGTCAGGCATGACCTGCCTTTCATAAACCCATGCTGACTGGGCCTGATCGCCTGCTTGCCCTGCAAGTGCTGCGTGATGACTTTCAAGAGGATCTGCTCCATGAGCTTCCCTGGCACTGAGGTCAAACTGACAGGCCTGTAGTTTCCCGGGTCTGCCCTCCAGCCCTTCTTGTAGATGGGCGTGACATTTGCTAGCCGCCAGTCAACTGGGACCTCCCCCGATCGCCAGGACTGCTGATAAATGACGGACAGTGGCTTGGCCAGCTCCTCTGCCAGTTCTCTCAGTACCCTTGGGTGGATCCCATCCGGCCCCATCGACTTGTGCACATCTAAGTGCCGTAGCAGGTCACCAACCAGTTCTTCATGGATAGTGAGGGCCACATCCTGCTCCCCATCCCCTTCCACCAGCTCAGGGTACTGAGTATCCAGAGAACAACCAGTATTGCCGCTACAGACTGAGGCAAAGAAGGCATTGAGCACCTCCGCCTTTTCCTCATTTCTTGTAACTAAGTTTCCCCCTGCATCCAGTAAAGTATGGAGATTCTCCTTAGTCCTCCTTTTTGCGTTGATGTATTTATAGAAACGTTTTTTGTTATCTTTAATGGCAGTAGCCAGATTGAGCTCCAGATGAGCTTTGGCCTTCCTAATTTTGTCCCTGCACAGCCTCGCTACATCCTTATAGTCCTCCCTAGTGGCCTGCCCACTTTTCCAAAGATTATAAACTCTCTTTTTTCTCCTAAGATCAAGCCACAATTCTCTGTTGAGCCAGGCTGGTCTTCTTCCCCGCCAGCTCGTCTTTGGGCACGTGGGGACAGACCATTCCTGCACCATTAAGATTTCCCTCTTGAAGAGCGCCCAGCCTTCCTGGACCCCTCTATCCTTCAGAACCACCTCCCAAGGGACTCCACCAACTAATGTCCTGAGCAGCTCAAAGTCAGCCCTCCAGAAGTCCAATACAGCGGTTTTACTGGTCCCCTTCCTGGCCTCGCCAAGAATAGTGAACTCCACCATTTTGTGGTCACTCTGCCCAAGACAGCTCCTGACAATCACATCCTCCACCAGTCCTTCTCTGTTTGTGAAGAGAAGGTCTAGCGGGGCACCACCCCTGGTAGGTTCACTAACCAGCTGCGTCAGGAAGCTATCTTCCACGCTCTCCAGAAACCTCCTAGACTGCTTTCTCTGAGCTGTGTTGTGTTTCCAGGATATGTCAGGGAAGTTGAAGTCCCCCACGAGTACAAGAGCTGACGATTTCGCAACTTGTCAGCTGCCTGTAGAACTCCTCATCAGTCTCCTCATACTGGTTCGGCGGTCTATAGCAGACCCCGACCAGGACACTAGCCTTGTTGTCCCTGCCGATCCTATCCCAAAGGGACTCGACCTTGTCGTTCCCAGCCTCGAGTTCTACAACCTCGAAAGACTCTCTAATATAGAGAGCCACACCACCACCCCTTCTGTGCTGCCTGTCCCTTCTGAAGAGCTTATAGCCAGGCATTGCAGCACTCCAGTCATGAGACTGGTCCCACCACGTCTCCGTGATGGCAACCAAGTCGTAGCCTGCCTGCCGCACGATGGCTTCCAGCTCCTCCTGTTTGTAACCCATGCTGCGTGCATTGGTGTAGATGCACTTCAGCTGGGCCATTACCTTATCCTCCGACCTTGCTATTGTTCCCCCTGGCACAACCCCAACAATCCTTGTTTCAGCCCCATCCCCCTTCCTACCTAGTTTAAAGCCCTCTCAATGAGCCCTGCCAGCTCCTGGCCCAGGATCCTTTTTCCCCTAAAAGATAGGGACCCGTCTGAGACCATCAGGCCAGGTGCTGAGTAAAGTGCCCTATGATCGAAAAAGCCAAGATTTCTGCATTGGTACCAGCCCCGGAGCCACGTGTTTAACAGGTGGGCTTTCCGCGTCCTCTCTGTACCCCTCCCTGCCACTGTAGGGATGGACGAAAACACCACCTGCACTCCCACTCCATCCACTAAACGACCCAGCCCCCTAAAGTCTCGTTTGGTAGCCTTCAGGCTTCTCTCTTCAATGTTGTCACTGCCAGCCTGGACTATCAAAAGAGGGTAATAATCAGAGGGGCGTACCAGGTTGGGAAGCTTCCTGGCAACGTCCCTGACCCTGGCCCCAGGGAGGCAGCAGACTTCCCTACGGGTAGGGTCAGGCCGACAAATAGGGCCTTCTGTTCCCCTAAGAATAGAGTCTCCAACAACAATAACCCTTCTGTCTTTCTTGATGGAGGCAGTCGAGCAGGGACCTGTTTCCATTCCTCCTCAACTCCCAGATCCCCTCCCTCTGCCCGACGGCTACAGGGCAGGGGGTCCACCCCCATTTGAGGAGTCTCACCTCGGTACCTCTCCTTGAGACCCTGCAGGGAGTTACTCCACCAATCTATCTCCTGCTCGCACTCCCTGATATCCCTCAACCTCTCCACCTCCTCCTTGAGCTCCGCCACCACGTGGACCAGGTCATCCACCTGCTGGCACCTCACGCACGCAGTTTCTCTGCCTCCCGCCGATGACAGCAACAGGCTCAGACACTCCTTGCATCCGGTGACCTGAACCGCTGCATTTTTTAACGGGCAGTCGGTCTGGGTGTGAACCGACTTCCTGGAGAGCGCGCCGTGCCTAGTGGAGACCATTATCACCTAGCTATCGGCTGTTGTTAAGGAGGTGTTCGTGTGGGCGGGGGGAGCGCTCTGCCCTTCCTGCTCGCCCTGCCTGCGCGAACTGCCGCGCTAACTGCCGTGCCACTCCCTTCTGATGCGCCACGCCCTGTTTGCTGTGCTCCTGGTCGCTCGCGCTCCCTAGGGGCAGCTTTTAAATGGCTGGGGAGGGGGCGCTGCTGGCTCCGCCTTTGCCTCGTCAGCATCCCTCACGAGGGCTGCCAGGTCCTGGTGGCTCCCTCAAGTAGGCTCGATGCCGGAAAAATTAGCCGTGCCTGGCCCGATCCCCCTCTCCGCTGCAGAACGCGTCTGCCCCGGAGCCGATCACCTCAGCAAATGGCTTTTCTGTCATTTCTCTGCAGCTAGATAATATTTCTCATTAATGTACGTGAAGCATGGGATGTTTTTTTTCTTGCCATCCCATCCAACAGCCTGGCTGTCCCCCTTTGTCCTTTTCCACCACCACTGGGAATTAGAGTTTCATGGGAGCAAGTGTGGGGTTAGACTGACGAGAGATCCTTCAGTAGAGTGTTCAAATTCTTTGATCCTCAAAGAAAGTTCAATGCTGAAATTATCTTCCAGACTAGTACTTACTCCTGAAAGTTTTTGTCCTTCAACACCTCAGGTGCTTACATAACTAGGAACACTTACATTGTAGTACTTAGCTACGATCAAAGCACTGTCACAATCCATCAGTCCATACACTAAGGTCTATCCTTATCTTTCTGTCTAAACTCCAGGACTTAATTGTACTGGTCTCAAAAAAAAAAAAAAAAAAGTATTGAGGATACTACATTTTTGAAGGAGATCAAGTAGAAGTGCTTGCCTGTGAAGAGTATTCAGCAGCATCAAGACAGGAGAGTATCTACTACTGAGACTAAACTGACTGAAGGGACATTGTCTCTACATACAAGAGGAACACATGGGCTTAGACACACACTCTGTAAGGGCTTAACGCCTTATCACTGCCAGTTTGGGAAATTGTTTCTTAACTGCCCAGCTGCAGATCATGCACCTGCTGTTTAGTGGGGAACATTGCCATTTTAAAATCCAGTTCATTTACCTTCACATTTAAGTAAATTTAGATGGTTAGATAACAAAATTCTTAAAGCTTCTGGAAGAGTATGTGATCAGTTGTAAAGGGTTGTTGCCATGACACTCCACTCTAGACTTTAGTAGTGTTTTCCTAGATAAAGACTGAACAGGTTTCTTGGCACTCTTACGTCACCTTTACTCTCCAGCACATTTATTTATTTAATTATTATTTGTTGATGGCTTTTGTTTGTTTGTTTGTTTGTTTTTGAGGGTTTTACCTTCCCAGCTACAAGTCAGACTGATTAATCTTACTCATAGCCAGGAGCCTATTTTTGAAGACTACACATCCTGCTGCAGGCTGTAACCCCCTGAACTGAGTGTATTGTTCAGGTGTATTTTTCCCTCTTTTGCCAAGAATGAATCCTTGTGGCATTATGGTGAGACAAACTATACAGGGGGTTATAGGGGGTGTGTAAAATTAGCTGAGGAGGTTCCTGCATTCTAATCATGCCTGGAAGCCTGCATTTCTGAATGAGTATTTTTCAGATGAAGTAAAGGGCAGCGTGTTTCCTAAATCCAGTGTGGATAACTGCCTTCTGCTTACCTAAACTTCCATATGCTTTCATTTAGATACAGTGTTTGCCTTTTTTTTTTTTTTTTTTCCCTGTGCTACATGCTTCTGGAGTGTTGCTCTTCGATCAACGAGTTGGAAATATTTTCTCTTCCTATCTCTGTAAAGCCTTTACCTCAATTTCTAAGGCCAGTTTGTTAAAGTAAACTAAAATTATCACTACAGTAAAGAAAAATCGTCGTTACATTTATGTTAAAGATAACCAGTTAAAAATAAACATCTGAGAGACTAATTTTTTTTTATTATTTTTTTTTTCTCCTCCTGATTTTATTGGGGCAGACTTGAAACAAATTAAATATTCATGAGATCATCCTGGCTGGATGTCAGTATTTTTTTTTTCTGATACAAAAAGGTTAATGAGCTGGAAAGTGGTGAAGAAAACATTCTAAATGCTAAGTCTGCTTCCAGCAGAAGTAACTTAATGTGCCAGTAATTTCCCTTCAGAGCTGCTGCACTCTATGGTGTCAACAATTAGGGACTGATTAGTACATGGATTATCAACACAACAGGCTGTATTGTAATGCTCTTTCAAACATATCATTAGGACTTTCCAGAACATAAATTTCCACATACTTTACCTAAGATTTTTGTGTGTTTCTTGTGTTCCTGGGGCATGATTCCTCTCTACAACTGAGCTGAGACAAGTACAGGGACTTAAAGGGTAAAAGTATAATTTGGCCAACTAGGAATTACACAGCTGAGAAAGCCTGCTGCAGCAAACACAGCCTGCCTATCCCAACACCATCCGAATCCAAGATGATTCTTGCTACCGGAGTAGTTCCAGGCGAGTATTCAGAGATGCATTGTGGCTTTATCTTGTAAAAGGTTCTACTGAGAACTAAAATGCTTAGGTTGAGGTTGAAGGCTGCTTCATGCAGTCCTGAATTACCATTCAATGCCTTGTTTCAACTGCAAGGCCATAGCCATCTCCTAGTTTTTCTGTCAATATTAATTTTTGAAAACATAGCTGTAAGAAAAATATAGTAATATGTGGGTCTCTATAATAACTTCACCATCTTATGCCATGAGAATACAGAAGATAAGTAAATTACAGCTAGATGACATTTGTATATTTTTTTCCCTTCTTAAATTGAACAAAAGAGATGAGAACATTTCACTGATAAACAATGTCTTAAATCCGGTACAGTTTTGTACATAAGTATATGAAAATCAGTTATCGATGACCAAGTGTAAAGTTTGACTTTTGTACTATATTACTCTTCTATTATTATTTCTTGGTCACTGAAGTGTATAAGGCACCTCTGAAAACAGAAGGACATTCATATAATGAGTAATTATGTCATTTACGACTTCCACTGGGTATAATGGCTGAAAATAACTGTTATGAAATACCTTTGAAGATTGTACTGTAAATGTGAGTGCAAAGACATGAGATTGAAACCCCTTGAAATGGAGGTGATTGTTGTCTAGGCAATAAGAAGGGCTTTTTCCATCTGCTTTAGATAGCTTTGCCAACAGAGTCTGTTTCTTCTCACAAAAGTTCAGCCATGCCAGGATGAGAAAATGGCAGTGAAAAATAGATGTTCTTTCAAGGCAGACTGACCAGATATGAGTTTAACTTTCAGGCAAGAAACATTAGATATGAATCCAAAAGCAGCTCTCACAGACCCTGGCACACTGGGATCTACATGTAGAGGGAATATGAAGAGACTTGGCTGTAAGAGGAAAATGCACCTGCACAGACACCTTATAAAACAGTGGTGTCTGAGAAGCTGTCAGGAAAGGACTAAAAGTCCTTGATCAATACTTTAATTCTGTTAACTCAAGAGGAGCCGTCAAATAGAATCTATCTCTGCATTTTTTTTTTTTATCCCTTTTCTCTGCCCCCCCCCCCCCCCCAACCCTCAAGGAGAAAAGAGCAACCTAAACTATGTTTTCCTCTTATCTAGGCATTTCTGAGGCATGCTTAAAATTAGATCAGCACCTGCAATATTAGCATAAATTTGTACCCCTTGCAAAGGAATACCAACCATTTCTCACAATAAGATCTGGGTGCATATAAATACTCTTCTTAGTTTCCTCAGAAGGAAAAACACCTGTACAGGCCAGAAATGATGTATGGTGTTTTCCAGCTGTGTTCCTCATCTGGACTCACAGAGCTCAGTTGCCCTTTAGCTTAAACACAGTTTTACAAAATTCGTCAGCATCTTACAGTTTCAAATAACCTCTCTTGCCCTTAGCATTGTTTTGCATTAATACTCTACATTGTTTATTGTAGTTCCAAGGTCCACCTCAGATTTTTTTTTTTTTTTATGAATTATTTGCTAATATCATGAAATCTGGATGTAAAGCATGAGGCACACAGAGTGAACTCAGTCCTGCAAATATTTTCAGGCAAAACCTGGGAGCTGGCTCTAGCAATACTCATCATTAGCTGTAACTCTGCTTGGAATCTTGCAGACATCTTCATTATTTAATGCTTATTATGGCACTTGGGAAAATATCTTTTGTTCATTTCAGGATGTTAATAATTCATCTCATATATCTTAACCCTTAAAGCATTTACCACCTTTGAGGATCAGTTTCAATATTCACATAGCAACACATAGGTTCATCATGGAGCCAGCTATTGAATATTTAGTTCCAAGATGAAAAAAAAAAAAAAAAAAGAAAAAAAAAAAAGAAAAAAAGCGTAGTGTGCCAACTTATTTTTCATCACTCACTATCATCCTTTACTAAAATCATCTGTTAGCAGCACAGGTCTCTCCTTTGATAGACACACTGTATTACATAACAGCAATTAGACATTACCTGGAACAATAAATTAATTCTTCAGTTTTTGTATTTTAAGCAATAATACAGGCAGTGTAAACAAAATGCATAATTCAGTAATATATGTTGTCATTGAATGTAAAGAAAAAAGAGTAAGAAGCTGAGTTGTATATATCATTATTAGACAATTGGAAAGAATCCCAGTATACTGTCATCTGCACCTAGTTAATATACTCCACATTTATGGTAGCTATGCATTGAGTTCTTATGATGTGGTCAACTTTCAGATAACTTAGCAGAATATATTTTCTTTACAATAATTGAAAAATGAAAGAAAATTTGCAGTGATTTTATTTTGAACTCAGTATCCAGCTCTCCCCAAGTGTCTGCATCTTGCATTAATAGATGAAAATTATAAACCATATATCAATGTGTCTGTTAGTATAAAAGCTTAAAATTCTTAGGGGATAGAAATCCAAAATACTTTCTGATTGATTTAGAGACAGCTGTGAAACAGAAAATATCTTAACCAACAACAAAATGAAGAGTCCAATACTAAAAGTGGGTCTCAAGTGACAAAATTGTTTCTGCTGTGAAATAGCACAATCTATGTAATGTGATGTAATTTAACCTGGTTTTATGCCTTTTTTTTTTTTCTCCACTCTTACTAACACCATTAGCAACAATAATACATTGACCTTATAATCATGTACTGACTTTTCCTTGTGCCAATATTTGGAATGAAAAGAAAAACAATAATCGAAAGCTCATTTCTGTAATGTACTAAGTGCTTTGGGCCAGCCTATGCAGAACACTGAAGGCTTGTGATTTAACATCAGGTCTGGGAGTTATCCCCTGACTTTCATGGTAAGATGACAAGACTATGAGCATGTTTTCAATTAAATATGTATTTTACTATTTATCTGGATCATAGAAATCTCTTCTAGGAATCAAACCCTAACTACATAAATTGATAGGCTTCTAAACATCTATTCTTTTATACCTTACCCGTTGTTAGTAATATCAATGTATTAATTTAATATATTAATATTTAAGTTTCCCTCACTGTGATTTTGTTGGCAGTACCTTTCTTTCTCGATTACTTTCTTTCTTTCCAATTAATAAAGGAAATATGTTAACTGTGCAGTACCTGGTTACCTAGGCTTGCATATTGCCTGTATCATTCCTGGGGACTCCAGTGTACGTCTAATTTAGTTGGTTTCCTACTGCTATTCACTGTGAGACTTTAAGAGTATAAATTATGTCCTTAGAGAGATTAGACTGCTACTGTTTATGCCTCAAGGGTCTGGCTTGAATAGACACTCTAAAAAGGAAAAACACACCAAACAATAAACAAATTATGCAAATTAATGAGGAGCAATTGTGGTGGAGACTGTTGTCAATTTATATTAACTTTGTCCTTGACTTCAACACAAATTTCTAATTCGCCCATGACAGAGCTTTTAAAATAGAGATCGCATTTACAAATTTAGTGTTAATTGTGGAACATTGCCAGGATCCTACAGCAGGAGACTGTCTTGAAAAGCACCTGTTTCTTTTGATCAATTGCACAACAACTCACAGTTGTAGGGAAGTAGGCCTGGTTGTGTGTTTTAGGAGGATGCTTAACATTTGTGGTTAATCCTCTATACTTGCAGTTAGGGTCAGACATCCTATTTAATTAGTGGAAGATGTGATGTGAAGTCAGTCTTTGCCTACTCTTTCATATGAACTGACTTTCTTCCTTTTACACTGTTTAACTCTTTACTTCACCATTATACATCAAATTAGAAAATAATATTATGGATTTTTCACAGAAATAACTGATATTTTCTATGTTGCATACAGTCTTAGACTTTTGTGTAAATAATTGAAAAATTTATTACATACATTTTTTACAATTACATACAATTGAATAATTTATTACATAGTGATTGTACTTTTTATAAGCTCTAATGCAAAGATAGATATTAATTGGTCCTTAACATTTTGTATTTGCACATATCCCCTTTAAAATCAGGGGGCCTGAGATGCTGAAAAATTAGAACAACAATTTCCATATCAGCATAAGCCTTTTAAATGTGAATATGTATGAGAGAGTTGATTACAAGACCCTTTGATAATAACTGTCTTAATGTTCTGAGCTACTGTGAACTGTGCCACATTGTCATAAAATGCAGGAGCCTTTCTAAGTTGTTCCCCCCAGAAGCTCAGGCAGGACTTCAGGAACCCAGGAAGGGCATCTGAAGCACAGGAGATTCTTTCACAACAGAGGGCTCAAGCTTGTCTGCAGATGTCAAGGAGCTTGCATTTTTTTGTTGTTGTTGTTTGTTTGTTTGTTTGTTTTTAAAGCTCTTCCAGCAAAGGAAGTTAAAGGCAGTCTGATTTTTCTGTCTGGAAGAAGTAATGTTGAAGCTGAACTACTTTTTTGATTGTCTTCTCTGCATCTCCCAGGTGTCTCTTCTGGAGGAGCTCTCAAAGTCACAGAGGAAGGTGCCGAGGCAGATGATGGCTTTCTGAGGTGCTATTGCCCAACATCATTTCTTTGGTGCTATCCATATAAATTATTCTGGTCTTGTTATATCATTTGGTTAAATAGCAGGGAAAATGTCCTTGATCTAAGAAGGCATCTTATAAGGAGAAGTGATTTAGTCAAGGGGTTAGCAGGGAACAGAAATATGTGGCATGAGCTCCTGTGGATCTGTCAGTCTGTGGTGGATTACAGAAATTAAAAAGGAAATTTCCTGCCTAAAAATGTGTGCTGTTACTTTTCCCTCAGTGATGAGGTAGGTGAAACAGAATACAGTATTCACAGAAAAGTGAACTAAACTAATATCCTGCAACTCAAGCTTCTGTAGTAATGAAGATGTAATATAGATTTCAACAAACCTGAAGCAGATAATGCACGTGGAGTGCAACCCATGTATGAAGAACGTGTTTCTGAATCATTATTTGTCTCTACAGATGGTACCATGGCAAAGAACTGTTTTTTTCTTTAAGCTCTATTCTTTCACTTAACACTCACTCCCAAAGGTATAGTTAGCAATATAGTTAGCTAATTACGTGAATGACATTTCTTGATGTGTGAGTAATAGTGCTCCTCATGAGATAATTCTTTGCAAACCATGGCTGCTACAACATGAAAATTTTATGATTGGTGTAGTGTTGGGCACATTGCCCACGTGTAGTCAAAAAGTGGGTAAAAGAGAGCTGTTAGCTGGTTCCCTGAGTGAGTGAATCAGCAGGTGGTGGAAACCTCACCCTCTTTGGGAGTTCACTCATTTTGATGACCATTGGAAATATGCTGGATTATCTGAAATTTAAGGTATCTTCCAATGAAAAGTAAAATTAAGCAAACAAACAAAAAAAGTTTTAAGCAGCAGGAAGATCTGTTTCTGAAGACTTGCCTGGAATAGATTTAAAAGAGCTAGTGTTAATCTATATTATCTAACAAGCTAACTAATTGCTTCAAAATTTAAAGACAAGTTTTCTGCCTAATGCATCTGCTAAGCTGTTCAAATTGGACCAGAAATCTCTCCTCTAGTAGATTTATCATAATGTAATTAACACATATTATCATCACACTTTAAACTTAATTTAGACAAGACCAAAGTACTTGTAAGATATCTATATAAAATATGTCTTTCTTGTGTTTGTTCTTCGAAGTTCTTAAGTGTTTCTACCAGAAAATTGACTAAATTTTCAATCCTTAAATTAGTTCCTTTGGTGACAACTGACATCTTTCTCTGGAAAAGGAAAGAATAGCAATGTAAGGCAGATGAAGGAGTGGAGCAAACAAGGCTGACAGTGTGTCATGATTTTGGCTGGGATAGAGTTAATTTTCTTTGTAGAGGCTTGTATGATGCTGTGTTTTGGATTTTTGAAGCAAACAGTGGTGACAGCCTGATGATGTTTTAACTATTGCAGAGCAGTGCTTACACAGAGCCAAGGGCTGTTCAGCTGCTCGTGCTGCCGTGCCAACGAGGAGGCTGGGGGTGCACCAGGAGCTGGGAGGGGACAAAACTGGGGCAGATAACCCAGACTGACCAGAGGGATGTCCATACCACATAACAACATGCTCAGCAATAAAAGCTGAGGTAAAGAAGGCAGAAGGTGGGAATGTTTGGAACAACGGCATTTCACAGAATCACAGAATCACAGAATCACAGAATTTCTAGGTTGGAAGAGACCTCAAGATCGAGTCCAACCTCTGACCTAATGCTAGCAGTCCCCACTAAACCATATCCCTAAGCTCTACATCTAAACGTCTTTTAAAGACTTCCAGGGATGGTGACTCCACCACTTCCCTGGGCAGCCTGTTCCAATGCCTCACAACCCTTTCAGTGAAGAAGTTCTTCCTAACATCTAACCTAAAACTCCCCTGGCGCAACTTAAGCCCATTCCCCCTCGTCCTGTCACCAGGCACGTGGGAGAACAAACCAACCCCCACCTCGCTACAGTCTCCCTTGAGGTACCTATAGAGAGCGATAAGGTCACCCCTGAGCCTCCTCTTCTCCAGGCTGAACAAGCCCACCTCCCTCAGCCGCTCCTCGTAGGACTTGTTCTCCAGGCCCCTCACCAGCTTCGTCACCCTTCTCTGCACCCACTCGAGCACCTCGATGTCCTTCTTGTAGTGAGGGGCCCAAAACTGAACACAGTACTAGAGGTGCGGCCTCACCAGAGCCGAGTACAGGGGGACGATCACCTCCCTAGCCCTGCTGGTCACACTGTTTCTGATACAAGCCAGGATGCCGTTGGCCTTCTTGGCCACCTGAGCACACTGCTGGCTCATATTCAGCTGACTATCCACCATCACTCCCAGGTCCTTCTCTGCCTGGCAGCTCTCCAACCATTCCTCTCCCAGCCTGTAGCTCTGCTTGGGGTTATTGCGCCCCAGGTGCAGGACCCGGCACTTGGCCTTGTTGAACTTCATGCAGTTGACCTCAGCCCATCGGTGCAGCCTATCCAGATCCTCCTGCAGAGCCTTCCTACCCTCGAGCAGATTGAGACACGCGCCTAGCTTGGTGTCATCTGCAAACTTACTGAGGGTGCACTCGATGCCCTCGTCCAAATCATCGATGAAGATATTAAAGAGGACTGGCCCCAGCACCGAGCCCTGGGGGACGCCACGAGTGACTGGCCTCCAACTGGACTTGACTCCATTCACCACGACTCTTTGGGCCCGGCTATCCAGCCAGTTTCTAACCCAACGAAGTGTGCGCCAGTCCAAGCCAAGAGCAGCCAGTTTCTTGAGGAGAATGCTGTGGGAGACGGTGTCAAAAGCCTTGCTGAAGTCAAGGTAGACCACATCCACAGCCTTTCCCTCGTCCACCCAGCGCGTCACTTTGTCATAGAAGGATATCAGGTTCATCAAGCAGGATCTGCCTTTCATAAAGCCATGCTGACTGGGCCTGATCGCCTGCTTGCCCTGCAAGTGCTGCGTGATGACTTTCAAGAGGATCTGCTCCATGAGCTTCCCTGGCACTGAGGTCAAACTGACAGGCCTGTAGTTTCCCGGGTCTGCCCTCCAGCCCTTCTTGTAGATGGGCGTCACATTTGCTAGCCGCCAGTCAACTGGGACCTCCCCCGATCGCCAGGACTGCTGATAAATGATGGACAGTGGCTTGGCCAGCTCCTCTGCCAGTTCTCTCAGTACCCTTGGGTGGATCCCATCCGGCCCCATCGACTTGTGCATATCTAAGTGCCGTAGCAGGTCACCAACCAGTTCTTCATGGATAGTGAGGGCCACATCCTGCTCCCCATCCCCTTCCACCAGCTCAGGGTACTGAGTATCCAGAGAACAACCAGTATTGCCGCTACAGACTGAGGCAAAGAAGGCATTGAGCACCTCCGCCTTTTCCTCATCTCTTGTAATTAAGTTTCCCCCTGCATCCAGTAAAGGATGGAGATTCTCGAGTCCTCCTTTTTGTCTTCCCAAGAAACTGTTACATGTGAAGAGCCCTGCTTTCAGGCTGAAACACATTCCTACAGATGTAGCAAATTAATTTATTATTTTGTTTTGATTGCACACATGAATTTTGCTTTGCTAGTAAACTGGCTTTACCTCAACCCACATGTTCTGACACTTTTACCTTTCTGATTCTCTCCCTCATCCCACCTGGGGAGAGTGAGCGAGTATCTGGGTAGTGTTGAACTGTCTGCTGGGTTAAACCACAAGAGAGTGGCATAAACTTCTGCGTTATATATGGAAAGTATAAAAGTGCTCTGCAAAGGCATTGACCTAAGCTTGTATCAAATTAAATCCCTTCCAGTCTGGGCTTGGGTGTAGTTGAACAAGGTTGCCACCACATGTGATATGCTGTGAGCTCCAGCAAGCTCGGGTAAAAAATGGGCATTTCTTACATGTATGTCAGCTCCTCTTCTCCTCTGTGCTGCAATTCTTTGCATAACTCAGATAAAGCTTTAGCTGAAAGCTATTTGTAACACAATGTCAATAGAGAATTTGCCAAACATGCTTTATAATAAATGCCCAAATATAAGCCAAGCAATGGCATCATGCTTTCTGCTGTCATCTCTCACCTAATTCTCTACTGGTCAAAAACAGCAGACTAAAGTAAAGCATTTGCTGCTGCATAAAAAACTATTGAATTGTTCAGGCTGATGCTGCCAGTTCTGTTGCAAGGCCATTATGAGATAATATTTTTGTATGAGAGGCAAGGGTCAGTCACAATTCACAATAACTTCCACCTGCCCTCAGACACACAGCAACAATAAACAAACAAACAAATAAATAAATAAATTTAACTCTAATTTTCTCTGGTATTTTGATATACCCCTCTCATACACATCCCACTAACAAGTTATTAGTTCCCACTGAACAAAGTGAACACTCCTATTGTTACAAGTCTTTTCAAAAATAATAGTGAACTGTTATAATTATAGGTAAACCATTTTGTGTAAAACAAAAATCAAGGGATTCTTATTTGAAATCCTTTTATTTGCTAAAATGTTTATTAGTTATACCTACTTTATGTCTTATTTTAATTTTATGTAAATATTTTTTTCCTCTGTGGCAATATCACACACAGTCCATAGAGTAAGGTGACTGAAGACAGAAGGAAAATACTTGGGAGAATAATGAAATAGGAAAAACTTTCATACTTCTTCTCACCTCTTCACAGTCCAGTAAATATAGTAAGCTTCATGTCATGTTAGAAAGAAACGAGAGAAAATTAAAGACAAGGAAGGAAAAAAAAAGAAAAAAAAAAAAAAAAGAGCAGTGTGCTCTGGCATTAGAAAAAGCTAGGCATATTTGTATGCCCTGTTATGTCAGTTCTACATCAAAAAAGCTACCCACTCATTTGAGATGAACATGATCTCTATCCCAGCACATGAGCAGGACATGTGGAATAATTGGAGTGGCTAAAAATCTTAGACTGTGTGAATGCAGTAGCTGACCCTCAGCAATGGTACAAACCATCGTGATATTCAAGTTTCAACATCACCAGCATAAATTAGCAGTTTATCTGAGTCCAAAAGGATGGAAACAGCCGCAGGGATAAAGGATGATGAATCACATGACACAGAGCAAATGTAACTGTGATTAATGGGACATCACAACTCAACAAAAAAGAGAACCAACTGTGGAAAGAGATAACTACCATTACAAAGGGCAAATTATTGTCTAAGGTGATGTAATTAACTCCAAGCCTCCCCATGGTTTGGTTGGCTGTTTCCCTGTGAGGCTCACTATTGTACCCACAATAATGACAAGCTTGTGGATCCTTAGTTTAAATACTGGGCTATTAAGTTTCATTTTTACCTGTTGCAGTGAACTGATACGGTGTCATAGCTGAAGATAGGGCAATTTGTAATAGTACAATTACAATATTCTGTTGTGATTCATTCAACTAGCATTCTCTGTGAAAAGACAATTGGAAGAAAAGCTTCTATAACACACTGCACTGTGATATATGGGGTCCTTTAAATATTTAAATTCAAGACTTACCCATTGATTATACTTTTTGTCACTGTATGAAGCTTCCCAAAAGTGTTTTGTTACAGCAGGTGTGATTAAAAGTGTTTTTTATCCTTATTAGTTATATCTCTGATGGACAAGTGGTATTTTTCTCATTCTTTCCAAAGAACTGTTTTAGTCCTGGGAATATTTAGCTGGATTGCTTGCTCAAAGATATGTTGATTCATAGTATATCATCTTCATCTATTTAGCACGACAAAAGCTTTATTCAGATCATTTGCTAGCAATTCTTACTGCTTCCTTTCTTCAACATAGAAATGAAGATTTATATGCCCCTGAAGGGATTCTGCTGACAACTTAAAAAATTGGAACATTTCTAAAAATTCAATACCTGAAAACTGGAAGTGGAGCCAGAATTTTAATTTTCTCCACTGGCTGTGACACTTCAATGGTTATTCTAAGCTATCCTAAAGATGAATAAGTTATATAAGACACTCCCTATTTGCCATCCTAGTTTAGAAAGCAGCAGTTTTAAACTGCATGTAATTTTACCATGAAATCTAAGTTGGGACTTCAGTGATTCACAGGAATCTCATATCAGGGTAACTTTTACTGTGGCAACAGATTAACTTCACACCAACATCTGTCTGTTCATATCTGAAAACTATAGAATGATCACTGAACTGTAGATCAAAACTGCCAAAATTTGAAAGACTTCTGGATCAAAACCAATAAAGTTCAAACTGCTTGATGCTTGCATACTTTCTGGATAGACTGGTTTCTTCACTCTATCTTCCTTCTGACTTATTTTTACTTTGTGCCTTTTTAGGCATAGGTATGTGTCTATTGTTGTGGTGCCACTGATGGAATGCCTTGCTGTGTCCTGCCCAAAAGCCTCTTGAAAGTTTCTTGACCTCTTATGAAAACATAATTTTGAATAGTCTTATTAAACTTTCTGATTTCAAAATATTTTTTCAAATTGTTTTACAGTTCTTACAAATCTGAGATGCATTTGGGATAGGCTAAAAGCTGCCTCGATGGTCTTCGTGGAGATGGCTTTGATATAACACCATGGGCTGCTGGTTACATACAGATTTTTTGACTATTAGAGTCAACACTTTATTTTCTGCTGTTAAGGTTTGAGATTGTGAGATTCTTGGGACAGATCTGTCATGGTTCCATTTGTTTTCCAGATATGGTCCACAAAACAGCCTAATCATTTGACCTGTACGTATTATAGCTGTATAAACAGAAGGTGAAGAGTAACAGCTTTGTGTAATCAAACCTGTGAAATGATACAGCTTTTAAAATAACTGTTAGGGAAGGCTTTGTTCTTTATTCCCTTATACACTTCATCCTATATACACAGTAGTAATATACTGTTTAAAAAAATGTATACACATGAAAATATTTTATTGTTAAAGAATCTAAGAAAAAATAACAATACTGGTTTTGGAGTCATTGCCACATGATTATTTCATATGTATTTTGTAATCTATTACCTGTTTTATTGAGAAAGAAAATGATAAAAATCAAGTTGAGATTTCACTGGTACTCAGACATATTCATGCAAGCCAGGATCAGGAATGTTCCAATATTTGTTTTGTGGAAGTAGAAAAACAATAGCTCAATGCTATTCACAGTTTTAAAATTATGTAAAAATTATGCCAGAATAAAAAATCATTAATTAATATTTGAGTGAAACTTTTACACTGCAAAATGAAATGCAGAATGCTGAAGCAAAATATTTCTGATCCACAGTTTTAAACAATTTTTTGAACAAGCTAAACTTATAAAAGACCCATTTCAAAAAGCTGTCAGGATTGTATCAATGAAACCGCAGTCATCCATGGTAAGCTTGAATTTAGTTTCCAATGCTGAACAGGAAGGGAGTGCTTCCACAGACTGTTGTTAATTTTGCCTATAGCTGCAGGATTCTCAATAGGAGAAAAATGTATTACCAGTAACAGTTTACTTGCACTGGTCCTTCGCTTTAGTTTTCTTCATTATTAATAAGCAGTAGATAGCGAATGTGATTTATGAAGGAGTAACACTGAAAGTCTATAGCAGAATGGTGTAGGTAAGGTGTCAGTTAGCCATCATGTTTCAAATATGAAAGTGTCATAGTTATTTTACTTTAAGCAAAAGTGAAATATTCTTTCCCATTACAGAATTAACACAGTATAGATAATCTGTTCATAAATATTAAAAGCAAATGATGCTAGCTGGAAATCCAGTACACTAGTAGCTGGTGAAAACCCAGAAAGCTCTATGATTTATCATGGAAAAAGAATATGAACTCTTTAGTTTTCAAATGATGGATTGGGTGTTTTAGTAAATGCCTGTGTTTCATACAGCATGTACCTAACAGAAAGATAGGTCAATAGAGGAAACAGGCAGAAAGAGAGAAAAAATACACAGATATACAGACTGCAGTCCCTATTAAAAGCTGAGAACAGAATCATACTCGGAGTAAAATCTATACCCTACTGAAAGCAAAGCCGAAAACATTCATTACCTCTAACGTGGTGAGCATTACTCCTCCTGCATTTTGCAGGATTCATGGACGGTTGTTTCACATTCTTTGGACATATTAGTGTCCTTGACTAGCTACACTGAGCAGACCAGCATGTGACTCTATTGCAGATGGACAGGACGGATGATGGTTATTTCCTATAGATGATGCCATAAATAAGCTTTTAAATGTCTTTAAAAATAGGGTCCAGACACCAGTCATTCTTAAAAGCTTTCCTAGTGTTATGTCCCCAAACTAAAACCTTGATGCAGTGGTAATTACTATTTAGCATCCATTCTGTGTTTTGCAAGCAATACTGACAACCTGCTAATAGCGCTACTAATTTTCTCCTCTGGAGGAAACACACAGTGTAAATTCATCTCTAAGAATGACCTCTGAACAAACCCAGCCTTCATAACCACAGCAGTACTAAGCTGCAAGTTTATATGTGATCAGGTTCAAAACAAAGTGGAATAGGGAAAAAATACCAATCTACCAAATCTACCAAAAACTACCGAAACTACCAATTTTCTACTCCATAGAAAATGTTTTTTGTTTCCTTGGGATTCACTCAAGAAATGGAAGCTGTGCATGTATCTGCTGTGGTCCTTGTGAGGCCAATATCCTGACATTTTCTTTCCCAACATGATGGTCTGTACAGTCTAGGCTTTATTTGTATGGACACTACAGAAACATTTTAGAAAAGGAAGAAAACTCCTTGAGGACCACACGCAGCCACAGATTTGGGATCCTAGGAATTCTGCATGGGTTACTGAAGTTTTGAAGAGGGAGCTTAATCTTGAGTCTGTCAGTATGTGTAACTGATGCATGCTTTCTAAATAATTAGATGTGGATCTCACTTGTGAAACTTCATCATGTTCCCTGAAGATAGTGTAAAGACTGCAGCCAGGGAGATTATGCAGACGAGTGATAGAACCTAATTTATATATCTAGATATATAGATATAGATATATTTAAAATTAGGAAAACAAGAAAGCAATAAGAACAGAACTTTTCATGTTCCCTTCCCTTCCCTTCCCTTCCCTTCCCTTCCCTTCCCTTCCCTTCCCTTCCCTTCCCTTCCCTTCCCTTCCCTTCCCTTCCCTTCCCTTCCCTTCCCTTCCCTTCCCTTCCCTTCCCTTCCCTTTTTTAACAGCAAGTAACAAAACAGAAAAATTAGTAGTTATCTTCACATGAAAGGCACTACTCATCTGGACACCAGTTGTGTCTCAAAGTGTTGTTTTTTTCTTTCTCACCCATAAAAAGAGTACTAACTCTTTTAGTCTTATTTAATCTAAACCTTTTCAAAACCTTCTTAATTTTAGCATCAGTGTCAACTATAGATTTACATATGACTCTTTGGCTTTCATATACCGCGAGAATTTCTGTTTAAAAGATAGTCCTTTGAGATAGTCTTGCCTTTTTTTTTTTTATATATATATATTTTTATTTTTTTATTTTTTATTTTTTTTTAAGTAGACAGTAATGTTGACTGTCTCTTCACAACAGCATGTAAGGCTTGTATGTCAAGTCTAATGAATAGTGTTGTTAATCCTTAATTGTGTATTTATAGTTTCACTTATGGTTAAATGGGAAGAAAATCATTTAAAAGTACTTACAGGAATGACAATAGCTTCCCTCAGGGACTAGAAGTTGCCAAGATCAATGACTTTTACAGCAATGGATTGCTGGAAAAAAGCTACTAGATCAAGGCTTAGTCTATATATATCAAGTTGTTCTTGGTTTAGTTATTTCTGAATAAGTTTGCCAACCTCATTGTCTGACCAGTCTTATTCAGTATGAAAAGTGATTTGTTCCTGTTTAGTTTAAAACATTTTGGAAACTCATTTCACTTGCTCCAAAATAAGAACATGAACAACAAGGTTATTCATCTCTTATTATTCAGATTAAATCAGGGTGTTACATTAAATTGTCCTTTAAATATAGAAATATATAGACTGTATTTCCTCTCTTCTCCACAAGTGCACTCAAGATCATCTGCCAACTTCTACTTTTGTCAGAGAAGGATTAAAGATATAAGTACTGTAAGACCTAGTAATTTAATGTCAGAGAGGACATGTGAATTGTGCTACTAATAAACAGAGAAATCCAAATTGCTATAGCCTGCCCTTCTTCAGTGCCTTGTTTCCTGTTAGGACAGTACCATTCTGCAGCAACCCTTAGGTCTTTCCCTAGTATATCACACTCTGTTTAGAACTCAGCAACATGAATGGGTATTTCATTTTTTGATTCCTGTACGCATTGGTCCATGGTTATCCATCACTGATTAAATTTAAGGTGAGAACTGTATAATTAGAGCTGGAGTTACATATTTTATAAATAGAGCAATATGGTTATTGGATTTAAGAAGTGTGGAATGAGAGGTACATAACTTGTAGCATTCACATTTTTCCAGTGTCATTGCATTTATAACCCATTGCAGGACAAATAGTAAATAATTTTAATTAAAAAATAAAAGACCTTTATCTCTCTCTCTTTCATCCTGGCTATAGAAATCACTGCGGAGATGGCATTCCTTCATCCAAGTGCCTTTTGCAGGTCATGCCTTGTGCCTTAGCACATTATATGCTTTAAGACTTCCATTTGTAATTGATTTATCTCTTTATTTTCAGTTTTTTCACGTTTTCCTGCAGGCAGAGTTTCTAAGTCTCTAACTGAATGAAGGTAAAAATTAGCATTTGAAGTGGGGCTACATATCACAGGGCTCAAGTTCAAAGCCTCTGTGTTGGGTGAAAATCAGTTTTCTCCATTCCTGTTTTAAAAATATGTTTTCAGGGATTTTAGAAGAATGTGCCACAGAGAGGGGAGCTAACAGTGTACAGTTCTAATGTAATTTAATGTCTCTGAAACTGTTGTGATATGTTACAACTGGCGAACAGTGTGTTTAGGTTTTCATCCACTGGCTGTATTCAAGACCCTTTCTAGAATGCAGAGCTTTGATATGATGGAAAAGATATATATATATATATATATGTATACTAATTTCTATTTCAGTTCTAGTTCTCACAGATTCACTTCTCAATGAAGAATGTCCTTAGCAGGCAGCACATAGGCATTTTTACCAAGCTACAGCTACTCAAGACCTTCTTTGATAATTGGATTTAAATGTGTCTAATTATATTGAAGTACAAACTACCCATGTCATGTTTCCACTGGGATTTTACACTCAGTTTATACACTCTGGTGTATAAACACACATTTCTGCAGCTTAAACCAAGCCCATAGTGTGTATATTTTTTATACAGTCCTAGTTCATCCTCTCTCTGGTTTTTCAAGAGTGGTGATTGTATCTCAATAACATGCAGGGTGTTTAACAAGTGGAGTACTGGATTTGGAAAGTTAAAGGACCATTATCTGTTTCTGAGACTGGCTTAGTAGATGCTGTTGGACAAGGTATTCCATTTCTTTCATACACCTCAGACACTTTATCTTTTTTGCTGGGACTATCAATGCTGTCTTCTGCTCTTAGGAGCATGCTATAAGAGCAGCTCCTTAGAACTGCTATAACAAAGAAGGCTATTATTACTTCCTAGAGGAGGCACAGACTTTGAAGCTTAAGTTCAAAGCCTCTGCACTGAAGTGAAAAAACACTTTCTAGGCATTGCTTCCCCTCTTCTGAAAAGGCAGTCTTAACACTGGGATAGAAAATACTGAAGAGGGTGAAGCAGGTATTTCCTTGACCAGCAACATATACTTAAATAATTTAAGTAGAATTCAACCTATCTTCTAATTAAGTCGTTTTATGAACAAGCAGCAGAGTATTAAAATTAAATATTAAAAATAGTTACAAGCTTGTAATTCAACCATTTGGTACTTGAGGTAAGCATATCATAAATATTTTCAACAATCAGTGGTAAAAACAAGTTATCAAGCAAGTTCTCGAAAACCAGAAAAATAGTGGAAGAGAAAGAGGGAGTAATTTATCAGAAACTTTAAAGGAGGAGGTTTGGACCTGCTCTTATGCTGAGACTATTTTCATTAATTGCTTCCACTGACATACTGTAACTATAGTTAGGTTGTGTCGGGATATTCCCACCTTTACCTGCTCAAACATACTGTTAAATTCTCATGACTCATGTATTGTATGGTGTTCTTTTTTTTTGTTCTTTTTTTTTTTTTTTTCCATGTACCAAATTAGTGAAGATTGTCTAGCCTGAAGAAAACAGGATGTTCGACTTCTGTTGGACAGAATTTACAAGAAATTTCAGCTCCCTAAAATAAAACACAGTAAATCATTATGAGCTAAAACAGGAATCTGTGAGTGACATTAGTTCCATTTATCAACAAGATTTCTCTTGCACAGATTGTTCCCCTTTCCTCTACTACTATCCACATGAGAACAAATTATATTATTTTAATATTTTGTTCTAATGTTTGTTAATGTTTCCTTGACTTGATACTGGCAACTTTCATTTCAGAACAATGTAAGGAAAGAATGACTTTCCCTGACGTATTAGGTGTGGGACTTATGTTAAGGGTCAGGGTTTCAGCAGTAAAAAGAACAGTGAAAGTTTTTAAGGTGGACACAAATAGCTATATTTTAGAACACAATTGAAACTATGCTTTAAAAATCACAGTGTGTTCCTCCACACAGGTACCATATGTTAGTTTTTGTTCTCCTATAAAAATAAAATAAAATAAAATAAAATAAAATAAAATAAAATAAAATAAAATAAAATAAAATAAAAATGGTATTTTAAATCACTTTTTGTTTCTTATATGTGTTCTTATCATTTTTTATGTCCACTTGGGCATGGGGTGTTTCAAAATCAGTTTTGTTTCAGTGCTCATGGGGATGTTTACCCCTGGCCATTTGGAGCAAATTAAATATTTTAGTTTATTTCAGATGACAGGTGCATCTAGAAGCTGATATTCCTACCATGTGAAAATAACCAGGGAACATTTCCTACCATGTGAAAATAGCCAGGGAACATTTTAGGTACTGGAAGCTTAGGACTGCAAAATGTATTTTGTTTTTTCCAAGAGTTGCTGTGTCAGCACTCTGTTGCCTGTTTGACAAATCTCTTGTGTAAGGGCATTCTTAAAAGGCTGGTTAAGCTACTTTACAGCTGTGTTGAGGCACTGGAGAGGGTTTAAAGATTTCTGAGATTAGTTCCAAGTGGACTTGAATGTAAGTCCATGCAATGCTCTTTTTTCTGCACCAGTTTCTAAGTATGTTAATGAAAGTTGCATATCTTTTTAAATACAAAACAATATTTAAGTAATATATAAATGCATAATACCATGATGACTGTATTTTTATTTTATTTTATTTATTTTATTTTATTTTATTTTATTTTATTTTTGAACAGGTAAAATGGAGAAAATAAACACCACATCCATACCAAAAGTTTAAATTATCAATAAGGTGTTGTAACAAACTGCATCACAAAGCACTACTTACTTTGTCCACTGACTTCAAACATTTGACTTTATAGATAAAAATGTGCTATTACTATGCTTAAGTAAAGTTGAAAGCTCATCAGGATGGATTTAGTTTTTCTCCTTCCAGTAAATATGGGCATAAAAACACCACAAAATTTGCCCTTCGTAGCTGCCATTCTTGACTGATTATTTCTTGACCTTCTTCCCTATGCTTCTCCACCTTAGCTGTTACCTTTTATCCCTATATTTAGGCCAAATCCTCTTTCTGTGAATTAAGCTGACATCTTGTCTTCTACACAGTGAATAAGGCAAAACAATTTTTCACCAGTGCTCACCATGCAGAATCCTTCTTTTGTCACTTACAGCCTGATTTTGAAAGTGACTTTTTGCGCTGGTGAATGGTCTTCAAAATCTGTCTCATAGTCACTGGGTGACGCAACTATTGATTGAAAATGTAAATGTGAGTGAAGGAAAGTAATAGAAAATAAATGTTTGCTGACATAACTGTGTACTATAAAGAAAGAAGAACTGGCAAAAACTTTCACTCCTTGCACCGATCGTGAGACTATTACAGACGGCTGAAATAGCTTTCTCAAAGGTGTGGTTTGTGCATTTCATTGCAGGAATAATTGTTATCTCAGGCAGTGTTTTAATAAGGAACAATGTTCTGTTTCATTCTTTTTTTGGAACTAATTGATATTATTGGTACTCCTTCAGCTCATTAAAATAAATTCTGGAATAGAACTCAATGAATAGACAAAGGACTGAAAAATTTAACACATTATTATTTTAATAGATTATAAAAAACTGGGAATAATTAAATTTTTATTAGGAATCCACATGCAAAATTTAAATCCTCAGAATCTTCAATGGGTGTTTAGACCTGGGAAGGCACATATGTTCCCTGTGGGACAAACACCAAAGTCTTGACCACACGTGGCAGGGGTCCAACTTTTGTTAATGACATTGTTCGTTGAGGTACCCTTCTGTATCACCTGCCACAGTGAGAAATATAATGGTGGCCGTGGTTGCCATGCCCACATAGGATGTGAGAAGCCTTCAGTCACCTTCTGGCACTTTCTGGGATATGGATTGTTTTGGGGTGGATATGTCTGTCTCATAAAGCCTGCAGAGGCTTGTGAGCATAACATAACAGCACAAGCTAATTGATTTTGGGGAACCATCCCCTTTTATACATGGAAAGCACTTTGTATTTCTTGATGTACTCCAGGAGGTGAAACATTTCACAGGGTTTCTACTTCAGCAGGGGTAGTTCAATATGAGCCATTCATCCTGGCAAGGTCTTATCCTACCAAGGTCCAGGCAGCAAAATGGGTTGCTCCAATCACTGTATACCCTACCAGTTTGTACACCAGAGAAAGAGGAACTGCACAGGGATATTTAACTGAAGCGATGGAGAGTTGTAAAGGAGTAGGATGGACAACTAAGGTATGCCATGTCTTAAATGCCCTAACTAAATTTTTCAGAGCTTCTGTCAGGATTTTTAGCAATCTGAGTTATTCACCTTGCAAATCTAGTCTGAGATCTCCAGCTTCTATTCTGCTCCAGAGCAGAAAAACTGGCTTGTCATGCATCAGCCAGTTCTGTCACACTATTAACTTCCCTGATTTGAGGGGAATTACTTCAGGTTAGGATTGGAATAGCACTGCAGTGAGTGAGGCCTAGAGAGGAGGTCACAGACTGAAAGAAGTAGACTACTATTTTTGATTTTTGTAGGCATTGCATTTATGACAGTTAGCTGCAGTTTGAATTAGATATAGAATCACACTAAGAAGTTTACACTTGTTTCCTTGTTAAATCTTAAAAGAGAATCGTGGGCTACAGAAACACAGCAGGGAGTCTCAGATTCTGATAACTTTATTAACTATAGCTTTAGAAAACATGCTTATTTTAAGTTTTCCTATTATTATTCTTATTATTTTATTTTTATTTTTATCTTAAATGATAACTAAAGAGGTATTGGTGTTTTGTACATGGACAAAACATTCTTCTAGCAAGGTGCAGCTCGGTCATCTAATCTCATACAAGTGCAACCTTCTCTGTTTATATTATCACATGCTCTCTAGACACTCACAGACACATATAGACAAATATTCTATTTACTTGCTTATTACATAAACAAGTCTTTTTATTTATCATGCATATCAATGTGTTTAGTCTTCCAAACAGTTCCTTAAAAACATTTCCTCAAAAAAAATTCCTTAAACTTCTTTTCTTTTCTTTTCTTTTCTTTTCTTTTCTTTTCTTTTCTTTTCTTTTCTTTTCTTTTCTTTTCTTTTCTTTTCTTTTCTTTTCTTTTCTTTTCTTTTCTTTTCTTTTCTTTTCTTTTCTCTTCTCTTCTCTTCTCTTCTCTTCTCTTCTCTTCTCTTCTCTTCTCTTCTCTTCTCTCTTCTCTTCTCTTCTCTTCTCTTTTCTCTTCTCTTCTCTTCTCTTGTCTTTTCCTGCACATTCTGCTCTTAGATATGGACCTTTTGTGTTTGAAACAGAGAGGTTTGCACACTAGCTATACCAAGAAACTTGTCAGGCCAATAGATACAGAGTGGATGTGGAGTGAAAAGCTTGCCAACACATCTTGCATTTACTTTTTTTTTTTTTTTTTTTTTTTAATATTCTAAAGTGTTTTCAAGGCTTCTCATACAACATTGAAGAGGATGACTGAGAAGAAGTGAATTTTGTCCTTAGAATAGTCACTTTAAAAGAGTTTCATTATTGTTACATTTGTGTGAAGTAGATATCCCACAACACTAGCTCATACACCCATTTCATAGGTATATTTATTTGAATCTTGACCTCTGGGAAAAGGAGACTTTGTTGTAAAAGACTAGCTAATAATCACTAAATTTCAAGTAGCTGAAATATCTGTAAAATTCATAAATAATCATTTAACAGTGCAATGGACATTTAACTGAGTAGTGGTTTCCCTTGAAGAAAGGGTATACCAAAATTCCCAAACCAAAAATGCTTTGCCTGGGTAATAAGTCTTGGACTCAGTGCTGTGAGTCATTGAACTGTGTAGGACTATATTGGCTTATAACAACTGAGACTTTGATGAAAATTTTGGATGTCATTATTCAAAAATAGTAGAATACACTCATAAACAGCTGCAGAAACAATATTCCTTCTTTTGTACAAAGACTATACTTACTAAACATATTAAGCAATGTTTTTTTTTTTGTTTTTGTTTTTGTTTTTCCATTTGTTAACTTAAAGGTCAACTAGCACATGCCATTGATTTATTTATTTTTTTTTTTTCAGATACTGTACTTAAACACTTCCACAAACAAATTTATTACAGGTGATTCATTAAATGCTTGCAGCAGCACTGCAGAGTTTAGTTTTGAATTCAGTCAATAGGCCTCCGTGTTTCCAAAACAATGCACAGTTAAAATAACTGTGATACATTCAGAGTGGGACTCATGGTCACTGACATTTTCGGTCAATAATATTTCTGAGAAACATCAAACAACATGTTAAAAATCAGCTACAAATTCATTGTTCTTGTGGTACAAAGGTACTTCTGAAATAATAATATTAAAAAAAAAAAAAAAACTGCATGAAAACGTGCATTCCTCCTTCACCCCCATAACAAAAAGAGTTTTTACAATAATGTGTATTTCTTGTAGAGGAAGTAAATAATCAGCAGTAAAATGCAGTGAATTATGGTGGCCAAGGTTTCTTATGGTGACAGCTTGAAAACACTCTGATAATTTCCTTTCTGGTTTTCTTCAGTTACAGAGGATTTCTTTCCCCAGAAACCACAGTTACTCAAGAGTCAATCAAGTAAGTAAATTTTAAAAAAGTGTTCCCTGGGAAATAATATATTGATATGAGTATTTTATCTTTTGCTTAAAGGTAGTTGATGTAATACGGGTACTTTAGCTTCTACTTTGATCTTCTCCTGCAAGACATTCTTGTTTCAGTAAATATCTTTAAATGTGAAGGGTGAGCAACTTCTGAATATACCAATGAAAACATTTAGCGATTTTTTGAAGTTGAATCTAACTTCAAAGTTGGCACTGATTCAGATAGGATGTTGGACCAGAGCATCCTTTCAACTGAAATTATATTATGTTTCCGAATTACGCTCTTCAGTTGAAGGTCTCAAAAACTCCAAAGCAAAGGTAATATCAAAGAGAAACCAATAGTCCAATGCTTAAAAGTTAATCCAATTTCTCCAGCTATTCTTTAAAAGATGGTAGCTGCATCTTATTTGCTGTCACGTGTATATATATATAAATAAAGACAGACCCAAATCACTCTGCCTCTCTCACAATGGAAGTAAGAGAATTTTGTTTCAATTTAATAAACTATTGGAGAACTGCAGTTCTTCAGTTTTGCTTTAATACTATGGACTGTCCTTGATTTATAACTTTTTATATAGGAAATTCCAACAATTTTGACTGTTTGTTAATCCCATGAGGAACACTACTGAGGACTTTCTTCCAGATCTCATCACCTACTGTGGGTTTTGTGACTTCAAATATAAAATGTTTTTTGTCATAAATTGACAGCTCTTATTCCATCCACACCCCATGAGGCTCTTCTAAAAAAAAAGGAAATGTAACAATCAAGTTGCATAATAGGAAACGACAGGTTGATTTGTAGCATTTAAAAGATGGCTGATATTATTATTAGACAATTTGATGTAGTGGAAAAAAAATTAATTCTCTATTCTACAAATACTTTAGTGTGGTTTCAGTAACTGAATTGCATGTTACTTATATTTTATTCATTGGGAATTTTATCCCTACTTCCAAGAAGATGGCAAATATCTTATGTCAGGATATTTTTTATAGCCCTTTTTTATAACTCTCCAAAATTTTCACACTATGTTGCCATTGAAGCAAATATGTGGGGAAACCCTGTTTTAGATTAAATGGTATATTATTAGGTGTATTGAATTTTAGATTAAATGTCATATTCTTACCGTCTTTAAAATTGTACTGGTTTTAGCTGAGATAGAGTTAATTTTCTTCCTAGTAGCTGGTATGGTGCTGTTTTGGATTTAGGATTAGAATAATGCTGATAACACACTGGTATTTTAGTTGTTGCTGAGCAGCACTAAGTAACTTCAGCACTAAGTCAAGGACTTTTCAGCTTTTCATACTGCCTTGCCAGTGAGCAGGACAGAAGGAGCTGGGACAGGACAGAACATGGACAGCTTACCCAAACTGGCCAAAGGAATGTCCCATACCGTATGATGTCATGCTGAACAATAAAGCTTGGGCAAATTGAGTGAGAGGGTTGCTGCTGTTTGGGGAGTGGCTGTGATGAGCAACTATGTTCTGCATCATTTACTTGGTATATTCTTTTATTTATTGTTTATATTATCAAGCCTTTCTTTTCTGTTCTGCTAAACTGTCCTTATCTCTAGCGATGAGTTTTCACATTTTTGTTCAGATTGTCTTCCCCATCCCATGATAAGGGACAAGCTAGTGAATGGCTGTGTGCTGCTTAGCTGCCTGTCAGGTTAAACCACCACACAAATGCATGTGCTTGTGTCACAGTTTATTCAGATCCATTTATCAGAATCGAACATCTTTGCAAATTTTGTACCCTGGACTTGAAAAACATGTTTCCTTGGCATATTCTGCAGATTACTGTGGGAAGAATTTCAGGGCTAAATTACTTAACCTCTTGATTTTTTTTTTTTTTTTATTATTCTATTTTTCCAAATTTCATACAAAACACCCCTTCGGTTTTGAGCACTTACTGACAGCAGATGACATAGGAACAACTCAAATAACCATGATTTGAGGAACTGACCTGGTATCAGCTATAGGATAAGACCCAGCCAAAAAGAAGATATGGGCTCTTCAGCACTCGCAACAGCCTCCTAAATGTCTTCCCTAAAAATATTAAACTGAATCTATTTAAAATCTGACATGAGTTATATGTGATGAGTCAGCCCAAGCCATCCACAGCATTGATGGATGCCACCTCCACTTCACTCAAGTCAATAAAGAAAACAAATCAGAAAGAAAGAACCACCTGTTTTTGTTTGCTGCGCCTCTCTTTCCTCATAAACTATGGACATAAACTGTGAACATTACTTTTCCTGCAATTGATATATGAAAATTTTTACAGTTTACTTGTATTTTATTTCATTAATTTCATTAAAAATATGTAGGGTTACACCTGAATGCAATTTCCATGAAAATATATCAGGGTTGCCCTTACTACTGTGAAGTACAGAAAACCCAATGGTGAGCAATGGGTAGTGATGTGTGTGGATGGTCCTCCAATTTCTCTACTGTTCTGGTCCTGCCTTAATTTGACACTTGGGGAATAAACTACACCAGAGTAACATTGTCAGTCAGTTCTCAGTCTTCTATTTCACTTTAACAAAAAAAAAAAAAAAAAAAAAAAAAAGTCAACAAATGCCACAAGATGCCAAAAGAGCTGACAAATAGAGGGAACAACCTTTTAGACATTTTTAATTCAATAGAGGATTTTGGATCACTGCATAACTAAAACAATGAAGGATGACTGAAGATTCATTTTCCAAATCAATCATTTTCCTTTATAGGTTAAAAAAGACAATTTCTTGTCTCACTGATAAATGGCCAAATATTGCCCAGACTTATAACATTTCCCATTGTTCAATTAATCTTCTTGTATTGAATATATTTACTCTAATAGACAGTAAAAGAGAAAGAGGAAGACCTGGAAACAGAAAAACAGAAAAAGCTATTTTCTGAAGAAAGGGCACACTCCTGCAAAATGAAACATCTACCAAAAGTAATACACTGCCACATTTTCTTGACATGAAAAGCAGCAATCAAAAGGGCTTATAGCCAAACAGATTTTTCCACATTTCTTCAAATTAATGAAACTCTTATTCCATTTGTATGTAATTATCCAAATGTAAATTATTAATCTGTAGAAAAATTGTTATTAATTATTGCACAACATAACTGAGAGCAGAGCCCCCAAAACCATATGCAATGTATGCACATACACATACACATTGTCTTTTGGTTTTGGAAATACAGAACACCTAGAGGAAGAAACTGCCTAAGAAGGAGATCTATTTTCATCAGACCAGCAGGCTAGTGGGTTAGATACCATAGCTTCCTCTCTTTGACTCTACAGCCTGTCTGAGAACCCTGGGAAGTAGGTGGCTTGAATTTCTCATTAATCTGTTGAAGCCAGAACAACAGTAAGAGGTATGCCACAGCTAACTGAGTATAGTTCTTCACCTCTTCCTGCAAGCCACAGGCAGTCTGCAGCAGAGCTGAGAACTGCCTTCAGTTCTCCTAAGTGCTAAGTACATTTCTCAGTGGCAAGACAAATGTCTTGCAAACCTTTATATAAACCTATATATAACCTATATAAATCTATGTGACATACTTACCAAATGTATTGTATAAATGTCTAATAAATCATAGAAATTTTAGGTATATTTGTAGAATTTTGATTACTGTGAAAAAAATGCTTCATTATTCAACAGTGGTGGCTGTAAACCCTGCAGTCATTTTATTCTAATGTGTAGTCCTCTAAGCCCTTAATATGAGTCATGCAATAGAGTAAATGGTTAGACATAAGACAAGAGAGGAATAATGACAGTAGTTCCAGTTCCAAGATGTTCACAGAGATATTAATTTTTTTTTTTTTTTTTTTGGCTGTTTGTTTTGTTTTCAATTAGATTAACAATACAGGTCTCATTAAAATAGTCCTTGTTTTAAATGAACAAAATTCAAACTATTTATTTATTTATTTTATTTTTATTCCTGGCCAATCAGATACATGCACATATCGCTTTCACATTTGACCTATATGATCGCCAGACATTTTCATCTGATCTCAAGAGCTCATAGCTGAGAAGTGCCATGTATATGTTGTCTGTGAACTAAAAGGGTTTCAAAGATAATTTTTTTTTCTTGGAAGGAAAATGACAAATACTATCATGGGTGAACATTAGTAAAGGATGAGCAAAAGGCTTGGTATAAGAATTCTGTTTTCTTTTTTCATACTCTGAGCCACAATCTTAGTGTCATATGTTATTCTCCTCTTCTCAGATTTCTGATTTTCCACTGCAGCAGCACAATCCAATTATATTTTGCTGTATATGCTGCAGAAGATGTTGTGAAGGATGAAGTTTTAAAAACACGGATAATAAGATTTTTGTGAAGGCTCCTTGTAATTTGTGTGGTCTAGAAATAATAAGTCTGTTTTAAACTCTGTAAATACCTACCAGCTCTGTAACAGGCATGTGTTGTGAGAAAGAACTCTTAAATGAGTAAAACCCTGAATTTTCCCCTTCTCTCTGACCCTCTATTGATAACTCATTTGGGCTAAAATGCATTACCCACTGAAGTGGAGGAAGAGAATTCCCTGTACTTCATACTGAAATATGTAAAAGCAGACTGCAAAACAGAAATCAGATTAGATGATCAACTTTACCTCTAGCCTTCCTGGACCTGAATTTTGTTTCACTTCAAGATGGTAAAATACTGCTTCAGATCTTCAGGGGAAGAGCATATAGCCAAAGCATTTAAACACACAAAATGGGACTGTTCTGTATCCACATATAAAAACTTCTAAGTCTAGGAAGTCATAAGACAAAATTAACTGTAATTTTGAAACAGTCCATAGAGTCAGTAAAAGCTGAATGATTGAAGATCATACAAGCAACACTATAATTTTGGCTAATATTTCCACCCCTAAGTGCCATTTTCTCAGCTAAAACACCAGCCACCTGAGAAACATGAAATTGTTCTTGCATAAGAATATTCTCTGACTCAGAATAAAGAAAAAAAAATCATAATAAAAAAATCCTACCTAATCACATTCAGATCAGTCACTCTCAACAGATGTTACACATAGGATCAATATCAAAGTATATAGTTACCATGATACCCCACAACTGTAATTATGATCTAAATAGGCAAAGAATGAAATAAAACAAGGTGCCAGATGGATGGTTCTATACAAAAGCAATTTCAGATGCTGTAACATGACAATGATAATGAGCACTGCACTCAAACAGGTATTGCCAAATAGTTGGGCACCCACATCATATGTTTGAAATAATAACCAGGATTTATAATTATTGTATAGAAGGCATAATACCATGACACATAGTGTTCTTCATAAGTACTTCAAAACCAAGAAGCTAGAGGACTACAGATATGATTATTTTTTTTCCTGTTGTCATATTAATCTTCTGCTACCACATGTTATCTGTAGCAGATTTTTGATGACAACACAATATCCTCTGCAATCTATTTTTCAAAAAAGCTCCTAAAATTCATAGGAGACATTTATTTGGTTTTAGTAGCAATCGTACAGAGTGAAGACAAAGGTATAAGGAGACAGAGAAAAGTATCAAATGGTACATGTTAAACAAAAAATTAGGATAAGGGTAATCCAATTGCTTATTAAAAATATATTTTTCTATTTTCTAGTGAAAATTAATTTTATGAATTGAAAAGTATGTCACAAGCTCATTCTCAGAATGGCATCTCTTTTTTTTTTTTTTTTTTTTTTTTTTTTAATACAATTGGCACAACGATCTTCTGAGCATGAACAATAGGGCACCTTAGCATGCCTAGCTATGAAATCTGAACATTGAGAAAGGAGTTGCCTATTTCTAGAATATTTCAAAGTGCTCCAGAGAAGGATGTCTTTCCTTTCTTTTATTGAAAGCAATTGTTCACAGTATTATTAACCCAATATGACTTTTCTTAATATATGTTATTTACTTTACAGATTGCTTACAAAGTATATACTTTGGCTGTTTTCTGTTGCCAGCTCACTGTTTATATTATGAAATACTGCTCTAAACCACCTGTTATGTAATTATAAGAAAATAACACATTGCAAATGGCAACAGTAACAAAATGGCTATATCTACCTTTATTTTGTGTGGGATATAGAAATGTGCTCTGAATTCAGAGTGGAATAAGAGCCTGTTCAGTTCTCTTCTGGCTCTCTTATGCAAACAGGGAGAGCCAGGCATAGCCAACACCCTGATTTTGATAGAGCAGGCAACTCAAAGTGCTCCATAATACACAACTAAAATCTCACCATCTTTTCAAGGTAGCCAGGGATCAGGGACTTTTCAAGGTCAGCCAGGGTCTTGAATTCCATTCCCACCTTGCTTAATTTCATATAACAATCTGGAAGTGTGCATATCCAGAACATAATCCAACTTTCCAAAGATGAAAGGAGGTAGTTCAAGCTAGGAAGCAGCAAGCAAGCAAACAAAAAAAAACAAACAAAAAATAGGACACAAACAAGTAAAGATCTATTTAGAGGTATGCTTGAGGACACTAGTTTTCAGTAATTGCTCTTGATGTAAGTATGCTGCAATCTGCGGTGTTATGTAGAGAAACCTGAGCTAGCTGTAAACAAGCTCCTCTACCACAAGCAGTCTGGTCAAAACAGCATGGAGCTCTTGACAGTTTAAATTATCCTGCCTTTTGCAACCAGAAAATGATTTTGCTGGAATGTGAAATTGGTCTTTCAAGGTTTTTCTTTCTGAAAGCCTGACAAGAACACTGCTAAAGCCTTGTGTTTGATTTAGCTCTGGCACAAGGAAATCTAAAATCAAGAGAAATGCAGTTCGTGGCACTAGTATGGGGTCTACGAGGCAAGGAGGTGTCAGTCCTGCCCTGGATGTTCATAAGTCACAGAGAAATAGGCAAAATGCTGTGGTCTTGTTCAGAAACAAGCAGGTAGGAGCAGCAGGTAGGAAAACCTCATGTTAATGTTCCTGCTTAAACTCTTATGGTATGACAACCTCCAAAAAGTTAAGTAGTTAAGCAAAGAAATCACACTTTTTTTGGACCCTTTCAGGATGAAGCACTGTGGCTTCAAGCTCACAAATTAAACTGCAGGGAATTGGAGCCTCTTGGCTTTTAAGAGAGCAACACAGGGGTTTACTGTATAACTTAACTTTCCTGAGTGTCCTGATGCCAGCAACCTCTCAGCTAAACATGAGACTTCATACAGAGAGAAATGACGCCTGGCCAGATGAAGAAGGCAGAGCCATGCCTAGCACAATGCAGAGCAAGTCCGCTGACACTACACCAGCAAGGTGCACTCCACATCTGATTACATTGCAGCATTCCTGCTGTTTTAATAAGACTTTTCCTCTTGGAAGAAATAACTAACAATACCACATCGTGGGATGGCTTTTTCACAGCTTTCAATAGTTTACACTTGTAAATGACTTCCACCAGTGACCGAAATTAAACTCAATGAGAACCCAATGGCCACAGTTTCAGAGTGCCTTCTGTGCATGTGCAGCTTCCCCTGCATTGTCTGGGGCAAGTCATTTGACTCACCTAAATGTAGAAATGCCAACACTGAATTCTTTCCCACAAATGCATATGTATACGGATACCATTCTTCCAATGCTGGGCTTTGGCCAAAATCACTGCTTCTTTTCTGCCCTTACCCCCAAACATCACATGGGATGGAAGCACAAATCCATGATGTCAAAACCATTTATTGTCAGCACTGTGTTTATTTAAAGGCAAAATAACCACTTTCAATAAGATCAGGGTAGAAGACTTATATATTACACTTAGAGCATATTTTGACCTGGAAAATCTCATGAAAGCATACAGGAATTACTATGTTATAGTCAGAGAAAATGAAGAAAACTGAAATTCAGATTTTGCTTTCACCTGTTCCTGTTCTATAATTTTTGTGCCATTCTAGAGTCCTCTAAAATTCACCCCCCCCCCCTTTTATTTAGTTTAACCTCTCTCACCTACCCTTTTTTCTTTTCATCTAACTTGTGTCCTGTTTGCATGCCCCTTCCCCTTCCCCTTCCCCTTCCCCTTCCCCTTCCCCTTCCCCTTCCCCTTCCCCTTCCCCTTCCCCTTCCCCTTCCCCTTCCCCTTTCTTTCTTCCATCTTTTCACTTCTCTTTTTCTACTATGCTCTCAAAAGCCTTTTACTTGAAGTCACTACCAATCTGTCTCCTAAGGCACTAAATCAGTGCTTGTGGAAGCTGATCCTCCCCTGACTGACTGCTGCAGCTGCTGTAAGTGCCAATTTGGCTCAGCAGGAGGCTGGCGGCCAGATGGCAGCAGTAGGACACTTTTAAAATCTGTGATTCTTCAGTGTCCCCGTAGAAAGGGTGGGTTTGCAAGATCCAGAGTAGGTGGTTCTGTTTATATTCTTGTATTAAAAATTAATGTTGTGGAGATTTGTTTATTTTTACTGTTATCAGTTCAGTTTGCCCAAGCCCTGGATATGTTGGTTCATAATAAGAGCTAAGAGTAATACTTTCAGATGAAACTGATACCCTGTGAAATATTCTCAGCTTTGTGTTTTGTCAGAAGTCCTGATCTCAGACTGTGGTGAAACAGTGTGAATCTGTGAATAATCCTGGAGAGAAACTCAGGCTTACCTGTGCTTTGATGTTAACAAGTCACAGAATTGCCAGGGTTTGCCTGGGGATGGAATGCAATTGTGGCAAGCTGCAACAGCAAACCGGGACATGTTCAGGCCTGGGACACTGAGGTAAAGGCTACAGGCAGGATGCAGGTAAATCCCAATGGAAGTATCTGCTCCAATACCAGGGATATTGTAAAGAAACCCCTCATGGAACTGGAATCTGGGGGATCTGTGCATATGCTGCAAAGTGAAAATCCAATTCAATGTTGTTCTTCTGGGAAAGATTTTTTTGAACTGTGTCTGTGGAGGAAATCTGCCCTACTCTTAACATTATTAAGTCATGTTAAAATAGATAATGTGATTCTGCAAACTCATTAGTTTATTCATTGGGATGTATTTAAATATTGCAAAAAATGTCAACAACTTAATAGGAAGTTTGTGGTCCTCTGGTTAGTTCTTTCCAGGATATAAAAAATGAAAACAGGAAATATTTTCTCACTGTGAGGTTGACTGAGCGCTGACACAGGTTGCGCTGACATGTTGTAGGGTTGCATTCCTTGACGATCCTCAAAAGCCATCTGGACGCGGTCCTTAGTAAGTGGCTTTTAGGTGACCTTGCTTGAGCAGGGATGTTGGACAAGATGATCTCCAGTGATCCATTGCAACTTCAACCATTCTGCGATTCTGTGACTATGAAAATATATGCTCTGAGAAGTCTACAGTGGTAGTAACATGAGAAAGCAATTTCTGATCTCAGGTGTACCAGTATAAAAACTTACATATGACTTTTGCAGTGGTACAGTGATATCAGACTCTGTTTTATTTCTTGCAAGAAACTGGAAGGGCTTACAGAATAAAAATGAATTATTGGATTATTTTAGACTGCAATAATGAATTAATTTAATCTGCCTTTATATTTTTTTTTCTATTTTTTATTGTTACAGCATTCAACAAAGGTGAAGATTTAATATTCAGAACAATATACTGTACTCCAGGCATATTTCAGCCAAAAGCTTATGCATGTGGATACTTAGAATTTCTCTTTATTCTATTTCCTGCACACATAGTTTCCTTGAAACATTGCTCAATCTGCCTTTGCTGTCTTTTGTTCACAATCCATTTAGTTTTGCAAAAAAACTCCCTGTGACTAAGACACAACCTCCATTGTCCCAGGGCCTCCTTTGGATACTAAATGCACTTTGGCTCAATTTTCAGATGACTAGGTATGATACTTCTTGACTCTTTGAGTTCTTGTAATCTCTTTTCAGCACCAAAGAACCTGAAATTTTTCATCTGAGGTAAATATCAGATACTTTGTAGTTAGAAAAAGGAGTGAAAAAGTGTTGCAAGGTGGTGACTCATTAAGGTAGCACTTCACCCTTTCCTAATCTGTTGTAGAAAAACCAAAGGATCTTTTCTCACACACAGGGCAATTTATATTCTAGCCAAAAATGAAAAAGAAAAAACATACAGCTTTAGGTCAGTGAAGACAAGATCTAAGGTGTTTTGCCTAACCTTTCTAATGTTTAAATTGTTTTGACACTAAAGAAGGAACAGTTTAAAGGCAAGAAATCAAGTACATTTTGACTTTTGTTTGAAATTTTAAGATGTTATTACCTCTGACTAGCCATCAACTTCTAATTAAAATGAACTTACAATTTTAACTATCGACCGGACCTACTGAGTCCCATCATGTCCACACATTTCTTGAATACCTCCAGGGATGCAGAATTCACCCCTTTGCTGGGCAGCCTGTTTCAACACTTTACCACTCTCTCAAGTACAGTGAAGAAATTCTTTCTAATGTCCCATCTAACTGAATGAATCTTTTCTTTTTTCTTTTTTTTTTTTTTTTTCTTTTTTTTTTCTGATTCTTTTCAACCAGAAGTAGAATTCCTATTTTCTACAACTTGATCTTTGCAAAATGGCTTCTAGCTGAGACAAACTTACCACGTCTTTCTTAGCTTGGAAGTTCTTTGGTAACATTAGCCTGTGCCCATAAAAAGTGTCTTTATAGTCTTCTGTAGGATGGATTGGGGAAGTTAACAATATATACATGTATAATGAGTCATATCCTAGGCTGCTGAAGTCAATGGAAATTACTCCTATTAAATTTATGTGAAAGAAGTCAGTATTTCACTCCATACAAACACCTAAGATTATAAAATTTTATTTAAATATAGAAAAGCCATGCCAACTAATAACATCTACATTAACATAAGACTAACCAATAGAAGAATAGAAACTTTATCATATACAGCAACAAAATAAATATGTTATCAGAAAATACCATCAGGAGAAGAAAACAGCAAAACACCACTTTTGACCCAGCCCTAAATCTTCTTAAGTAGTTAGCTTTTGCCAATGGACAAAAATATCCTTTAAAAGGCAGGACTGTAGGACTTATTAGATGTTGTACAAAATCCAGGGTAACTTAAATTGAAATGATATTCATTTCTGTTTTCATTGAAGTTTCACCTGAAAGTTTCAACTTATCATCAACAAAATAAGCTTTTCAACAGAAACATTTTATTAGGAAAAAAAAAAAAAAAAGAATCTATGGAAAGAATCCAACCTTTCCAGACAAAAAATGTTCTTTCAAAAAGCTAGTATTATACAGAGAAATAATTTTGAGTACATTTTGGGAGGAATGCTTAATTACATACAATCTCTGGTCTGAAGTTTTCTTAGCCACCTACATCATGGGAACATCCATGCCTGAACACACTAATGCCTCACATGTCCCGGGGCTGCAGCTGAGTTTCATCTCTGCTGGGCACATATACCCATGAAAAACTGAGCTACCACCTATAAAGCAGACCACAGAACAAAACACTGCAGTCAACATCCATTCATTCAAAAAACAAAGGCTGCCTCTGGAGAAGAAACCAGTGGTGATTTCTACAGCAAACAGTAGAGAGGGCTTTCATATGGGCAACGAGACCTTTGGTCATACATCCACCTTGAAATTCACCAGGGACAGAGGGGGAGCCCTGGGGAATGTGTAAGCTGGGGAAGCTCGAGGATTACATGTATGTCTTACTGTGATCTTCAAGATCAAGCTTGATTTGCATACACCAGGAAAAACAGCAGGTGAAAGAGGAGCGATGCCCACTTTTGTAATCAACCCTCCTCCAAGACAAAGCAAAACAAAGAAGCAAACAAACAAATAGCAAAAAGAAAAACTAAAACAAACAATAACAAAAAAAAACACAACCCCCCAGAAAAGAAGACTGTGTGTGTGTGTATGTTATTTATTTATTTATTTATTTATTTATTTATTTATTTTGTTTTTGTGAGGAACAGAATAGATGATGAACTTTTTCTTTTTTTTTTTTTTTTTTTTTTGTGAGTAGATTTCAAGTGCACATGACTCTTCTCCCTTGCTCAGAGCTCCTATGGGAGCTCTTGCTGCTTTGAGTTCCCCAGAGCTGTACTGGAGGCGAGCTCCACCCTCAAAGGAAATTCACAGGCACTTGATGTTCTATGTTTAACTGCCTATTTTCAGGATGCTACTAGGAATTAAGGTCTTCAAAATCTTCACCTCTGTCAGGTCTGATTAAAAGCTGTAAACAAATTATTTGCTGTAAAACAGACATAAAAATGTGCACATACATGCAGGAAGAAAGGGACCACGATTTCCTAAATCTTGTTTCACTCTAAATCATGCTGTGGATATCTACTATGTAATAAATATGTTTATT